>NC_045477.1:60246936-60554436 GCF_009650955.1 Corvus moneduloides | reverse complement strand
TAGCAGAATAATCCTTTTAGTTATTTTCTTATTTAGTTCAGTTACCTTCAAGAAAAAACTTTGAATATCAAGCAGACAAGTACTTGGACAGAATACACTCTTGGAATTCATGTCTATGCAGCATGAGAAGAAGTACAAACATACCAGGGGTCTCAAAAGGATAAAAAAACCCATTTCAGTAACCTCTTAGCCACCAAGGGAATTTCTTCACATCTCTATATGCATTTCTGGAACCCTTTAGGATGAACTATTCTTTATAACAAGAACAGGACAAGGTTTGCAAGTAGGGTTTGCATGCTCAAAAAACTCTAATATTTTTGGTAATTCCAAGTGGCTAATGGAAGATGGTGCATCTCCTTATAGAATTTATACCACCAATGTCCTTAGCTCTCTGTATTTAAAAATATGCCATTGTCCAGCAGGGTGTTAGTCGAATGACAATATATGGAGTTTAGGTGTTTCAGTAAGTTTCAGTTTTTCTATGAAGACTCTGGCAGTTTAATACAACCTCATATGGCTAAAAGTAATTCTGAGGGGAGAAAGCAAAGAGTTTCTTTCTTTTAGTTAAAACTGCCAGAAATAGGGACAATTTTGTATCAGTAGTGCCTTTTTAAATTGAGATCCAATTCTACTCTTAGTGTCTTATGTTCAATTGCTGGTCAATCAAGACAAATGTACATTTTATTCAGAGAAATGTAAGGGAACCTAAAGGATGCTGTGACCCAGCACAATGCCTTTCACAGCTGGAGCCTGTACAGAAATGCTAAGACCATGCTTTAATTCCTATTGCACACTAAATGCAATATTCCTGATCTTGCACTATGAGAGCTATGGCAAAACTTTCACTGGCTTAACTGACAGTTGGACTAGACTCTGAATCACTTTCTCACTCATTAAGTGTCATTTTCTATGTTTATGGGTAAGTTTAAAAAAAAAATAACAAAAAACCAAAACCAAAACAAAACCAAAAAACAAACAAACAAAAAAACCCCACACCAAAACCCAGACCCAGACTGTTTCAGCAGAATTCTCCTTACAAATGGAAAATGATTAGAACTGTTTAATCCTCCTTGAATCTGAGAGAATTACAGTTCAGAGGGTGACTCAAGTTTCCACACAAATACAGTGTTAGTACTTAGTGAGAACATCCTTCCTTTGAAATTCAGCCCTGTGATTTTGTAATGAACAAAACTAGTTTTCTAGTCTGTTATATGTTTATACCAGATGAAATATTTGTATCTGTATTTAGTGCTTAAGTGGGTAAAGTCAATAATAGAATTTTAAATTTATTTAAGACTGGTCACTACAACAGAGATGACTAAAGTGGTTTCAGAGTCTCAATATATTAAGCCACCATACTTTGTTATAGGTTTGTGAGAAAAGTTCCTGAGAGTAGTGGAGGAGTGGTGCTGCCTTATTTGTTTAAATGCTATGGAAGTTTTAGCCCTAACTCTTCATGCAGAGCCAATATAACTACCAAAAAATATTTTGCTCTTGAACAGACAGATGGTACTTAATGTCATCTCATACGCTGCTAATAGGTATATTCAGTCTCTTAATTTTATTCTTTTTATTGGCCGTACGTATAGTTACATCATCTATACATTAGAAAATCTGTTGCTAACACATGTTCAGAAGGCAAATTCATTATCTGAACTAGCTTGCTTACATTGTTTTAGAGCTATTAGGCCTAAATTTGCAACAGCCTACAGGTATATGCTGAATCCCAAGCTACCCTTTTCAGACATAATTTTAAAACATTGCTGTAAAAGCCCTGGGAGGCCCCTGAGCCATTCTAGCCTGGTTTAATTCCTTTTTTCTGTATAGCACATTTTGTAAGAGTGCCCCAGAGCAGTAAGCAAAATCTATCAATAAAATACACAGAAATTTGTCCTTCTAGTCACCCTTAAACTTGTTTGGATTTTTTTTTAATATTAATATTATTTTTAAATTACTTAACAAATGGTGAATACAGTTTTGTGTCTTCCCTTACAGTTGGCTGCAGTCATTCTTGGTAATCGGGTACTGGTGTAACATCTTCTTAATTGTACAGCATATACAGAACTGGAACAACATATTCATAAGTGTGCTCTGGTTTTCATTTAATACTTGAATGACTCTGAAAGGAGGAGCGTGATAATACTTGATAGAGTCAAGTAAAATTCAAGATTCCTCATTGCTGTTTTAGTGCTGTGTTGCAATCTGGACAAATAGAAGTCCTGCTGTCTTTGTCCTGAGCATGATCAGCTGTTACCAGATGTCTGAAAAGCCACATGGTGCCTTTACAATGTAGACGAACATCAATGAAAGAGGAGAGGCCACAACTGTATCATCAGTCATCTATTTCTGCTCATGGTGGCTTCATGTTGCAGTTATAATCAAACCGTTGAAAACTTTTCGCTGTTAATCAAAGATTAAACACAGCAAGCTCGTCATTCTGTGAGGCACATGTGAGTCTAAAGCATAATTACTTTCTGTATTGTTTATCCATAAGCTTGGGCTCTGTTTAAGGCATAGGGTTGAGCTCTTTTAGAAGGCAGATTCTCAGCATATTCACTGACTTGATATGAATCCAGGTGCTCAGTCTTACAGTCTACTAGGTCAGTAAAAAATTGAACGTGATATGCAGCAATATGTCAGTTTGGTTTTTTGTAAGCCTACTGTGAACAATTTAGGCCAAGCTACAAGCAATTCAATAAAAGCAATGCAGGTAAAAATTGCATGTATATCTGTATTGTTAAATGTAGAAGGGGAAGGATAAATCTTGAGCATCAAATCTGCAAGGCTATACTGATTCCAGAAAAATTAAAAGGGATATATTATGGGTACGGGCACACAGTTGTTAAAACCATCGTGTTAAAGTGTTAGGAAAGAACATCTCATAATTTAATTAGTGCCAGCCACCACCCTAAACAGTGCTTGACTCTGATTTGGTCATTCCCATGTGCTAAGGGCTATTTGCAATGAGCAATGCATGGTGGCAAGCCTGATTGGGGAGGCAGGAGGGTTAGGTCTGTCTCTACAAGCCATGCCATGCTCGCAGGCTTATGGCCAAAAACCAGTCCATGGCACACAATCTTGCGGTACATGAAGTGCTATTGTTCACTGTGCTTAATTTGGGTCCATCTCTCAGGTCTGGTTTATTCCAAGTAGATCTCTCCAAGACAAATCTGATCTATTGAGTCAATGTGGGTTTATAACAAGCTTCTTCCAGATGACTCCAGGGTCAGGCATCAGTCCCTGTCCTGCCTTTATATATCAACTTAAACAAAGACAAAATTTAACTACTGTAAACCTGTTCTGAAATCTACTTAAGGTTTTGTATTGTAGGTACAAGTGGAGAAACTTGAAGATACAATATCATCTGTCTTTTGACATGTTTATACAAGGTTTTGCCAGAATTCCTTCTATTAATGGAATGCTCAATAAATCCTTATTTCATTACTTACTTTTGACAAGAGGATTAAAAAGGTAGACAAGAATAACATAAAATCATGCCTGCTGTCCTTTTATACCAGTGAGCTTTAA
Source organism: Corvus moneduloides (assembly GCF_009650955.1). Lineage (NCBI taxonomy): Eukaryota > Metazoa > Chordata > Aves > Passeriformes > Corvidae > Corvus > Corvus moneduloides. Next base: position 60,550,908 of record NC_045477.1, on the reverse strand, counting down.
TAGATATATCCCACATCTGCTAAGTCATTTACCCCAAGACAATTCAGGGGGAATTCAATAAAGAAATTTCTCCTGAGCTGTCCAATATCCACCATTACAGATTCAGTAGTCTTAACACAATACTGTTTTCTGCTTGTTGCTTAAGGCATCAAAAAATACATTGACAAAACAGCACAAGATTTCCTATTAAATGACACACATTAGGAGAAAAAAACCCCAACAAAATAGGTTGGTTTTTTTTTTTTTTTTATATGTGAAAGCTCTTTACACACACCAGAAATAAGAAAAACATTATTTTGAACCATATTCTCACCTCATAGCATGGCATGTTTACTGATTAATCAATAGAAACTTAAAAAATTTACCATCCTTAGATTCAAATAAGCTGTACAGATGGATTTCACAACCTGTCAGATACACACCACTTAGGAAGCCAACAAACCAGTCAACCAAACCAACAAAAGAAAGAAAGCTAATGTCTCTAAGGCATATGCAATAGCCATCTCAAAGTCTCCCTTGTTAAACCCAGGATAATGGCAGGCTTGCTTGTTTTCCTACTTTCTGGATTCAGAAAACTGGTGGGGTGTTTTAAGTTCTGTAGTCTGGGTATATGTTTTTCTTTAATGAATGGTTTCATATCCTTCATAAATTCAAATAATTCATGAAGGTAAAAATATTAAAATTTGAGTTTTATTTGTACTAGGTGAAATTTTATGCATCTAAAATTAGTGCTACACATGAGATAACACCTCTTTCTCTGCAAATATTGTAATTCTGTGACCTGTGATACAATATACCCAGAATTAGTAAAGGCCACAGGCTTTGCAATAAGTTTGCAAGGTCTTAGGACTGAGGTTTGTCAGGATTCCTTTTTCTGAACTTTTTTTGACCTGCCTGCAGCTTTGTTTGATTTGGTTTACCTGGAAGAGCAATTTTTCTTCTGATGAGGTGGTTATGGCTAATTTTTTTTTGCCTATCATTATACAGTCCAATCACAGTTTTATAGAGATAGTAGTGACAAGTAGGGTGGAGCTTTTTTATGAAGAATGAGGTGTTCACAGTTCTAAGATAATGATGCAGAAAAATGCAGACCTGGTATGACAGCAGAAGCTTAGAGAAGTGGGGATGCAGCTCAGGAATGGGGTGATAAAGGCTGTATACAGGAAGGCACTGGAGACACATGAGCAGTTACAGAAATGCATATCTGGAGCTGGAAAAAACTGGTTTTAGGGGTAGCAAATTAAAAAAAAGGAGTACCTAACACACTTAAAAGCTACCATAGATATTATATTCAAATATAATATGCAGTTGCAGATCAATAAAGAAAGAGGAAGTTGTAAAAATATTTTAACAAACATATTAAAATTATTCTTCATGAATAGTAGAATGAGGAAGATGAAAATCTCAACATTAACATCAACAATATTCTTCCTGGTGAAAGATTCCTGCTGCTGACAATGCACTGTAGCAACTCCTACACCAGCACTAGAATGAACTTGATCCCAGGATCTAGAAGCATGAGAAGGGATAATACCAGAAAAAGCATGAAAATTAAATGTGTCTATAACTGTTTTAATTGTATTACTGCTATCATTGAAACTTTTTTTGGTAGAGAAACATTATTTCCTTTTCTGTAATAATTTGACCTAAACTAATAATACTTCCTAGATTAGATTGTTAAAATAGCCACTACACTAACAATAAATTATTTTCTTTATGCAGAAGCTATCTTTCCTCTTTCCCCTTAAACAAAATTTTTAACATGGGAATATTGAATAAAGTCTGAACTGAAAGGAAAAGAGTGGTCTAAAAGCCATCTCAATTACTAGAATTGCTTTTTGCTCAAATGTGGTTTGCTTCCTCTTTCAAACCTGATTAGACAGAGAAAAGCAATAAGGGTCATCTTAGTTCCCCTGATGCAAAAACACTTAGTGACATCTGAGAAGCCCTGAGGTATCCAAGATATCTATAAGAAGCTGTCAAGCATGGCATAAAACCTATGAATGATCCATATTGCCTTCTGGACTGTCAGTAGGAGGCTACTTGGGATAATCTAGGGAATCTCAAATGGCATTAGAGGTCTCTGTGGGAACTTACACCTGAAAAATTCTACCAAATCTGGCTCAGAGGACATTCTCTGAGTTTTGAGTAGTTTTCCTCATAAAATATGACACTATCTTATTTTACCTCCAGATCGAACGTTAATTTGAAAAAGAGCATATTCTGACACCAGACCAAATTCAGCAAAAGAACCTGTTGAGGAATACCTTCAGAGCAGGTAGCTCGGGGCAGATGCAGTGGGAGCTGCAGGCTGAGCCCTGCGTAGCCAGAGCCCGAGGCGAGAGGCAGGGAAATGCCGACCCTTTGCATAACAAAGGGCCCGGGGCACCCAGCTTGAGCTGCTATTTTGTTGTTTAGTTATTGCACCAGGACTAAATGATTTTAATGATCTGGACTTCAGAGACTAGGCTGTGAAAACCTGGGGTCGAGTCTGTGAGGAAAGCTGGTGTGACTGTGTGAGCGGGGGTGTGGCTGCAACAGGGCCTGGGTCCCAGCTCAGGTGGTATGGGATGACTGACAGAGTGGATCCAGGATGGTCGGACAGGGAAGTTTCCTTATTAATACTCACAGGAATGTCTTACTGAGAATTATGATCTCATCCCAATGTGGAACTTATGTTATTTGCTTGTAATAGTGATGTTTAAAGTTTGCAAAACATAAACTCCTTCACAGAACCATGATTTACCTGAATACTAGCCCAAACTTTTTTCAAATTTGTATCTGAACTTTGAGTTTCTAATTTCATGTCAGATTCAGAAGTGTCTTTGTTTCTCTGTTTAACTTGGTTTCCCTTAAATATGAGAAATACTGCTTACAGAAACAGACTATAACACAAATTGCAAAGGATGTTTCTGAGTCAATTGCTACTCAGAATCACCTTGCTGGAAATGACATCACATGTGGTACTAATATCTTTAGAATACAAAAAGAAAAGACTTAAAAAAATTCAGAAGAAAGACTTTAAATGCTTTATTTTTTAGACAAGTTCTTAAATTTTTAAACATTAAAATTCCTATTTTGATTGTAAATTTACATAACAACTGGATAAAGATAAGTTTTATCACTTCTTTTCTTCACATTATGTTAGTGTTGCAGGGACATGGCATAATTTGCAAGATGATTACCACAAGCAGGTAGCTCAGAAATGTCAGTTTGAGAAAATCCCAAACTTCAGTTTGAAATACAATTCAAAGCTGCTATGCTGTACTGTTTTTCTCCATGTCAGCTTTCAGATTGTTGTGATGGGGAACAATAAAAAGGGTTAAAAAAAGTTTTCTTTGTGTTTTCAGATCAAACCTATTTTTGTCCATTGACTGATATTTTATCTGCATATCATAAAAAATATTTTTAATAGATGTCAGGAACTCTTTTCAGAAGCATTACAATGATAGCTGCCTGATTTGGTACAGGACTAGAGGAGAGATGCAGAAGCCTAGATACAAGAACTGATATTATTGAAGATGATCTTGCAACAAAAAATATCCTTTTTCCCACTCCCTCATACAAAACAGATTTTAATCAACAGCCATTACTTGCAGGTAAATGGCACATTTAGTTAGTACTTTCTGGGGTTGAGTAAGTCCCAAATGGAGTGAAGAGAAACGGGACAATCTGGCACAGACCTTGCTGTGTACCAGCTCATCAGCAAAACACTGAGAAATTTTGCAATAAAGACACGTGGTAATATGGAAAATGACATAAGAAGACACTGATCTTGGCATTGCAAAGAGAGTTATTCTTTTAAGGCTTCCAGTTTCTCCACTCTACTAAGTATATTATTTCTTTTCTTTTGTAACAGGGAGACATATTCTTGTTTTCCTCAGACCTAATGGGGTGAATCCTTACATCCTTTCTCTTTTCTTATTTCCCTGATCTCCACAAAGAATTTTAAGTTGGAAAAGCCAATTAGGGATGTAAAGGTTTGATGTCAATGCTTTGGTCAATGCTTTCATTTATTTCTTTAGGGATTTGTCTTTATATATAGATACCAAAGAAGCGATTCATTGCTTGAACTTTATTAAAAAACAAAAGAGGATCAGAGGTTTAGGACAAGCATTTTACTAGGATGCAATGTTTCTACATTCAGTGCATATTAATTATAGGATTTATTTTCTGATACATGTGAAATTTTTTGCATGTTTATCTGCCTTCAGGTAAATCATAAAATTTGTTTTCACAGCCTATATCTTTCAGTTCTCTGACATTGTTTTGTCTTTTCAGTTGACAGACTAATTGAGTCCCCTTCATTTTTTTCCAAAGACAGTACTATTTTGCTAAAACTATTTTTGAAGGTTTTATCTTCAAAAATATTAAGCAAATCAACACAAAAGGCCTTTATGTCACAACTACAAAAATGTAAGTTTTAATACTTCATAAAATTTAAGGCCATGATTAAATTTGGGTCTATAAGGTCTATGTATCACTTACGAGTCTTACTCTTTTATACCATGGGTGAGTTGGAAATATGCCTTCATCTATATATTACATTATCCAAGATTCTAGCATTTTAGCCTGTATCAGTGAATAGTGCATGTTTCCACTGCTCCTTTTTAAACATTCCCCAATTACATTATGTGCATTTAAAAAGTTAAAAGGATGTACAGATTTCCATGTCACAGCAAAAATCATCAAATGGATGATATGAACAGTGTTGTTTTTCTTAACTTTTCCTTGCTGTATTGCATCCTATCTCTACAGTTTATGTATCAGTATTTGAGGTGGTATTTTGGAGTAGATAGACATTGATCTGTTTTAGCATGACAGTGTGGGACAGCAGCTTGATACACAACTGCTTGTCTAGGCTAGCTTCCCTACACATTTTCACATTTTGTCTTTATAAAAAAACCCAACCAAACAAAGAAAGTCAACCTAGATCACTTTCCAGTCTATTCTAATTTTATTGGTTGCTAGATAAGTTTTTGTCTCCTCTAATGCTACATGTGTTTTCATCACAGCACTGATGATTTTTGATCTTATTTAAACTGTGACATGTGAATGCTCTTGCTGATTTTATATTAAAATGCACTGCTTTTATAGATAGCTGAGTATCATTAACCTACCAGTTTTAATCTTTAAAATCTTTTTTGTACTACTGGACATTTAAATTTGTTTTTTCTGAAATATTTCCAAGCCAGTTACTTTATTTTCTCATAAGATTCCTGTTAAGTTTTATGTGCTTTCTTCAGTCTTCATCATAAAACTAATCTGTGATGAAATCATTCCTCATTGGATAGAAGAAACACTTTCGACATGAATTACCCAGCTTGACAAGAGCTTTAATACATTTCCCAATTATGATTACAAGTGTGTTGTTAGAATAAATGCTTACATTTTTCGATATGATTCTGATCAAATAATCTTTATGAAGGATTAAAAGGCAAAAGTCTGTAGAGAGAGGAAAAGTCTGGCAGATGAATCCTCTGACTTGTAAGCTGTGTGAAATCCTTCTTTTAATTCTACTTTAATGGCTCCCTTCTGACTTTTTCAAATCATTATATTTCATTAAAGAAAGAGTTCATACAGGTGTGCCTAAATATGCTTTAACAGTCTAAATGAGCAGGAGCAGTATAGATGCAAATACAAAGAAATTACACTGAAAGGAATGTAGAGAGAAATTCTAAGAATCTCAAAGAGGAATATGAAACTTTGAGTAGTTTATATCTCAGCTCCTTTCTTGACAAAAGTTGATTTCCTTCAGAAAGACATGAATAACTATAGTGCACATCCTTCCCAAGCTTAAGTTCATGGTACTGAAGATGAGGCGAGGTTTTGGACAATAGAAAAGGCATCATCAGATCCATCAGGTCAATGTGTGACTCTGAAGCTGGTGTAATGAGAAAATTTTTGGATGTTTTGACTATGGGATGACCTATTCAAAATCTGGTCTACTGACACCTGATGGAATGCACCTATCTCAGAGCGGAAAAAATTCTAGCAAAGGAGTTAGTGGGGTTCCTTGATAGAGCTTTATATTACCTTGGAAGGGAGAAAGGGACAAAACCAGGCTACCCAGTGATGAGCAATGGGATGGTGTGCCAACACTTGAGGAAATGAGCACTAATGGGGCCCCTCAATCTGCTTCATGAGGTTTTGGCTGCCATGTACCAAACCTGAAATGCTTCTACACTAATGCACCCAGCATGAGGAACAAACACCACCAGTTCGAAGCTTTGGCCCAGTCTCTGAGATCTAATATTACTGACATAAATGAAACCTTGTGGGATGAGTCCTATGCCTGGATGGCCTGTTGGATGGTTACAGGTTTTTCAGGAGGGATAAACAGGGCAGAAGAGGCAGGGGGGGTGGAACTGTATGTAATAGAGGGGTAGAATATATGAAGCTCACAGTTGGCAATACCACAGTTGGCAATAGTGCAGTTGGCAATATCACAGTTGAGAGCCTCTGAGTGAGAGTCAAGGGGCAAACAAAAAATGCAGATGTCATCGTGGGAGTCGATTGTAGACCTCCTATCCAGGGCGACGACACCAATGAGTTATTCTTTGCGGAGCTAAGGAACACTTGCCAGTAACCTTCTGTCACCTTGCTAGAAATTAACTGGGGGGAATCACACAGCTGGTACAGCCCGGACCAGAAGATTCCTAAAAAACCTTTATGACAACTTTATGGAACAACTCCTAAGGGAGTTGACTCAGAAAGATACCTTCCTTTATCTATTGCTTGTCAACAGAGTGGATTTCATAAGTGAAATGGACATTGGTGGCCATCTTGGCCACAGCGACCACAAAAGGTTTGAGTTTAAAAGCCCTGTTGACAGGAGGAATGGTGACAGCAAAACCTCAGCTCTGAACATGAGAAGAGCAGACTTGAGGCTGCTCTGAGACTTAGTGAATTAGGTCCCCTGAGAAAATTTTTTTGCAGGTTCTTGGGTCCATAACTGCTGGTTACTTTTTAAAAATCACCTCCTAAGGGAACAGGAACAAGCAATTCCCAAACGTTGGAAGTCAAGCAGGCAAGGCAAAAGACTGGCTTGTTTGAACAGGAGTATTCTCTTGGAAATAAGGCAAAAAAATGAATGTGTATGCCCTGTGGAAACAGGGTCAAGTGACACAGGAAGAATAGAGAGATGTTGCTTGCCAGTGTAGGGAGAAAATTCATGTAGATGAAGCTCAAATGGAGTTGAAGCTGCCAGAAATGTGGGGGACAGTAAAAAAGAACGAACCTGTGGGCTGTGGCTTCCCCTCGACGAGCCCAGCCAGAGCTGATTTTCAGAACAGCTGCTGGGTTTGGCTTTCCTTGCGTGTACATTCTTTTCCTGACACCAGAGATAACTGGAGAATAGTACCACCTTTATCACAGTCCATTTCCTGTCAGGAGGCATATTCAGGTGGGGAATGGACTTTGGTGGTAGCAACATCTTTATACAGTTTTGACATAGTGGGTAAAGTCTTTTTTAACAATGTTTAAGCCATTAGCCTTAACATTTCAGTCTCTCACACCTCTCCCACAGACTTAGTAGCTCTCTATAAAAACACACAGCATGCAGATTTACATGGATCATCTCAGATACGGGAGCATCTTCTTTTAATACTTATGGAAACTATTATGTGGGAGAGAGTAGATTGCATTCATGTTTTACAGTAGGAAACTGAGGCCCTCAGAGTCTACATCACAGATTCACAGATGTTCCTTCATGGGTGAAGATTTAAGCATCTAACCAGATTTAAGCATCTAGACAGAAATGACTGCAAAAAATCCCAGGGAAAGCCTGTGACATAGCCAGGGACAATCTTCCCTCTTCCTGAGCTACAGACTTAGCTGTAAGGTCATACCTGTCTTGTTTTTGTATTGTTAGAGGGAGAAGATAAAGTTGTTCTCAGCGTCCTTCCCTGGCACCATCTCTTTTTCTGTTCAAGATGAATAGCCCAATGGTCTCTCATGTACAGGTAAGACACCCTTGAGCTATAATAATGCTTCAATTTTTTCCTGGGATTTTTTTTGCCTGAACTTTACAAGGCAAGATGATACCTTCTAATGTGTTAAATGAGCTGTTCACAGTGAAAGATTGAAGGTTTTGCTCACCCAAGAGGAACTAAGAATTGCATGGTACCCTGCGGGATTTGGATCAGACAGTGGCCTGAGCATTATTTCAGTTTTAAAATATTCTTCAGTTATATTGCTAAATATATTTGCTATGTCAGGAGGTGAGAGGTAGGTCAGCAGGCCAGACACAGAACATCTTCATGTAAAGATGAGGAATTTATTAAAAACCAGTGAAGGGAAGACCATATTTCAGTTTATTAAACACAAAAAGAGGACTGTTACAAGAGGGGAGGAATAGGTTAGCTCCCAAGAGCAATATTCAGAAGCATTGTAAGAAATAGTTTTGATTTAGAGTGAAAATAAATCTTTCTGAAACTTCAGAAAAGTTTTGGGATTTTCTTGCTTTCTCAGTTTCTCATTATTTTGCCTGTATATAGCTTTGGCAGTATTCTATGCCTCATGAGATACTGGTGCTTTTTCATGTCTTTTAAGAAAGACCTTCTGCTCAGGAAATATGGAGGTGAGGCACGCTACAGCAGCTGCCACCCTCTCTCTAGTGCATCCCATTCTGCTGAGCTGATAAGAAACAAGTTCCAAGGCCATGTTGGTTTGTTCTGCTGAGTAGATTCAGTAGACATTCATAGTCTTACTTTAGAGTCTTGCAGTTTAGAAACCTTGGGACTGTTGTAGCTTCATGATTTTTTCCCAAATTTCTCAGTATTTGCAGACTTTATGGTTTGATCCCTCGGGTTTCCATTTTTCCTCCCCTTCCTTAGTCTACAGGCAACCAGAGCTCCAAAGCCATCCAAAAACAAGCTTGCCAAACAGGGATTTTCTTAAATAATCCGGTACCATTTCTAAATAAATTAATGCCCTCCAGCTAGCTGATATTTTGTATGTCAGCAATACTGAAAAATTACATTTGTATATTTGAGGATTTGAAGTCAAACATCTTTGACTTGGAAATCTAAAAGAGTAATTTTTAAAGAATTATTTTCTCGCTTAGCATGTAAGCATTCATAATTTCCTTGATCAGCAGTCATTGGACAGTCAGTGGCATTTATTGCATATTCAAATCAACAAAATGTCATCACACTTTGCACACCAGAAGTAGAGGTTAGTTGTCGCAGCACTGACATAGTAATCCTATTGCTAGACAAATAGAAGTTCTGGTCAGGTTGGAAGAAGCAAGTTACAAACTCTCAAAATTCAAATATTTGTGCCACCTGAGGTGAGGAAACCAAAGCCTTTGCCTAAATGCTGGTGGTGTGGTATTGCAGTGCTGCCTGTTACATAGGACCTGACTGCTGATATTCATCAAGCAGCTGTACTGAAACACCTGCAGAGCTCATACCTATGGTGCATCTTTTGCCTCTAGAGGGTAAAGTGATCCGACATGATTGCACAAGAGTTAATATTGATGATTTTATCTTTGATTTTGCTTAGCAATGTGGCATTTCCTTGAATTTACTTTTCATGAGGGTGAGTAACAATACATGTAGGGAAGAGTAGTAAAAAGTGGGAGTTTTTGTTTGTTCCTTTGAGACTTTGGGGTTTGGTTTTGTTTGTCCAGGTAGAAGATCCCAAAGGATCTCAGACAACAGTTGAAAGATCATGAACTGAAATTTAATCCCTTTTAGGAAAGTGGAGGGAAAAAAAAAAGAAAGAAGATAAAAAATTTTGAAGGAAATTGAAAAAAAAAAAAAAACACCTTATGTTTTTCAGGATATGTTAAAAATAAGGGCTAGGAATAAACATAAAATTTCAACAGAAAAAATGTTGTTACCTTCCCCCAGATGACCCACCATAAGAAAATAAAAAATTATTGCAAACTATAGCCATACTTGTGGCCAAAGAGTAGCCTTATACAAATGACCATTTGCAGTTACTGACATTTGAAATCCAGGTTTAGTATTATATATGGGGATCAAAGAAAAAAATCATGCTGCTTGTTAACTTTATAAAGAACATAATATCTACTCAATTTTGACTAGAAAACATGGTGATTTTTCCACATGTAATCACAACTCAAATAGGACTAAAAATCAATACAGCCCAGATTTTAAATAGAGTGTCACACACACTAGCTAGAAAAAAAAAAAAAAAAAAAAAAAAAAAAAAAAAAAAAAAAAAGACGTTTCAACACAGCATAAATATTTCATACAGTAATGTAGTCTGGATTACAAAGTATTTGAAATATTTCAGATTTCAAATAGTGCACAAACCTATACAGGATATCTTTCATTCCACAGTAAGCTCAGGCATAATATATATACGCTGACATGTAGCATTGATTTTTTCTTATGTACGACTGTATTAATTTTTAAAGTTGAGGCAGAAAAATGTGCACCTTCCAGAAACAGAAGTAAGCAAATGAATAAGATCTGCAACAGAAACCTCCATTATGAAACTTTTTTTAATGGATATGGGCATTTAAATTTAAAAAATCGTCTTTGCCGTTTTTTAAAATAGTTTTTTAAAGGATAGCACCTTCTCCTATACTTTCATATTTACAGATTTTATATATGTTATCTTGCTTTAAAATGTAGCACTTGTTCAGGAAAAAAGTTCATTTCTACAATTGATATTGTATAAATTCAATAGCTGGAAGCAAGCAGAATTTGATGACTTTTTTTTCAATGAAACAATAAATAAATAAAATAAATAAACAAACAAATTCCACCCTGTAGCGAGCTCATTACATGCAAGTTTAAAAGTAGTGTCTACTGTGTATTTTCAAAAGCACCAAAAGCAAAAAAAATTTATTATGCAAATTATTTAGAACTATTCATCACAACATAGGAAATGCATTACAGGAATATGCTCATATGTAAACTTAAAATGCACCACATTCTTCATCTATCTCTCTGGCTTGCCCAGCCTGACACCAGACTTTCATCAAGTTCTACAAAACAGCTCAAGATTTTACATCTTGGAGTTTTTATTGTCACTGCATATATTGCTGCAGTGATACAGTACTGCTGAAATAAGTGCTAGAAATGTCACTTTTGCAGTGGGATTTCTAATTGGCATTCTCTTTACTACTTCTACACCAAACATAGGCACATACAGATTTTCCTCCCAAGTGATATCCACTCACTTTGGATATGTTTATTTATTCTGTTAAAGGGATATTTCCACCAGGCCCATCAAATTTTTCTTACAAAACAGTATGAATGCCTCCATGTCATTCATGAAGAAAGCCCACAGATTGACAATTGACTGTTTATTTGATGGGGTTGGTGTTTGTTTGTTGGGTTTGGAGGGTTTGGGTTGTTCTATTGGGTTGTTGTTTTCTGAGACTAATAATCCTATTAAAGAACTTCAAGCAGAGATTAATGACAGTTTGAAAGCATCCACCTCATTAAGGTTTCATCAGTTGCTTTTGGAATTAGAAAATGAAATAATGGAAATGCCAGCTCTGATGCCACTGACTCTCTTGTTAAGGAGAAAACAACTTCATTTACTAACCAATACAAATAAATCTACTGGTAATTAGACTAGTGTCCTATTAAGATACAAAAATAAGGCCAAATATCGACAATGTAAGTGAACAGATTTGGTGTTATATACTATCTGTGTCTTGTCTGATCAGCAGTTGATTAAGTTAATGACTAGTAGAGTAAGCTTTGGACTGCTTCAGATGTTTTATGGTGCATTGATTTGCTGGGAAGATTTGGAGTGAATACACAAAATGTCCTGTAGACTTTCTCACAGAGAACTGAGTAGCAAACCTAACTTGAAAATGGAGTAACAGTTACAAGGTCGCTTATTTCAGCTGCTGTGAGGCTGAATGTATAATGCAGGTGTGACAGCTAAATCTCCTCAGCCAGGCTGTGAATGTGAGAACTGAAATTTGGTTTCAAAGAAGTGATTCACCCTTACTCGTAACAGAAGGTTAAGTTTTGTGACAGCATTTGACACAGAGAGGGATTAGGTGAAGATGGTGAAGAAGGAAGTTTCCCTGTAGATGTACACTATATAAAATAAGCTGCAAAACAGAACAAAATTGTCACTCTTTTAAGAAGATGGCTTGAAGATGGTAGCCACAGAACATCTTTTCTGCAATTACACTTTGTGCTGATGGCAGTATTTGACTAGCTGAGTAGCTGATCTCCTTCCCCTGGCGACTGTACCAGACTGCTGATCCTGTGAATTAAACCAGAATGAGTATATATTTACTGTTAGACATGTAACAAGGCAAACCACGAAGCCGTAAGTTGTCAGTAGAAGAATGACATTGCCTACAAGCTATTTTGAAATTGCAAAACCAAAATTGTTTTGCAGAAAAATTGTAGTAATAATAATAATAATAATTAATAATAATAATGACAACGGTCATAATTATTAAGTTTTGACCACCTACAGCATGAAAAACAAAGTGAAAATCAACTGTTTATCCAAAAATTATACTGATGAATGTCTTAAAATAAAAAATAAGGAGAGAAAATAAGTCCAATCAGAGAGAATTGGTTTCCTTGTTTTTTACAGTCGTATCTTCCCTTGCATTATTTGGTTGTCCTAATGTTAACCAACTACTTCTATCAATGAAAATTTTCAGATGCAATTTTGTTGACTGTAATCATCTACATCTACATAATCACTCAGTTTACCAGATAGAAGTGGAAATACTGATTGCTTACCCTTCAACACTTACTGGTGTCCTGGTGATAATGTGAAACTCGAAAGCAGAGAAAACTCACCTGCTAAGTTTTCCTAATGTATTAGCCATTCTCGATGTAAAACCTGATACAATTGAAAAAGCACTAAGTGCCCTTACTTTAAAAGCATCTTATGTGCATAAAACATCCTTTATAAAGAAGCAATATGATTTAAAGGTAGATTTCTATCCTGGACCTAGGTGTTGGACATGCAGTAGAATCATAGAACAATTTGGGTTGGAAAAGACCCTTAGTATGATAAAGTCTAGCCATTAAACTAACACTGCCAAGTTCACCACTAAGCCATGTCCCTAAGCACCGTGTTTACAGGTCTTTTAAATACCTCCAGGACTGGTGACTGAAGCACTTCCCTGGGCAGCCTGTTGTTGAGGAATACTCCTGGTCCAGGTAGCTTGGCTCACAAGCTGCAGATTGAGATGCAGATTGAGCTCTGTGTGGGAGCTGGTTGTGAACTGCCAACCTTTGGGATGACAAAGGGCACGAAGGTGGGTGACATCAGTCAGGGGAATGGACACTGAGAGACAGCAGGAGCTGGGAATTGCTGACCTTTTGGATAACAAAGGAGACAGGACTGGTGACACCAGTGAGGTGGATGGACATGGAGTGGGGGAAAGGAGCTGAAAAAGCCGAAGACTCCGGAAGAAGAGAAAGTCTTGCCCACAATGGACTCTGAGGCTATAAGAACCCAAGGGTTCCTTGGTTGGGGTCCTCCTTGGGGGCACTGGCTTGGGCTGTTCCTGTGTTACTGTGCTGTGAATAAATGGCTTTATGGAACAAGATGTATGGAAAATCACACTATGAAAAGCCAGTGTCCATAAGGGAGGCAGAGGAATCCTGCAATTTCATTTTAATAAAGGGAGACAGCATATGCCCACGGGGTTTTCTTTTTCGAGGTTTTGGAGGATGCAGCCTCCTTTTATCCTAAAGTCGTGGCCGCACATTACCCTCTCTTCCTTTCCCCATTGGCTGAGGTGCTAGGAAGGTACAGCTTGTCATATACCCCCCCTTGAACCTGTAATTTTTTCCCCAAAGTTCAGAAAATCAGGCTTGTGTGGACTTATTGTCTGTTTCAGGAGTCACACTGTCTGGGTTCTGTTACGAACCTGTGTCTTGAATTTGGTAGAGACATTAAGACCCATTTCAAAGACATTGACATCCATGCCCTCACCCATGAAATTGTTTGCAAAGACATAAAACCACAACTTTCTTATCAGAGGTATCTGAGACTCTGCCATGCAAAACCTGGGGTAGAATTGGCAAGGAAACCTGGTCTGACTGTAGAGTGGGTGTGTGGGGAGCCAAGCAGGGATCTGTTGGTCCCTGGAGTCACCTGCTGCAAAGGGGCTTTGGACCCAGTTAAGTCTCTGGTAGTGGGAGTGTGACTGCTAGGGAGTGTTGTGAATGGTCAGACATGGAAGTTTCCATAATGCTGTTTCAATGCTTGACAACCCTTTTGGTAAGTAAAAGACTTTCATTTGCCTGTAAAGACATTGCCTTTCAAAGGACAATTTTAGGCTTATTTTTTTTATTTTCTTAATTTCCTGGAAGCTGGGAGCTAGTTGTTGGCTTTGTGCCTGTGGATGGAATGCCTCAGTCACCATCACCTCAGCTCATCTGTTCTCACCATCACATGTGGGACATGACTGACATCACCTCCTCACCCATACCACCCACTGACAACCTCCTCCAGGGAAAGCTGCAGAGCAGCTAGCATCCATCTCAGCCTCTACAGCCAGGCACATGGATTATTTAGGATGACGTGTCATCAGGACATTGATTATTTTTATGCCTCATTACTCCTTTCCTATGAGAATGTGATCCATTCCTTACGTCTGGCAAAACACCTGTGTAATCGAAGTAAAGTATCCTAAAGCTTTCCTACCTATAACTTTCAGCTAACCATGTTTTAGATAAAGGCCCACACATGTAGTCATGGAAGACTGTCAACACTGATATATTGTCCAGCAAGTTCATTGTTGAGTGAACAAGACATGCTCTTTATCCCAGGAGCTGTGTACAGTTTCTTCAAGTCTTAGCAGTTCAGAAAACAACAGATTAGTTTTAGTAGTTTTAGTGCAAATAATTATTTTCTTTCTTTTTTTCTTTTTTTTTTTTTTTTGGTTGGTTGTTTTGTTTTATTTTGTTTTTCCCTCTAAATCCTTTATAACATTTAAACACATTGCCTTAAGGCTTGGTATCCAGTTCAGATACTAAAGTCTCGCTAGAAGGATAGTATTCACTGGTCTAGCAAACAGATAGATCCTCATTTTAGTTTGAGGTTATGCTCATCCAGCCTAATCTTCTATGATAGATAAAGCACAGAATTTTCCCCTCTAATACCTGCCCGCTGCCCAGAAACTTGTACTTAGACACACAAAGTCTGTGTAAGAAAAGTTGCACAGGCTTTTTTCTACCTCTTCCTCCTCTGCTTATCTCAAAACCAGCTGGGTCTAGAAACTTACATGTTTATTGCCTTAACTAAGCCCAAAGGTAAACTGTGCACACGGGTATATCCTATGTGGCTAATTCAAAATTATTTACTAAGAAAAAGAAATTAACTTCTGCATGCTATGCAAAATCTCTACAAAGATAATGGCTTTAATGAAGAGTTCCTGGCAGCCAGCAGGATTCACAATCTCTTCTCTCAATGTCACAGCAGATCGTGCTAGCACACATGCTTCTGCAGAAAACCACAGTATGGAAAGCCAGTGTCCACTAAGGAGACAGAGGAGTTCTGCAACTTTATTCAAATAAAGCGAGAGAGTCCACTGGGGCATACCACTCTGGGGTTTCTCTAGATGTTTGTGAGGACACAGCCTCCTTTTATCTTAAACCCCCGGCCACATGTTGCCCCCTTCCTTTCCCCATTGGTTGAGGTACTAGGAAGGTACAGCCTTCCCAAACCATGTAACACATAATCCCCCCTCGAACACGTCTTGTTCAAGTTCAGAAGTTCAGGCTATCTGGGTTCTGCAACAGAGTTGGTGCTGACACATTTGTCTCTTACCCTAAAGTTCAGGAATCAAACTATCTGGGTTCTGTTACAAACTTGGAGCTTGAAGTTGGTAGAGACATGAAGACCCATTTCAAAGACATTACCACCCATACCCCTCACTCATCTAATTGTTTGTAAAGACATTAGCACACATTTTCCTATCATGCCCAATTGTTCACTATTTAGCCAGCACCAATCCTTATCATTCAGTATTTCTCTCCGCTTTGTGCTCAAAGGATGTAATACTTGGCCTCATGGCCCCACTTCCTAAATTCCCTGACACAGTTTTCAAATTTTGGCAAGCACTTTGCCTAAAACTTGAAGAAGTGTAAGACCATTGGTTTAGATGGTTTTGATCCAAATTCTTTTTGTAAGGTCTTAACAATTACTAGAGTAGCAATAACAGCAGGAGTTTGCCTTGAGGCATTTATTCAGCAAAACACTTGTATGTTTATTATTTTCTATATGCTTATCTACATTCATAACAGTACTTGGAGTTTGTGTATCTTATGGAAAGGAGCTCACTTTTTTTTGTGATGCAGGTTGCAAAAGGGAAAATCTGTAAGATGTATTTATCCGCATCCACATGGAATCACATCACATCAGAGTAATAGTTGATCTAGCGCTCAGTGTGACATGTTGCTCATCTATCTGACCAAGGATGTTTTGGAAGAAAATACAAGGAAACTGGTAATGGAAAAATCTCTCCATGCAGAAATTTTTCTCATTTCAGCTACATACCTCAAAGCATGAATGTCTATTCATTTTAAAGGTAACCATGCATTTTGTCATGGTTCATGTAGAAAGCTAGTTTTGCCAGTTCATCCTCCCTACTATACTGCTTTTTTACTTTGAAAATCAGCATCTTGTGTAAATGTTTATTTCTGAATTGTGCTGAAGGTACTTCATGTTCTGAATTAAACAAGAGGTATCAAGTTAAACAAGAACTAAACAGGTCTAAATTTCTTCACAAATATCTTAGGTTTCAATAGTAATCTGAGTGTTAATGCTTTTATTGTTTTCTATAAAGTCTTAAATACTAATCCAAACTCATGTACACTGTGAGAAGTAAATATTTAAATCTTGGTCCCAGTTATGTAATCTTGGTTCTGATTTGCATCATGAAATTCAATTGCAATGAAGATTTACTCCACTTAAAGGTGTGTCCTTATTGCAAATAAGTTTAGCACCATTATTCTAAATTCTGTTCCATTAGTAAAAGGAAGTAGGTAACATACATGTTGATTTCAGGTAGGATGGGCCAATAAAATGATAGGGCTCCTTAATTAAGCTTTTATTTAGATACCTAAACTTAAATGTTTTCATTCAGAGTGTTTCTTTCCCTTGTTGAAATTTGATATATTCTGATCCAAAGAAATGGGATTAATGATAAATTCAAGATCCTATATTAAAAGGTTATAAATAAATGGATCTGTGCATATGTCTCACAGAATTTCCCAAAGACTTGAGTTTAAGAGAAATCTAGGATTCTTGTAAAAAGATTTCATAGGTTTGTTAGTTTATATTGCTCTTTAACATTAAGTACACTCTTTGGTTAGGCAGTTAATGGGCTGCTTCCCTTGACTTAAAAACTGGTAGTCATCTTACTTATTTTTTGATCTGGTTCAATCAAAACCTTATATGAGAGTGTTTTGAGAAGGAAGTTGGGTGCATCTCTATCTTGACCTGGCTGAAGACTGTGTATAGGCAAGATGCGAGACTCGGCCTTCCTTTGAGATGTTGTGCTACTGTCAGTCCTTTTCCCACCTTGTGTACCACACAGCATCAAACAGTAGGATGTGCTGGCTCCCTCTCCGTCATTTCTCTTTATTAAATTACTTAAAGGTAAAATCACTTTCCAGCCATTACAGAGACACACTAAAGACACGTGCACTTGTCCACCCTTTTCCATTTAGTACTAGTTTCGTCCTGTTTCTAAATCTGAGAAAATGGGGGATTTATGAATGAAAGAGAAAATGAAAAACCTCCTTCCTTTTCTCAGGATGTCTGAAATTCAATGCATGTTTATTTGAGATGAAGGGAAGGGATTTTCTCAGATGAAAGCAAAATGTTTTGGTGTTGCTCCAGTCCCACGGCTTGGGAAATAATCATCTCTTTTGCTTTTTTTGTTCAGACATACCAGTGGCTATACCTGAAAGAATAGAGAATGAAAAAGATCCCACTATAAGCCATTCACTTAACAGTTGGACTCAATGACCATTGTGGGTCCCTTCCAACTCAGAATATTTGTTTGGTATGCAAATTTATCTACAATTTTTGTACTTCTACCTATTTTTAGTTTGTCTTTTTTCATACTTCTTTTACAGAAAATCTCGCTTACTGAAAATTGAGGGTGATTTACCAGCACAACTATTCTGAATATAATTTGAATTTATATTGACCACAGCTTTATTTTTGGTTGTGCAAAAATAAATTTACATCATCTGGCCCAGGATCCAGGGCTCTTTAATGTCACATGCTAACAAAAAAAGAGTTATTTCTCAGTTTGAAGTGATTTGATGGAGATTAATATGTGTTGAAATGTGCTAGTGACTTGTCCGACTCAAAATGTTTGTTTTCTACATATTTGGTTCTCTAAAGGTTTTATCTAAAAGTTGATGAGGTCTGCACTAAACTCTGCAGAGTTTAGATGGATAGATACTTACAATTCTGCAAGAAGATCAATAGAATAAATAATGATAATAAGGATGATAATAACAGTAATAACAACAGTAGTTTATAGTTGGCTCCGAACAAAACCTGGGACATTTCTTCACAACTATGTGGATTACCAGCTCTGATATCAGAATTTGACCTCCTTGTATTCTTGTCCTCACTGGCTAACACCTACCTTTTCTAATAAGAAAAAGAAATACATAGGCATATTTACTTGTTTGTGCATAATTCTGTAAGAACATATTGCAATAAGATATGTATCTGAACATAATTCCTGTGTAGCCATTAAGAATTTCTTGGATACATGTATGAGACAGATAAAAATGTAAGTATGATCTTAGAAACATATTGTAATGAGAACTGGAGAAGCAAGCTCCTTCCTTCCTTCCTTCCTTCCTTCCTTCCCTCCTTCCTTCCTTCCTTCCTTCCTTCCTTCCTTCCTTCCTTCCTTCCTTCCTTCCTTCCTTCCGAATTCCTTCCTTCCGAATTCCTTCCTTCCGAATTCCTTCCTTCCTTCCTTCCGAATTCCTTCCCTCCTTCCCTCCTTCCTTCCCTCCTTCCTTCCCTCCTTCCTTCCCTCCTTCCCTTCTTCCTTCTCTTTCTACATTATGAATAGGATAACTAACAGATTTAGAAATAAATTTCTAATTTAATATGATTTTAATATGAATTTCCTTATTTTCCAAGTCTCTGTTGACACAAAAAAACTCAGATATATCATTCTCATGAAAATATTTTAAGAGATGAAATAATATTTAAATGAATTTAGACTGAAATGCATCCATATGGATGACAACAACTGTAAAAAGAATAGATCCACTTTTGTCAACAATCTTACAATTTCTATTCATGAATAACTTATGTCCCATTTATGCTCAATTTCTGCCTAAGTTCCACTGGAAAGTTATACAACACACCTTTTGCATATAAATTGTTCTAGAAAAAAACCCCATACATGGTGCAAAACTGAAAAAAAATAATAATTGGGGGTATCCCAAATATTCATGAGCATCCTGTTTCATCTGACAACTGAAAGACTAAATCAAGTGTGTGGTGTTCAGACTAACGACCCTGCAATGCCTTTGACTGTACTGGCAGTTGGTTCATAAGGATTTAGCAGCTATCATAACTCGAAAGAACAATGATAAACAAGAAAAAAAGGAAAACATGCTATTCCTTAAGTGTGCTATGGCCTTCCTGTGGGAATGATAACCCCCAAAATAAAACAAACTATAACTATAAGCTTTATAGCATTAACAGTAATGTTAACTTAAAAAAAGCCAAGTTAATATTTGATAGCTATCATAGGAAATAGCTGAAGAAAAGAACAGAGCTGAGAAGAGGAAGAAAAGAAAGAAGAAAGAACTGCAAATAACCAAGGAGCAACCAGAACACAGATAGCAGAAAAAGACTTATGGATAATTGTGCAGAGACAGTGAGAGGAAGGGAAGAAAAAATCTGCAAAAAAAAGAAATCACCAAGTAGAAACACTTTCAGCCAAAATCCTAATATGCTAGTAGATATTAAAAAGATAATGCTTTCCTGTACTAAATAACAGCTAACAGCATTGCAATTCACTTTCAGAAATAGGACAGGTTTATCATGACAACTAATTGCTGCCACGCATGCAGAACTTTAGGCTGCTTTTTTCCCAAGAACTGAATAAGATGATGTTATTCCTCATATTGTTTATTTTTTCTATTAACTGCTTTTTGTTCACATCTAGAATATGAAGCTGTCTTGTGCAATCATACTTTAACAACATTTTTCTAAGCATTTTCTGAGGTGAAAAAAGTACTTATTTTAGATTTTTTTTGGTAGAATAAATAATGTATATTTGTCCCTAATCATTTTCGGAGCGAAATGAAATGTTAAAATTGCATTTCTGTCTGATATTATATATATATGTGTTCTGCATGACACTTAATTGCACTATGCACTTTGCAGCACAAACGTGTTAGCAATTGTTTAAATAGAAAGTGTTGTCTAGTTATTTTTTGCAGGAAAGTAATTAGTGTATGTCAGTGAAACCTGTAGCTTTGCAGTAAAATCAATGTAATTTTTCTAGCACGTACTTGTATTACTCATAAATGCATCATTTGGGATTGCTTAAAAGAACCTATGACTCTAATCATCTTTATCATATATTAACAAGAAAAAACAACAGAATCTCACATTTAGATCTTGCTCTCTTTCTTTCAGAGCAATGTCTTAAGGTTGTAAGGAAAAAAGCAAAATCACATACAAGTCTCAAAAAAGCAGAAGCCAGTCTAGGGAAAGTGGATGGAAGACTAAATATTAACCTTCTTATTCAGAAGATTTAATGTAAAAAAATCCATAAAACCCAAACAAATCAAACAAACACTCCCCGCCCCCCAATCCCCAAACCAAAAATAACCACATACAAAACAAACAAACAAACAAAAAAAACACACAGAGAGAATATTTCTGTATGTCAAGGTAATTGTAAAATTCAAGGCAGGGTGATTAAAGAGTAAAGGCAGGGCCAGCTCCAACCTCCTGTGGTGGAGTACCAGTCCTGTGCTGCTCAGGATAGCGGCTCACAGATGTACAGCACAGCATCACCTGCATAAGTAGTTCTGTCTGGATGTAATCCTTCATCCAAGAATGTAGGAGCCCTGGAAGGAAGCTGCGGAAGACTCCAAGGCCAATCTGGGCTGGGCTGAGCTTGACTGGGCTGGCAGAGATGCTCCTGGAACTCCATATTCTCTGCTGGTTATTTGCAACTGGATACTTTACAGATCTTTTTGCATAGCCCAAGCTATATAAAGTTGCCAGATCTGCATAACTGATAAAGAAATTGGGCTGGTTTTGTCTGAGATAAGAGTCAGTTTTGTTCACAGTAGATACTATGGGGCTGTGTCTTGGATTTGTGCTGCAAAGAGGGTTGATTAACGGAGGGATATTGTCTTTTTTGATGAGCAGCACTTACACAGTGCCAAGGCCTTTTCTGCCTCTCCCCCCACCCCACCATCAAGGACGCTGGGGGTACACAAGGAGCTGGGAGGGGATGCAGTCAGGACAGCTGACCCCAACTGATCCAAGGATTATCCCAGACCTTATGACATGATCAGAATATAAAGCCGGGGGAAGAAGGAGAAAAGGGGGAACATTCAAAGTAACAGCATTTGTCTTCCCAAGTCACTGTTACATGTGATGGAGCCTTGCTTTCTTAGGGATGGCTGAACATCTCCCCCCATGGGAAGCGGTGAATTAATTCCTTGCTTTGTTTTTCTTGTGTGTGAGGCTTTTACTTTACCTTTTAAACTGCCTATATCTCACTCCATGAATCTTCTCACTTTTGCTCATCTGATTCTCAGCCCCATCTGACCCACAGTGAGGAAGTGAGCAGCTGTGTGGTGCTTAGTTGCCGGCTGGGGTTAAACCATGACAGAAATGTATGCTTTTTGAATATCTTGGCACTTCTTTGAAGTCAGGATGGGATTTTCAGACTTTTAAGAAGTCTTTTTTTTTTTTTTAAAGGACTGTGTCAAAACAGCTGATACTGTGATTTATTTTACTGTGTTTGCTCAGATTTTTGTATATATAATAGCTGAACTTGAGTGCACATACTTTTAACCATTTTGGCCAAAGTGGATCAAGGTAAAGTTTATATTATTGTAAAGATAGCCATAGGCTTGTCTCTTTCTTTTTCCTAATATCAGGTAGGCTATGTCTTTTTAATATTATAAAATGATAAAATATAGTCTATTTACATACAGAGGACTCATATTTCAGCTCTAATTTAGTTTGTAGAAGATGTTTTTTCATTATCTATAAAAGATTCAAAGACAAAAAAGTATCAACAATACCTAAACTGTATTAACTGAACTCACACAAGTTTAAATGTAAGCAATGTTTTGATTATGCCTATGAGGAGATCTTTTAGTTTTATGAAGTTGTATTCATTGCCATGAGTATTTTCCCTAAAGCAGAGAAGTCCGTTTCTCATATAGTTTGTTGTTATGTTTGTTGTTCTAGTTTGTTGCCTTTATAAGACATGGCAAATAAAGATGCTACCTTACTTTCTATTTTTTTTCCCACACCACAGCATTTGTGAGATTTCTGATGGGAAACTCAGAATGAGGACTAACTGGAATGACAATTTAGCTCATGCTAAGGTAATATTTTCATAGTTTGAAATAAGGTTTTAAAAAGAGATATTTCCTGGAATAGGCATAATGGAATAAAAGCAAATAAAACTCCTTCTTGCAGAGAAAAATACAAAGTAATTTTTTGCACAATAAAAAATTCTAAATTCCTCTAAAATAATATTTTGAATTACTGCAGAAACAGCATTTAAATAACTTTTTATTTGGATTCCAATGCTGGCATTTATAAAGATTATAGACTCTTGTCAAGTTTTATTCTTAATTTCTTTCTGCTTTGGGGACTTCAAGTCTTCTAAATATACAAAAGGAAAAAATTTAAAAGCTTTACCCTCTGAAGGTACAGAAGTAAAGCATTTCAGCACTGCTAGTAAGAATTATAGGGTTTAAAAAAAAAAAAGAAACATAGGAATCTTCAAAAGGAAAAAGATAGATTTCACGGGGCATCTGTTTAGCCTACTCTAGTTAAAAATGGCATTCAGCCGTAAAACATCAATATGTCAGGCACATTACTAATATAATTTTTATGACAGCATAACATATTGTGAGGACATTATCCTTTTCCGTCTCCTTCAGCCCCATTCAGCAGACTGTCCTATTCACAGATCCTCTTTCAAACAATTTTTTGATGAAAAACTAAAGTGTCTATACCAGTAATTTAGGTTAACTATCATCTTTGCCTTATATTTGCAATTACCATTTGACTGTTAAGTATTCTACAAAACTAGTATCCCAGCGTAGCCCAAATGGTAGCATGTGCTGCAAGGAGACTTTTTTGACCCCAAAATTTCTGTGTCACTGCTGCCTGTAGGAATTTACACTGCAGCATGCAGAACACAGTGGACTAACGAGAATATTTGAGATACATATTGTATATAATTATGATTTAGTACAGGCAGGAAGAAGTAAATAATCTAAAATTCTTTTCATTTCACTAAAAAATTTAATTGTACTTCCATGCATGCAGCCCACCACATTTATGCAATAATCTCAGTATTAGTAACAGCAACATGTATACGTGCCCAGGTAACACAAAATTAAATTTAACATTTTTTCCTCACAGGATTCCTGCTTCATGTCTCTCATAATTTCTTCAAATCACTCACTCATTTTCTTGTTGGCACTTCCCTGTCTTTAAAGAATGTCTTCGTATCTGAAAGTGCAGCATGAAAGGAAGGCAGCCAAGCCTGCCTTCTCTGTGTTTCTATGATAGCAGGTTTTCTTTGGGGCTCAAATGTGGTGGGCATCTGTCAGTGATAACTACTAAGGAAACAACCATACTGGTATCCTCACCAGATGCCTTCGTCAACCTTCCATCTTGTCTTGTTCATATAAACTGAGCAGCACTAAGCACCCCAGCAGAATTCCACAGCGTAGATGAAAATCTCCTTTTCCACTGAGCCAGGACTGCCTTCCCATGGCATAATGAAGTGGCATGAGCAGATACCAAGCATTCATGTCTTGAGATGTCTTGAGATTGGAGTCTCTCAAGCACCACTGCTCCCTCTCTTCCAGTTTACTCTGTAACATTGCAAGGTGATGTTCATTACCTAGCTAGGGGATTATTCCTCCCAAATTGAGTTTGGAGGTCTTCCTCTGTCCAATGTTTTCACTAAGAATTTTATCTTGTAAAAAAAAGCAGAGATATATTTTTTTCTATCTTATCTATGAGGTACTCTGCCGATACTGTGGGTCCATTCATGGCAAAGTGCAATAATGTTGTTAAGTGGAACAAATAATTCTACTCTAATGTTTTATTACATGCAGGCAGCATTATAGAAATATCTCTTTTGTAGAAAAGACAGGGGGATAATGAGTATTAAAGAAATGAAAGTCATCAACAAGAAAAATTTACATTTTAGTTTCAGTTGTCTCTCAGTTTTTACCTAGACTGTTAGCAGACTGAGAAACTCAAAAATTCTTACCATCTTCCCTTTTAATTTTCATTCTTCTCTCCTCGCAAAAAATCATTGCTGGTAGACTTGCCAATTTCCATTTTAATGATTTTTAGAAAACATCAAAGGAAAATTTCATTTAAAACAGTCTATTGTTTCATTGCTGTGGTAGGCTGACCTTGTCAGCTGCCAGATGCCCACCCAGCTGCTCTCTCACTCCCACTCCTCAACAGGACAGAGAGAGAAAATAAGATGACAAAGCCCATGGACTGAGATAAAAATAGGGACACAAAATAAACTCAAACTGGTGAAAAGATAATTTAATTTATTGCCAATTAAAACAGATTTGGAGTAAGAAACAAAGATAAAAGCTAAAAAACTCTTCTTCCATCTTTTCTTTCTCCCATGTTCACTCCTTTTCTGATTCCTCTATGTCCTTCTCTGAAGAAGAAAGAGAAGGACTAAAAAATAAACAAACAAGAAAAACTAAAATTAATTTCTCTATAAATTCTCAGGCTTCTGAAATAATCTCAGGAGTTTTGAATGCTTTTGGTTAATTATCCTAGTAGACTTTTATTGCTCACATTGAGTCTATGAATTACCTTGAGTGCTATTCCTGGGAAATGCTGCATTGTCCATATCACTTGGTTGGAAACCAGACAGTTCTACAGTTATTTCTAAACCACATATGGTTCATAAATTTTCCAGTTCTGGCTTCAGTTTTTCTTCTTTCCCTTTGAATCCATGATAAATAAAAAAATGTGATGTACAGGCATTATATAAAAGATACACTACACAATCTAAAATCGAATAACTGAAAGTAGCTTCCCTAGAAATTAAAGATCAAGCAAAGTTTTATCAAAATTATTGCTGTCTTGGGATAAGTTTGTTTTGAAAAATTTATTTAAAAAAAATCAAATATTTATTAGGAGCTTCTCATTTTCCTTTTACAGGGATATAATAGGGAAATATTGAATCAATTAAATCTTTATTTACAAATATATTGATTTCACAACTACTGCACCACAGCCAGTGTCTGATAGCAGAAAAATATTCTATGTGAATTAAAACAATGTATTTAACATTAGAACTTTTCTACTCAATATTTCAACACATTAATTCAAGTTCCTCAAATTGGCACTTATTCAAGTACCTCACATCTATTAAAAAACTAATAAACTTGTCATGAAACATTAAATTGAGAAGTGATGTAAACGTATACCACACCACTTATTTTCAGAAAGAATTGATGGAAATTACAAATAGGTAAATCCTTAGCAAAAGAAAGTATACAGAAAATGTTTGTAGAATTTCAGTATTGAATTTTCCTAGTCCTGTATTGATTGCTCAAATTAATAATTAATCCTCAATAACTTCAGCTGAAGTTTGATTTCACAGTTTTTTAGGAATAGTATTCTCCAATTTGGTGCTCCCACTGAAACCACTCCAAACCAAATACTGCTTGCTCACTTCCCCCTGCTCCTCCCCTTCCCCTGCCACAGGATGGAGAGAAGAGTTGTAGGCACAAAAGGTAAAGATCATGGGCTGAGATAAGAACAATTTACTGGAAACTACAATGAGATAAGAAAATGAACGCCGACAACAGTAATGACAGAGTGTAGGAGAAAAGAAATGTTTTTACTCACCCCACAGAAACCCTCGACTATACCTGACCATTCCCACTGCCCTGCTGCCCTGACCAGGAAGCAAACCTTGCCTGTCCCCACAGAATGATATGAGGTGGTATAAAATAACTTCCAGGTCCTACACATGCCTTGCCTACAGCAAGAATCAACCCTGTTCTGGCTGGATCCAGGACAGCAGTCTTCCTATGTGTCTGTACTCACCCTGCTAAATGAACTTTTGCTTTTTGGTGGAACTGTCAGGTGTATCACAGAGCCAGGAATAAAACTCATGACAGCTAATATTGAAAGTAGATAAGGACATAGCTAGATAACAAAGTAGATGATGGGAGAGAAGTTATATTTCATTTCTACAGACATACTGTGCATGAGCTAAAAGATTGCAAATATCAAGGCTACCACACATGGCTGAGAGAGTTGGGCTTGTGCAGCCTAGAGAAGAGAAGACACTGGGAAGACCTTATAGCAGCTATCCAGTACCTAAAGGGAGTTAAAAGAGAGCTGGAGAGGGACTTTTTACAAGGGCATGTAACGATGGGACAGGGGGGAATGGCTTCAAACTCAAAGACTGTAGATTTAAATTAGATATTAGGAAGAAAATCTTCACTGTGAGTGAGGTGAGGCACTGGCACAGGTTGCCCAGAGAAGTTGTTGATGCCCCAAACATTGAAGTGTGCGAAGTCAGGTTGGATGGGGCTTTGAGGAACCTGGTCTAGTGATAGATGTCCCTGCTAACGGCAGGGGAGCTGGAACAAGATGATCTTTAAGGTTCCTTCCAACCCAGGCCATTCTATGATTTTGTGTTTCTATTATTTCATTACAGTTCATATGTAGTTGAATTCAAACTGAAGATACAGAGGGAATGGAACAGAGAGCTGAGGAGACAGTACATTCTGGAGTTCATATATTTTTAAAGAGTTTAAAAACAAAGACATGTTGAAATCCACTAGGAATAGGTCCTTGGAGATTAAAAAACAAATGCCACAGCACCTCTCACTTGGCTCTTTGTGAGAGAGAGGAGTGCTACTGCATCCAAAGGCAAAGCAAGACCCCTGTAATATTTTTATTCTGTGTGAATCTTTGAAATCAGTAAATGCTAAATAAGAAAAAATCAACAAAAACTCTGCATGGTGTTCTAAGAGGCTGCACAGTACATGTGTTTTACAGAAAAAAAAATATATTTAAAGAATTCACATTAACATTATTGAAAATAAATAACTGAAGTAATTCTTCTGTACATTTCCTTCTCTCATGGCACTAAAAAAGGCACCTTAAAATATGATCATTTAGCAAAAAATAGAGATTATAGCTTGAAAATGTCATCACCTCTGCGAGTCCTGTCCATACAAAGCATGACTACTGTACACAGTATATTTTTTATTGTATAGATAAATTTCCTAGACAACTGATGCTGTTCTTGTTGTTATATGTCTATCAATTCACTGACAGCCCTGGACTGTTCTAAAAGACAGTGTAATCCTTTTTTCTTCCATTTTCATGCATTTTTCAGTATTTAGCAACAGATACTAAGAAGTAAAGGAATAATTTAAGAATGTCTCAAAGAAGCCAAAAGAATAAGCTCACAACATATCTTTAAGATATAGTATGTAATGGAAGATGCCATTTATATTTTTATTTTCACTTCTTCTTTTCAAAAAGGTGATTTGTGTTTCTATTTGGCAAAGTCTCACTCCATATATTTACCCCTGTTACTGGAAGACTGGATGAATTATCTTGGTGAATAAGGATGGATACTGCTCTTAGCTGTGTGTAGAAGCAAAGGTAGAAACTTTTTTAAGTTCTTGGCACTTCTGAAAGCAGAGGAAACCTATTCCCCTAACAAAGAAATAATTCAATTTTGAGACTTACAATACTGTTACACATTTATTCATGAGAGAAATGATAACATGATCTAAGCAAGTTACTAAAACATTGGAATTTGTATGTCAAGAGGTGGGCAACATTGCTTATCATTGGAAACACTTGAGGTAATTTTAATTTAAAAATGTGGTTCTTTTGATAGACATTTTACACTTTTGAAAAATTATCATGTTTGTATGTGCTAAATAAAATGTAAAAAGTTTAAAAAGTGGAACAATATATGTGCATGTTATACCAAACATTTCATAATATCCCTGCAAGCTGTGGAAAGCGTAGTATTGATTCCAGCAATATATTTCATTCAGGTATTAATATGATTCAGTGCATGCCAAAGCAAGATTGTAGCTGAAGATACAGTGAACTACCCAGAAGGTGTTTAGGTGGTGACAGAAGGAATACCTTGCTGACTGTGTATTTCTTATTCAATGTGCTCTGGTAGTCAATGGGAAAACTAACCTATCTGTATGAATTCCCTAGTGCAGAAATCAGGATATCAATTAATTTTCTTCTTGTTTGTTTTTCTCTCTCTGGGAGAAGCAGTCTTACAAGCTTCACTTCCTATCTGTAAATATAAAATTTTGAACAGGGCCCTGACTTAACACAATTACTGAGAAAACCAGTCATGTCCTATTAGTTGTGTTGGTTTGCACTGAAGACATACTTTGAACACTATTTTTCTTTCTTTCCCTTTCATCTGTGGAAATGATATTTCATTAAATCCTACCCACTGAATTAAACAAAATACCTCTAAGTTTGATAACTCAAATATCTGAAAAGCAACGTGTTAATGGACAGGTAATTTTTTTCCTAGCAGTGTACTACTGAATGCAAATATTTACTTATGAGTCTGTAAAAAGTCAGAACACAAAAGGTGACAGTCCAATGTATATCGATATTTTTTTCTTTTTTACTACTACAACTGAAGACATTCATCACTGTTATGGCAGTGCAAGATATGCAAATCACTTGCAATTCCTTTGTGACAGATGGTAGAAATATTTAACATGCCTGTTTCGAGTTTGGTTTCTAAGTCCAATATATGTTGTTAAGAGATTGGAGGTGGGCCAGGAAGGAGGAAAGCTGCTTGTTTGTCTTGAAATAGCTGCTTCATTTTGGGTTGATGGGGGCTCTTTGGAGGCAAAAGGAAACAGCTTTGTCTCTGAAATCTTTTGATAATGACAGGGCTTGGAGAACCTGGGAGTAGATGTCTGGCAGCACAAGCAGGCTGAAAGATCCTGCAATTTGCCAGAGACACTTGTATGGCACAGAGTTAATTCATCTGTGAAGACACCTCTGAGGTGAGAGAGGGCAGAAAACTTTTTGCAAGGGCACTTGATGAAGAGCACCTAACCAAGAAAGGCCCTAGAAGGTGTTGGTCTGTTAGATCTGGAGTAAAATATTTCATCTTCAGGAACCAGGAGCTTCCTTTGTTCTCCAATCTTCAAACCTTTCTTGCCAACAGATTGGCATTATCTCTGTGTAAAGTCTTACCCTGGGCTTGTATATTATTTTAGTATTTCAGACACATGGTGGTGTGAGAGATAATAAACCTTCAGTCTCTCAGTCACTTTTGATGTTTCCACTTTAAAGAAAAAAAAATGGCACAAGGGACCGGGGAGCAGTTGCAGTCAAAAGATCTGCTGGACTTGGGCTGCAGACACAAAATTCCAGACTTTTTCTTTACATTAGTGACAATATTTGGGAAAAACAATAGATAAGCACAGCACAGTAGCCATGAAACAAAACCTTTAGTGCAGACAAAAATATGGCCTCATTCTGTTTTTATCCACAGGAGAATTTGTGCTAATGTAATTATAATTTTTTATTCGGGGAGGATAACCAAACCTATTTATCTATCTTTGCAGTTTTAACTGCTTCAATACAAATGTGTTTGAAGAACATGTCTTCAGACTTGACAATCTTTATAAATGTGCCATATACTCAATAGGAAAGAAAAAATAAAACCAGCAATGGGAATTTCAGGTTTCAAATATAGCATCTGCTTTAACTTGGAGGAGGTAAACCTCACTGGGAAAACACAGAAGAAATTTTCCAAATATACATCCTTAACTCTTGTACAAATCTGTTTCTCTTTTAGGAAATTGCTTCGGCAAATAGTGCTGGAGAAAACATAGTTTTGCTACAGGGCAAAAAGGACTTGCAAACTGAATCAAAAGATTAATTTTGCAACTTCATGGACTAAAGCATTAAGAAGGAAAAAAATTGGGATGACAACTACACTGCAGAATTTCATGTTTAAGAAGGAAAATTATTCTTAACAGAGATGACAATTCAAAACCTTAAATAATCTAATGGATTGTTAATTTGCAATCCATTAGATTACTTAAATCCTCAGCAGAAGGCTTGTAAGATTGTGCACAATCTTACTGATCTCATCCTACTTATTTTCTTAAATAAACAGGGAAGTTAATGGTTTTCATATACATGGAATGGTGCTAAAAGAAATTAAAATTATGGGATTTTTGTTTCTTTGGTTTGTTTATGATTTTTCCCAGTGTTATTAATTTTCAGGAAAGGTTAACCCTTTCTGATCTAATTAATTATAAATCCTTTCTGCATCAAAGATAAAAAGTTTGAAGTTTTATTGCTCTCACTGTCTTCATATAAATTCAATATCAATAATATGATCATGAGCTCTAACATTTGCAACATGTAATAATTATTTTGTAATTTATTATATTACTTCCTTGTACAGACAGAGAATGTAAATTTACAAGTGCAATAGCACATTTTGTTACTGGAAAAACATTAATTTTTCTCATGCTTATGATGTGTTTGCGCAGTTCTAGTTAGGTTTGTCAAAGTTTTCATCATAATCCATGCTTTCAGGGATTTATAACCAGTATACCAAATTGCTGCAGTCTTGAATTTCACACACGATACAGAGTCTTAGTGAGGGAGAGAAATTAATTTTATCTTTTTGATATTGTTTTAGTTATCATAGATATATTTTACAGTAACATAATGCAGGTATATAACAAACTCAAGTTTAAAAAATTCCTGTAGTTTTTCAGAGCAATGGAGAATTACTACCCTTTATTTTGACATCACCTGTAATGAAGTGAGCTTTTTGAGGCATACAGAGAATTTACTGTCCAGGGCAATGGAGCCCTGTTTGTCTGAGACAATTGGAAGAAAAGGGTGAAAAAACTGAAGTCACAAATGCTCAGCTGGGAAAAGTAGGGCCTGGAATTTGCAAGTTGAAATTGCCTGCTGGAGGTTAACCCATGGGTACTGTCCAAAAAGACAGCAAAAGCACTATTTGGAGTTAGTGAAAGACACAGCTGAAACATCGAGAGTCACTTAAGAAGTCAAGAACATGATCACTGCAGGCCACTGCCATAGCTCATAAACAGGTCAATAGCAGTTGTGGCCACAAGATTGAGGCAGAATACGCTATTCTGTCTTCTAAAACACATTTGGATAGAGAGAACTGTTTCAGTTTTTATGGTTGAAGTGTCATTGGAATTTCTGTGCCTAGATGAAAGAATTTTGGAAGGATTTCCTTGCTACTTTTCCTAGACTTTTAATCTATTTTTTTCCAAAAAATAACCTTGCCCTAATAAAGTCTTTTAATATTGCTACTGTGTAGGATCCACTAACATCTACCAGTATATGCTAAATTTATTAATCATCATTCAATGATATCTTTTGGTGAATCTTTGTTCTTTTAAGTTCATAAATTGTCTTAATTTCATAGAGGTTGTACTCATAAAAAAAAAAAAAACAGTGGGATGGGGGAATGTAGTTTAACTCATAAAAAAGACTCAGGTCTCAAAAATCCCTTAAGTTCTACCAAAACACAAACAAATTTCTTTTTCCATCCACACTCTTTGTCCTACTTAAGAAATTGCTGTTATAACTCAACATAGTGTAGGTCATTGGACTCTAAGGAAGTCTACTTTCTTCTTTCTTTCTTGTTTTGGTTTTGTTTCGGGGGTTTATTTTTTAATAATTTATTTATTGCATTTATTTTGGATGTTAATTCAATTTCTTTAACAGTCCTTTTGTGTCAAATAAGAGTTATGTTTTGTTCTCTTCTTCCCTTGATGTTCAGTAATTTCTTTTGAGCTTACAATCTGCTTCTGCCAACACCACAGTCAGCATTTAAATGCATTCATGTGCCAGGGACACAGTTCATAGTTTTAAGGAGCAATAACACCCTTCCACCTCAGCCATGGTAAAACTTCGATTTCATTTAAATAACCAAATAGATTTTTTTTCATCCAAATTTTTTCTCAGTGAGAAGAAAGGCACTTCTAGGCTGCATCACATGTGTTGTGCAACCACTATAATAAGTTTCCATGTGCAGTAAACCAAATACATTCAGATTTCCTGCTTATAAATCGAACTAATCTGCAGCCACAATTGATCAATCCTGCCTGCCTGGGATGTTTCATGGTGAACTGTAGTCTGGTTGCAGTCTCTAACTTCATTAGAAGGAATTTTTCAGTGGCATCTCATGTACACATGCAGTAAGTCAGATCTCAGTGAGGCACTTTGCAGAGGTGAGATCACTGACTACGGATAGAGAAAGTGAGAAGAGGTTGAACTGGGAGAAAAAAAATTCCATTGATGCAGACCTTATGGTTTAACTAAAGCTACAGACTATTGAGAGAAACCTTAATTACCTATCAAATAGTTCAAATGTTCCAACAAGACCAAGGGAGCTGCTGACATCCTAGCAATGCCCAGCTAAATACCATGAGCATTAGCGTTGAATTGGTATTTGCAGAGCAATTGTGAGATTGAAAGTGAAAAGAACGTTGTACCTTTTAAAGCACAGCCATTTCTGTACAAAGAACTGTTATCTGATTAAATTTAGGAATATTGACAGGCTGTCCTGAATGAATTAGTTTAGAAATGTGTTTGGCTCCCTTTATTTAAGGCACTTTGTCTTAGATCTCTGGCAGTCTGGTACAAAGGAAACCTTTAAAACAACTTCAGATGACTAGGAAGGCTCCTTTTAAACAGGTGTTATTGAACACATCTTAAATTTTGTTAAGGGTTTCCATGCTCTAATTTGATGATGGAGTTGTGATACAAACTGCTCT
The DNA here is from genome assembly GCF_009650955.1 of Corvus moneduloides. Taxonomy (NCBI): domain Eukaryota; kingdom Metazoa; phylum Chordata; class Aves; order Passeriformes; family Corvidae; genus Corvus; species Corvus moneduloides. The sequence continues at coordinate 60,517,870 of NC_045477.1, read as the reverse complement.
CCAAGTTGAAATCTTATTCATGTAACAACATAATTGGAAATTTTAGCATAAATATGGAGGAACTTATATTTCTGGTTTTATAAATCTGTGGATTTGAGAGACTAAAATGGAAATGAAAGGAGCTATTGCTTTCTTCTTTTGTTGATGTATAAGTATTCAGGTGACTGAAATATGGCAATATAACCGGATAGGAAGTCAAACTAATTCCTGCAAACTACAGTAGGTAGTATAGAAGTAAAAAAAGTACAGAAATCTATTTATTTCCCTTAATTATCCATCTGGTGGTAAAATTCTACTGTTTTATTTTTGCTAATTTAAAAATGGTTTGCATGTGATGGAAGTCTCAGGATTGTCATCACTTTTTCATATCTTTATATGTACTTGAATATGCACTTGAATCTATTTAAAATATTTAATTTGTACTCTGGCAAAATGCACGTGGGGATTTTTTTCTCTCTCTATCCAGCTAAGTCTAAGGCCACATTTCAGTCACCTGAATCTGGCATCTTAACTTTTAAGATCTATTCATTGAAACGATTGGAAATAAACAAGTGATATGGTTGTAACATAAATCGTCATTCAATTAGCATATTATGATTCTGAGAAAATATTTTTAATATTTCATTATTTTTCACAGTTAGCTGCTTATCCATGAACTCACTATTCTGGAGGAGGGGAGTATTTGTTTTTCTAAATAAAATCTGGTTCATTGAAGTAGAGGTAAGTTTGCATTTGCCTTCTGGTTTGTATATAGAATACATAATTTTTGTATTTTCTGTTTCGCTGTTGAAAAAGAGGCACTTGAGATTTTTAGATTTTAATTGTCTTTTTCAGGTCAGCAGTATATGTAATACAAATGAATAGTGAAATACTGTTCAAAAAATCTCTATCAATTCAAATCCCTTTGTTTAAAAAGAATATATACTCAAAATTGAGATAATTCTTAAGCAAATAAAAATCATACTTTAAAAATCTGCTTTTTCTTTTTTCTTCTTTCCCATGCACACATGGTTTCTACTTTAAGATAAAGACAAACTATGGAAAGCTTAATTAATTCACGATGTGGGTAACTACACATACGTGGCAATAATTTAAAAAAGAAATATTTACGTTCATTGTTTTGTTGCAATTTCATCATTTAGTTAATTTAATGTAGATATAGGAAAAAAGCAATTACTCTTTTTTTTTTAATAATACTTCATGCAAGGGAAAACATGTCTTTTCTGGATACTGGAGCTTTTCTTTCTGTAAGATCTTATTCAGTTCAGCTCTTGGCTTCGTGCTGTGAAGTACTTTTATCAATGACCAAAAAGAAATCATAAAATCATTACTGACGAAATTTGTAAATGGTTTGAAAATTGAGAGAGTAGTAAATAATAAAGAGGATATATTACTCTATAAAGTTATCTGGATCATTTGACAAGCTGAACATAATCAAACAATATCTGGTTCAATATAGCAGAAAGGGAAGTCATGCATTTAGATCCAAATAAATTAAATTGTATTTACAAAGTGAAACACTCCAGCCTGGAAAACAGTGACACCTAGCAAGAGCTGGGCTAAGCTCTAGTCTACCTAAGCTGGAGATGAGCCCTGGAAATTCAGCCTGAGTAGAATCAATCTTTACACAAACATGTCATCAAGTCACAACACCTACTTTTCAATTGTGCCTTATATTCAGATATAGAAACTGAAGAGCACTTTTATGGGTAGAGGGAGAGACCTGGTTTTCACAAAACAGCCTTCTCACTGGAATACTCACCCAGAACTGCAAACTTTATTTGAGGCTCTTTTTATTCCAAGGGGGATTGAAGCTGTGGGCCTGACCAAGGGGCTATGAAGTATCTCAGGTGTGACTGAAAGTCATGAGCAAATAATGAGATCTGAAATAATACCAGACAAGATTATCATTGCTGAAAATTAACGAATTAGTTTTCTGGTTCCAGATCCCATTATTGGCTCTGCTTTTTGTACAAGATATGAAATACATTGAATTTTCAGACAATAAATTTTTAAATCCAGTGCTTAAACTTATGGAATAAAGTTGGGTGCTTTCCAGTGTTCTTCCTATCTGGCACATGGGAGAAATGCTCAAGGGCATAGAGACGATCTTTTTTTTTTTTTTTTCCTTTGATCTTGCTAGTGAAATGGAAAGACTTGAGAAAGAATGAACAGGTTCTGTGAGTCAAAATCAGTTTGTTGGACTGGTGTTGATAGCAGGCAATAACTTTCACAATCATGGATCCCTCTCTGAGTATCAAGGACTGCTTAGAATATGTGAGATTCAGTTGGCAAATGTGTAAAGGATCTTCTAAACTAGCAAACACACAGCAAGAGGGAGAAGGGTTAGTGATCAGTGTTTGCCTCTTCCTTAGAAAATTAAGTATGTCCTGGCTTTAGAAAAGTACAGATTCTGGAAAGTGTGCTGGTCCTGCTACACAGGAAATTTCACTAGATAACAAACTGCCTCCTTCTCTCAATGGAAGTTACTCACTCTATAATTTTTTCCCTGTGGTTTTCTAAGGCAGCTTCAGAAACATAAGTTGTTTGAATTAATTTGAAAAACGAACTTGAATGAACTCATTTTGGCAAACTTTGCCTCTATGTCTGTGGGAGTTGGAGTTTTCCAGAGAGCAGCAATCCCAGAGTGAACATTTACCACAGAGGCACATTAAAAGACATCTCTCACTGTGAAGAAACAGGAATAGCTATGAAATGTTTTAATAGATTAATTATATTAAATAGCAACGCAAGTCTTTAATATTTTTTTTTTTAAAAACAGATCACTTCTGTACAAACCACATATAATCTAACAGACATCAAAGACATTTTAAAGGTTTTTTTTTTTAATGTGGTAACTATGAGTCCATTATTAAATTATTTGAAAGAGGAAGCTTGGAGGTTTGGCATTACCTAGCCTCCAAATCAACCTTCTGCTTGAATTCCAGTAGATTAATTCCATCCTTACATTTTATTATAATCTTTTCACAGGGGTAATCAGGACCCAAAATGGCATAATTCATTTAAATAGAACCAATTCAACACCACTGTTGGCAAACTTAAATTTGGAAAATTTAGACATTATATTTGAAAAATATACAGTTGTGATTTCAGACTGAAAAAGATAATTTGATTTATCAGTCAGCACTCTATGTCAATGAAGATCAGATTGATAATATTATGCCCTGGTTTTTTGACTCTCTGAAAAAAAAAAAAAATCCTCTTCTATTCTGTTTTGTAGTGCTTGCTCACTTGTGAGGTAAATAAAAAACTAAAAGACAATAAACTTTCCTGTTATAGATCAGACACAGAAGTGTGTAAACCATTCACTATTATTTACCAGAAAGTACATTAAATCTCCTTTTCCCTTTCCAAGACTTAGGCTTATTATGTCATACAGTAGTGATAAAATATTTTATGAGGCATTGGGAGTAAAAACCTATGGCTGTTGCTACAATTAACATTGATTATGCTATACATTGGGTAGATTTATATAAAGCTGAAGGTAATCTAAATACTGAGATTTATATTACTATGATTTATTTTTAAACAATATTGCACTGATTTTCAGCTCTATAAACCAGTAGATCTCCATAGCTTTTAGTAAAACTTACTGAATTTTTCTGCCTAAGACTCTGGTCTTCATTCTGTGTGAAAGTCCATAAAGTTCCTCTTTAAAAAAAAAACAAAATAATGCATCATACTGTATTTTTAATGTTCTAACCTTCATAATTTTTCACAGGTTTTTATTGTTTCCTTTTCCTTTTTTATAACAACATTTTTAAAAAAATTAAATGCTTCCCTGCCAAAATATATTTCAAGTAGTTTGCTTTTGTGAGAATTAGACAGTAAACTATAAATATCATTAAAATATTTATAATATTATAAAAACATAAAATATTATTAATATTTTAAACAAACCTAATTTATATTTTATAGCCATGACTAGCTATCTATATACAAGGCAAGCTGTTCACACCAAAATTAGGTGCCTTACTCCCCCTGACTGTGTCATACTCCTTCGGATTGAAATATTAAGAACGTGGTCATACTTTTTTCTTTTTTCACCAAAATAAAATTTTTAAAAGTCATAACAGTTCAGATTTTACTTCTGCATTTCTAATTTTCTTTTGTTATTTTTTGCCTGAATTTTTTTGATGGTTTGAATGTTTGTATATGCCTAGGTTCATATTAGTAAAATCATAATATTTTGATGCTGAATGGACCTTAGCACAGGCCTAGTGGACAGATATTAATAAGAACTATGCAGGTAAATAAAGGTAGTGGTGCTTTTAAGTTACCTCTGAAACAAGGTAGTCATTTTGCTACAATTTCTGCAAATGTTTAAATAAAATAAATGTACGCCACGTATTTAAAAACCAGGATAGTTAAAATCCATTCTTTTGTCAAACAGTACCTGTTTAGAAATATGGTTACCCTTGAAATAAATCTTGGTTAACTTATTTATACAGCTCAAGATCAAATAATGTTTGAAGATGGGGCTATGAGAGACTGCAGGGAAAGGAGTGAGATATAAACTTCTACACGTTTGTGCTTTGCTTGAACAGATTTTTTCTACAGCTAGGCTATAATTTCTGTGAATTAAGGTATGAAATGGCCAAAGACGCAGAGATCAGGCTGTTAATATACCATTGTAAATTCTGCAGAATAGATATTAGAACTATCAGTAGTGTTCTTTGTATTTTTATTAGAAAAATTATACTATGTGGAATGTTGGAAACTATCACTACACCTGATTGGAATTCAACTAATAATTTCAGCCAAAATATTAGCAGTAATGGAGTTCAGGATTTCAAAACATGTTCATATACTTTATTTCCAAAATTCTCTAACAAATAGCATAGAAACTCCATTTTATTTACCTTACAAAAATGTCAGGGTTCTGTTTGCTTTAAATATTTTTCATTTTCAGGTTCACTTACACTTGAGAAAAAAATACCCAAAACTCAGAAAAAGGAGTACAAAAATTAAACAAACTCTTTTATATTGAGTAGGAGGAGATGTTTGAAATACCTGTTCTAACATTTCTTTCCACTTGTGTATGGTCCAAACCCTGATATAGATCTATTTCAGTTCTCCTGGGCTTTTTCTTTATTTTACAAGTCTTCAATGTGGCCTGAACAATGAATTTTAAATGAGTCCATTGTTCACATCACTCTATCCTGGAATCCAAACATTCAAACATTCAGACTTGTTGCTTGTCATGAATGTTTATTCCATGCTGTTTTCTTTGCTACAGTCATATTGCATTTCATTTCCGAAGATTTATAGGAAGATTTTTTTTTTTTTCACAAATACTGCAGTTGTAATCATACCTGATTAGTTAGTTGAGTGCCAACTACTTTATGTGGGAACAACTGTATAATGTGAGAGCAATTAAGTGATTAGTTTATTTCTTCTAAGCTTAAGCATTATCAAGAGACCACAAACTGCAGGTTATAGGGTAATTTTTTTCAGCAACTTTATATGTTGCCACCATGTGATATTAACTATTTTACCATGTTGTTAAGCAATTGTGCTGGGTTCTGAAATAGGAGCCAACTTTTTTGGAATGACAATATTTTGTCTTGATGTGTGCTGGCCTTGTGGAATATCTTATGGCTGTCTGTGCTGCGAGCGGTGCAGAGCTTTCCCAGTATATCAGAGAAAGAGTTAGCTGTAGACCTATAATGAGTATAGTCATTTTAGCAGAGCTGCAGCAAGCCAATTCCTCCTATCTTTGAGATAATTTCTTATGGTGTTGTATAAGGCTGACACTTCAATGCTGTTTCAGGATCTGAGCTAGCATCTCCCCATGACAATGTGTCACTTCAGATAGAGATTTAGGCTGGCTGAGAGCTGGTCAGGGAATTTCCTACACTGTGTTACATTACACAGTGTATTCATGACCATCAGTTTCATTAATATTTTATTTTGGCAGTATGCATACTGATACCCACTGGTGTCAGTGGAAGTTTTGGTAAAGATTTGCAAACAGATTATTTCTGGCTTTAAGAGCCCATAAATTATTCCTTTTTTTTTTTTTTTTTTTTTTTTTTTACATTTAAAATGGTAAAGCAAGGAAAAAACCCCAGAGGATTGCACAAGTGATTCTCTGTGATTCTGTGTCACTGTGCCTGAAAGTTATAACAAAAAAACAGGTGCAGCTCTAATTACAGTATCTTAAAAAGCAGACATTCTCAAAAGCTACTCATGTGGGATCCTAATTGTAACTAAACTCTTGAAAAAAACACAACACTTAATTTTTGAGATGTGAGCTATTAAGAACTAGCTCAAATTTCCCAGTTTTCACCTGTAGTATCCATTTCTAAAAGCCTTTTGCATTATCACTGATTGGTTCATCACACCTTTCAGTTGAAAGAAACCCACCCCAGCTAATTTTCTGTTCAGTTTTAGTGACAAACTCATACTTGAAGTTCATATCAGACTGAAAATACCTTACTGATTTGAATTAACAAGGCTTGTACTAATTCCCCACAATTTATAAATAGCACAGACATGCTCTTTTGGGTCAATATAGAAACTATTTTGGTACAGTAAATGTTACAACTACCAGTCATAATGTTTTGCTCTGCTTTCATTCCTGTTATTTTCCATCTATGTTGCTGATGTCAGCAAATTCATTAGATGCAACTGAACAAACTTTCATGAATGGTGAAGGAATTTTTACCTCTACCTATACTTTACCTCACTAACACTTTTGAAACATTTTGACTGTTACCTTGCAAGGAGCAGGTACAAACCTACTCAAGATTCATTGAAATAAGACTAACTGATACTGAAAGCTAAGGAAAACAGATTGCAATGACCAGCAAATGGTGATCACAACATTTTACCCAGTCTGTGAATAACTCTTTAACTAGAATAAATCAGCATAGGAACAATGATTCCAATGAATAGTAATGATTCATCTCAGTTTTCAGTTAGTCTATATATTTGTAGTAATTTATGTATTGTGCATTTTTTTCCTTTTATTTTTATCAACTTTGGTTACAGTAAATGGATTTGAAAACATAAACAATAATAAAACTGTTTAACTCTTAGTGGTTCCTCTACTCCAATTCTAGGGTTCAAAGTTCATATTTAAGAATGAGTTACTAATCCTAGAAGTTAATGATAAGTTATGAAAGGAAATACCTACAACAATTTTAAGATGAGAATCTAAGGATACACAAATATTTTCTTGGCTATAATTTTTTTCTATATATTTTCAAGACAAAAGAAAGTATACCTAGAACTGTTGACTATTCAGAATCATGAGGAGACCAATGATGAGTTGCGTTTCTCAAGACTCTGTATTGGGACCAGAGCTATCTAACATCTTTGTTGGTGACATGGACAGTGGGATTGAATGCAGCCTCATCAAGTTTGCTGACAACACCAAGCTATGTCATATTATTGAATTTTCTATCATCTCTTTTCCAGGACAGAGACAAACCAACCATGCACCAGTCACTGGAGCTTTTCCCAACTAGAACTGAAATTCAGCAGTGTCTTGTCACTTGTTTTATCTGCAGTGGACAGAAATTAATGTTAATGTTAACATTTGATGACTGATACTGTGAGAAAAAAAAAATCAAAGGCCATTTAGTTTATAGTTATGTCCTTCATTTCCAGTATGGGTGTATGTAATTGTCTTACGCAATTCAAAAAACAGAATGGAGGGAATAAAATCCACCAAAGAGTCTAAAATCCATAGCTTTCATATAAAAGCTTTGGCCATGACAAATACTCACAGATATAAAGTTCTCTCTCATTTATATCAGTGATCAATGAGAATAGTTCAGTAAGCAAAGAAGTTATATTGATGCTTGGCTAAATAAAAAAAATAATTTCTCATGTCAGTAACTCCTACACCCATTCATTGTATCAGCTGAAAACAGGCAGCAGACTTCGGACACATTTAATGAATACACGCTCTTGTGTTTGTGTGCTATTACATTTCTAGGGCAGTAGAGATAAGACAGAGCACAAAACAATGTAATGCAAATATGTGACCAGTCAGGTTTGCAATAAAGAAGCACTGAAACAAATAGCTTTCCATCGTACCTCGTGTTTCATTGAACCTTCTCATAGTAAATTTAATGCAAAAATCTATAAATAATAAAAAAACCTAAAGGACATATACTGTACTTGATCTCAAATTAAGAGATATTGCCACCACTATAGAAGATTGTCAAAAGACTGTGGTCTCCTGCTACCAAACACTGTAAACACTGAGGTGAAGCCAAGAAATTTATTTTCTAACATCGATCTTTTGACAAAATTCTATTACAATGACTTTATTTCTAATACACCAAATGATAGATGCATATATAATAACTTTACATGATGGATGTTGATGCTTTAAACTGACAACAGCTTGCACTGGTATCATTGCCCTACTATGTATGGATTGGCTACAACTCAAATAACAGGTACATCATGCCTTTCATGCATTGAAAGACTGATCTACCAATAGAAGGAGCATTTTATCCCTATTATTATCCCTTGTTTTGACAATTTATATTTTTTTTTTCCATTATCTGAAGTAATTTTTTAAATTAATATTTCTGTTTAAAGGTTGAAGGGCATAGATAAATCATCTACCTGTTTTAAGATACCTTCTGTCTTTATAAGCTGTTCAATAACTGAACATAGTGTGAGAAGGTGAGAAAACCACAAACTGAAATGCACATTTTTGGACCAAAAGAACAGGCAATGAGAAGAGGAAGGAAAATAATCTAGGTAGACTCCAACTCAACTCATAGCATACGTCCTTTTGTACAGGATTGCTGATAAGCAAGAACTTTATTTTCTTGCTTTACCAGAGTACAGAAATATCAGACTGTGATTTGGAGAAAAACAATTCCTGTTTGTCTTTTTTTTCCTTAACTGCAGATTCTGAGGCTAGTATGTAGTGGAATAAAAGATACTCACTGTTTGTTTAATCTCAATGTAATCCTCACTGATTTCAGTGAGATTTTGCATTCATGAAAGAAAACCAAACCAGACTACCAGAATTTACTGGGGGAGGGGGAGAGGGGGTGCGTTATGTCAAGTATTGCATCAGTTTTAATCCTGCACACTACCATGAGATGACATAGAAAGTGATGACATAATGTTTGATGACAGTAATTTTTAACAAAAGATTTTTAAGAAAAGTATGAAGCTTTTTATAAAATGCACATTCCATTTTAAGGAGCAGAAATTCAGGATAGAATACTGAAATGGTATGGTAAACTTGAGAATAATGAAAATTGTATTAAACACAGTTTTTAGTTTTTAATGGTACTCAAACCAGTATCCCATCTTCTCACAGGCACTAATTAATTTATGATCACAATATTCTGTAAAGACAAACTTTTGCACAGATTTAGTAAAAGGAAATGAAGATCAGTTACTAATATCACTTAACTTCACCCATCTTAATACAATGACTAAGATAAAACTTTGAATACAGAGATTAGTACCAGCAGTGGCACAATTGCTGCAGTTACTAGTAGACAACGTAAATATCTAATAGCCTCTTAGAGAACATTTCAGAAGTGTGGACTGAGTATCTTGGCACATGGCTTCTGACAAATCTCATCATGGGAAATACTTCCACAAGCTTCACAGGATGTCTCATTCCACTTTTGGACATTGCAATTACCCAGAAAAAGAGAAGTATTTTACCTGACTTCTTGTAAGTGTATATATCCTTTTGTATATCTTACTAGCTACAAATAGTGACTACTTGCTACTGAATAATCTCCTGAACCAGAAAGGAGAATGTTTTTTTTTTCCTCTTGTTCTTGTCTCTTTGAGGAGCCCTTAGTGTTAGTTCTTAGTCCCTAAGGTAGACAGACATAGATCAGCTTTTTTAGGTTCTATGGAATCCTAATTATTTTTATGAAAGGTTTACTTAATGGACATCATGAAGAATGATAGTAAGAAATAATATTTTGACTGATGTATGATAATGTATGGTATGAATGTGGTGAATTTCTATATGGGGCATCTCATTGTTTATTTCCTGGTCTTACTGCTGACAATTTGAATATGTTGATTACTATAAAGACACTTAAAGCCAGTAGTATAACCTCACCAAAAGAAATGTTAACAAATAAAGGTATATTGAAAGGGACCATATTGAACCCTTTCAGAATACAAAACACTCACAGTGACTTCAGCAGCAGTTGTCTGTGTTGAATAGCTGTTTGTTAGGAATCACAGAATTTGTTCTGAACTATAATCAGTTTTTTTCACGGCTATAGCAGTGAATGTCAAAAACTCAGTGTTTCCTACTTGTATCATTTCCTGTTCATTTTAGTAGTATCTTATATTTAGAGTCAGAACTATCACAATAAATGTAACTATTGAGCACTAAGTAACTTGCACTTCTTCAAATAGTATGCATATCTATATTATTACAACTATAACCAAAAAGAATGTTTTTAATAGATTACTTATAATTAAGTTAGAATATTTGCCATCATAATAATCTGTGAACCTTTGTAGACACAGACTAGAAGATTGTGTACCACACATGAGACTTCTTAAACACAGAGAACATGCAGATGAAATTTGTTTATATGCAGCAAGCAGAGGATAGATCAAGTAAACTTTTATGTTGAGGTTTGGAAGGAAATGCATGGTAGGAAAGTTGATGTGAGTGGTGTAGTATGACAGCTCACAACTGACTGAAAGAAACAGTTTGGGGATTCAAAGGTGAACTTAAACTGGGGATCAGAAGCTGAATTAGTTTGTGCAAGATGGCGTGGCTGGGAACTGAGGAACTGGATCTGTATATTAACAAAGTCAGTGATAACAACAACCATTGCATTCGGTGGATGCAGGAATCAGTGTCACGAGAAGGAGCAAAATCTTTTCATTCACTTCAGCTGTAACTAGCACAGAGAGATCAGGCAGGTATGGAAAGGAGACCTGTTCTATCTTTAAAAGCCAGACACTTATAAGCAAAAGTTCACAGTTACCGCCATAGTTTATCTGCTGCAGCCATTCCCAGCTCCATCCTGAAAGATGCACTGAGCAAAGCAATGACAAGCATACTAATATTTTAGAGGTAATGTTACTCTTGAATGACCACATACTCGTAGACAGGTTTGGGGTTTTTTACTCAGTACTACTCATCTTATGTGTTATTGTCTTTTGCTATCGCCAATTTCACCATCAGTAATAGAACTTTTAGACTTTGTTATGGAAATCCTAGGTAAGAACACAAAAAAAGAAATGCCTATAAGTTGGATTTTCATAGTGGAATTATATTTCGAGTTCCAAATGAAGCTCTGGAATGTATTTAACTAAACATATATTGACCGTTGGACACTTTGGGCCCAAAAAATTTAGAAGGGATATGTGAAATTTTAAAACAAGAACTTCTAAATCATAATATTCTGGTACAATATAATAATTAATATACTATTCAGTGTGCCATCTAAAACTACAGATATGACAATTAAAAATCAGAAAAAGGAAGGAATAACATCGAGATATAAATGCTTAAGTCTATGTCTTGTCTGATTATTTCCCTGGATTTGTTTTTACTTAAGAATATTTTATATCTTATAAACAGATATTTTAAAATGCACGCTAAAAACCAGGGCTACTATAATAACTGACATCATTCACAAAAACTGTCATAATTTTTAAATATTCAGAGTGTTTTATATATTTAAAAAAGATGTATTGAAGATGGACATCTGCTATCACTGGGTGTGCTGAGTGAACTAGATTGGAAATGTAAGATACTGACTCTGTAAAAGGACTTTGTTATACCATAAATCTGATATTAAGTGCAATAAAAATACAAGATTATTTGAAATTGAATTATTAATTTAAAGGAGCAGAATGAGTAATGAATTCCAAACCTGAGTTTTAAATCCAAAATTACATTAATTTTAAGTACGTTAACTATTTTTACCAGACTAATTTATTGCAATTGAAGGACTGTGTATGACTGACTAGTCCAAACCACAAAACACTAACTTATTATTAGGCGTACTAAAAATCGTACTGTTAAATATGATCACCATTCAGTACAGGTTAGGACTGCGGATTTCCACCAATATCTCTTGATGCTAAGTGAGGCTGAAAGAGTAAGTGATCTTTCAGTTAAATAGCTGAAGTTAATTATAAAAGACTTTCTAAATGAAAAAAAAAAATTATTATTTTCTTCTATAAGTAAAGAATAATTAACTCTCTACATGGAATCTTGCATGTCACCCATATTGGTTATTCAGAGTTAGTTATGTGAGTACAGGAAAAGAAATAGCATACTAATTTCTGAAAAATTATGATGTTGCCCTTATTTGGTATACAGAACACTCAGACAAAGCCTTCATCCTGTTTTAAGATTACATTTCTCTTCAAAACCATCTACTGATGTTGACCATATGGACTTTTGATGACAGAACAAAAAAGTGAGTACTGGGAAATCAAGACAATTCTATGATTTATGCCGACAGTTTTTCACATTTTTGTGAATGAGCAGATACAATTTGCAGAGGGAGTAGGCACTTTTTTCGCCCCCTTTTTAGGTGAGGATCTGAATCTTCAAGCTAAAGAATATCTCCTATGTGCTTCCCATTGGGATAAATTAGTATTTCAGCTTTTATAATATACAAAGTGAAGAAGTTCTATCACAAAGAAACGGTAATTCAAAACGCCCTTTCCCATATTAGTGAGACAATTTCAGTGCAGGTTGAGAGAGCCAAGACTTAAAAGAACTTCTCAGATGAATCAAAGGCAAAAATTGGCTCATATTGTCTCATATCTCAGTAAAGCATCTTGTAGTGTACCCTGGACACAGTCAGAGTTGCTGGACAAAAGAAGCAGACCAAAGCAATAATTTCTTCCTCCAGCTCTGTGAATGCAATTTTGGAGTAGAATTAGAGAAATCCAGCTTAAGCAAATTGAATTTATTGAATTCTAATTGGGATTAGAAAAAAGTTTAAAGTTTGTACACACAAAAGCAATTTCTATACATATTTGAAGTCTGGCATTGCTTGCCCTTTCCATTTCTGTTTCCTCATGCTGAAATGTCAAAGACAGCTCTTTGAAAGGCCTATGACTTAAGCATGCTCATGAAAGTAGTCTCAAGTTAAAGTGCATTTCCTTTGCAGTTGCAGCTGAAAATAATATTCTTTTTTGTTTGTTTGTTGACATTCTACAATGCTGTATATTATTAGTAGCATATTATTAATAATAATAATTATAAATAAATCATAATTATTAATATTATTTCTTCTTTCCTCAAAGCATTCATATCTACATTTTGTCAAAGAGCTTAAATAAGCAACATAGTACTAATGAAACAAAAAAGTGACCCCTCCGGTAAGAAAGTAAAAAACAAGAACATTCTATTGTTCTATTCCATGAGAAAAAATTTTACTTCACAAAAATCCCGAGCATAAAACATGTACTCTAGCCATTATTGTACAGGAGTGCACGTACATATAGCTATCCAAAATATCAGTATTGAACTAGTTTTAATTAATGCTCTTGTTAAACAAAGCATCAAACAACAGCTCTTTTACTTCACAAGCATTATATTAGTTTCAAAGGGAATTACTAGAGTACTCAATTTAAAGGTGAATTCACAGTTTACAGTGTATTAGTACAACTATTAACTATGAGCATGAGCTTGTTTTCTTGCGCTGTAATGTAAATCGTTCTTCTCTTGGGCTGAATTTTGTTTTAATTCTTAAAAAAATAAAAGGTTGCTCAACATAGACTTCCTCAGAAAACAAACAACACTGCAACCTTTGGATAATTCTTTATGTCCTTAGTGGAGTTTCATTTCCTTTGAAGTCTATTCAGTTCAAGTTTTGCTGCTGACAGTTAAAACATGGTACAGCTCTGATCAGAACAGATTACCAGCCAACCTTTCATATTCTGTTCCTCTTATTATCCTGATACTTGTCATCATGTTTTTCCCACATCCTTTTCACAGTTGCCTTTTCTGTGTACAGCTACACACGTTGTTACATCACCGTGCTTCATTCAGCAGCCCAGCTGCAGTAGTTTGGCCCTCAAAGAGAAAATAATGCTAGTAACATTTATGTCCATTTGGTTAAACCATTTACTATTATGTTTTGTGGTTTACAGAAGAGATGAAAGCCAGGGGAAAATAGTATTAAGATGGAATAGACAAAATGTCCATGTACTGTGACAGGCCTTCAAAGGAAGGCTACAAACCAGAAGGATCATTTTGCTGATTACAGTGTACTCCAAATGTCATTGTGAAACTTCTCTAACCACTAAGTACGGTACCTTACACCTATCAAAGTGATAAAAATATCTCATAAGATTAGATAAAAGCACAGCAAGCAAAAAGTACAGTATTTTATTAGGTTTATTAAGTTTACATATATTAGAAGCTTAAAAAAAGTCTTTTCATAAAAGCTTATTAGTCTTCAGTTCCCATTTTCCCTTTCATTACAAGGAAAAATGTCTCTTTGGAGAAAGACATGAAAGAATGACTGTTCCTGGCAGTGCACTGGCACATCCCATCTCATAGTACTTGGTCCAATCCAGTGCACACAAGGAAAAAGTAAGTGGAAAGAAATCCAGGATTGTGTGTGTTCAAATATGTGTGGGTCAGTAAAGGGCATCGATGTGACTTGTACTTAGAAATCTCAGAAAACACAATAATCTGTTGCTATGATGCAGATATAAATATATGTTTCAATAAACTAAAATTATCTTTTCAAGATTTTTATTATAGAATAAATGAGAGGGAAAGTAGTATCTACCCACCATCTCCTAAAATTGAGAACTTCCCACAAACTTTTCATTACCTATAAATGCTGGAGGTCTGTATACTGGCAAGAGATGGCATTAAAAACAGAAGAAGGTTACAGTAAGTAGAGGTGTTCTGTCTTTCACAGATATGTGTCTTTGATCATGTTCTTGGTCCTCCTCTGGACTTGCTCCCACAGGTTCACATCCTTCTTGTCTTGGGGGCCCCAGAGCTCAATGTGGTAATCCAGGTGAGATTTCGTGAGAGCAGAGAGGGAGAATCATCTCCCTTTACCTGATGGTCTTGTTACTTTTGAAGCAGTCCAGGATATATCTGGCTCTCTAGGCTATGGGCACATATTGTCGGCTCTTGTTGAGCTTGTCATTCACCAACAACCCCAAGTCCTTCTCAGGGCTGCTCTTAATCCATTCTTCTATTACTAAAAGGTGTAAATATATAGCTAGAAAGGTTACTCCACATCTGGAACTTCCAATAGACAGTGAAACTAATAAAATTATATTATTCAGAGTATGCTGTGATTTTTCTATGGTGTACTGTAACTCATGAAAGAATAGCAACAGTGGCTGGACCAGACAATAATTTTATTTAAGAAGCAAGGACATGACTAGGAGGTTTTTAGACCAGTTTGTTAAGTTTCATAGCCCTTCTGAGGAAAGGTATTTGATAGACAATTTCCATTGAGAGTCTAGATTTCAGGATGTGTCTCTTCTGCTTAAATCTTGCTGTGTACAAATAACTTCCTTGTGCATATGCAGAAGCTAGGATTTATCCTTTTAGAGTTAAAGGTGTTAAAGGTCTTATGAATAGAAACGACTTAAAAAATTATCCCAAAGTGTTTCTTTTTTTGTATTATGTTCCAAGCAAGGAAATATTATTTTCTTACACTTGATATGCTGGTAACTAATACAGTTAATATTTTAATATCAGTCTTAAGATCTTTATACTATAGAAATTAGAGGAAAAAAAAAACATAAGGAAAATAGAGCAATGCTCCTCTCCTCTCCTCTCCTCTCCTCTCCTCTCCTCTCCTCTCCTCTCCTCTCCTCTCCTCTCCTCTCCTCTCCTCTCCTCTCCTCTCCTCTCCTCTCCTCTCCTCTCCTCTCCTCTCCTCTCCTCTCCTCTCCTCTCCTCTCCTCTCCTCTCCTCTCCTCTCCTCTCCTCTCCTCTCCTCTCCCTTCCCCTCCCCTCTCCCTTCCCCTCCCCTCCCCTCCCTTTCTGAGTGGATTCAGATGATTATGTCAGCAACCACCTATTTTGATTTTGCTTGAAATAATTGTTACAGAGCTGGGTGTTTACAGCAATCCAATAAGTGTCACAGTTACCACCTCTGAACATGCCCCTTGAAACAAAAGCAATGTTGTTTTTAATTGAGTTCAGAGGGCTGCAGGTCATGCTAAGTATCAATAGAAACTTGTTGGAACTTGTTCTCAACCTTGCAAGAATGCTCAGCACATAGCAGAAGTGAGTTCTAGCTTCCTGACTGGAAAAATAAGATATTAAGTAAGTAATACCATGGTGTAATTTGGCCTATTAAACACTTAAGGAAAGTACAGCAAAAATTTACTTGGAGTGCAAAGATCCAAGAGTCCTGCATTTTTTTTCTTTTTCTTTTTTAATTGCCTCCATCTTGCTAGTTAGTAAAGAAGTAACAGCAATAAGAGAAAAGAGGTTTATCTCCATAAGTTTTCTGGCAAGAATAGTGGTCTCCAACCTATACCATGTGGCTTTGCACAAAGTGTGCTATCCATTCTGAGAAATCCTATCATTTGCGTCAGATTCCTAGTATTTCAGAAGTATACCTTCCTGCCCTGTGGTTTCTACGGAAACATTGTCATTCAAACAAAGCCCTTGCTTAATCAATAAGATTATATCAAACTAAAAGCTAAATTAAATATTATGAAGACTTGCAACAAGATATTAAAAATGAAATAAATATGTGTAATTTTCCCATCTTTAAAGGATAACTCTGGAAGGAGTTGTCAATCTGCCAAAATCACTTCTAGTTTCCTTGCTGTCCATTTGCAAGGGTTTTATTTTTTCACAGAATGAATGTGTGTATCAATGGTCTGAATTTGAAAAAGTGTTCATTTCTCTGCATACTTCAGAGAATATGAACTTGAGGAGAGCTGTCTTTTAACACCAACATGCCATTGACCATGCAAGAATCAGAATTCTTTAAGGTGGAAAAGATCTCTAAGATCGCTGAGGTCAACCGTAAACCTAACACTGCCAACTCCATCTCCAAACCATATCCTTAAGTGCCACGTCTATGTGTCTTCTAAATACCTTCAGTAATGGTGAGTCCACCACTTCCCTTGGCAGCCTGTTTCAATGCTTGACAACCCTTTCAATGAAGAAATGTTTCTAGTGGCATATTTTGACCTTGGGATTCATGATAACTGATTAAAGTATTCAGCGAGAAATACCAAGAAACACATGTTTTGCGACTGAATGCAATGAAAATGGGAATCACATATGGAGTGCTGTGTCCAGTCCTGGATTCCTCAGTACAAGAGAGACTGGACATACTGGAGAGGCTTCAAAGAAGGGCCACAAAGATGGTTATGGGTTTGGAACAGCTGACAAGTATAGGAAGGACAATGGCACTGGGACTGTTTAACCTGGAAGAGACCAGGTTCAGCAAGGATTTCATCTGTGCACTTGAATACCCTCAGACAGTGTGCAAAGACAGAGCCAGGCCCTTTCCAGTGGTTCCCACTGACAGGTCCAGAGGCACTGGGCACAGACTGAAACACAGGAAGCTCCTTATGAATGTCAGGAAACACTGACCACTAACACAGGCCCAGAGAGGCTGAAAAATCTTACACCTTGGAAATATACAAAACCTGTTTAGACAGTGTCCTAAGCATCCAGCTCTGCTTGAGCAGAGGAGTTGGAGCAGATGATCTCCAGAAGTATCTTCCAATTTCAGACACTCTCTCTGTGAAAGTACCAAATCTAGCTTGCTCCCTCCTGACACTGAGGAAGACATCCATTACTTTTACCCGTGTGATTTTAGTGTTTAGCATTTGGTGCTCTGTAAATCCTTACAGATAGGGTCCTAGCAGACCAGAAAATCAGGACTGCCTAACATGTATCACATTTGGGGGCATAAAGCTGAAACATTTATCAAGTCTGGGAGCATAAAACTGAAGCATCAAAATTACTTGCTATTTTGGACTGTAAAACATTATATTATTGAATTAGAAAATGTCTACCCCAATGAAAAATGGTTCTTGGTGAGAAATCTTTGAAGTTAAAGCCTCCCCCATCTACGTAAGATTTGAAATAATGTGCCCACTTCTGTGAAATCTCTAATTATATAGTATGAATTCCGTCATCAAAAAGCCAAGTAATTAATCAAGTCTATTACTAACTCTTCAAGCCACCCCAGCTGTATGTGAAGGAGGTGTGAAAAATTAAAGTTCAGTAGTCTAAAAAAATACTCCAGCTTTATTCCTTTCTTTGTTGGCTGTGAGTAGTTCTGGAGGATTCACAGTAGTATTCACTCTGTGGGTGATTTTGTGGGTTTTCTGTTCTAAACCCAAATTGTATTCTAAAATTAAAACACAGGTTGGATTTCACATTTTCTGTGCCAAGAATTTTCTGAATCAGACATACTAAGTAAGCTCCAGTGATTTTCTGAGTCACTTGTGTTTTTAGTATTTTTTATAATTAAAGTTTTTGAGAGACACAGTTCTAAGCAGCTGCACTAGACTAACTAGCAGGTGCTCATGCCTCCACTTGAATTAGTTTCTGTCTTACTGTGACAGCTATCTGGGCTGGAGCAAAAATAGCATCTGTGAGTGAACAAGAGACAGATTATGATCTTTTATGATCCCTCTACTGAAGACTGTATAATCTCAATCAAACCAATGCATCAGTTTGTATAGTAGAAAAAGAAGAAAGCAGAGATGTCGGAGAATACGCAAAATATGCTTACCTGTGGGAGCTAAATATTTTAGTTTAAAGTGTCCTGTTGCTTCTTTTTAAGTATATATAGACATAAAGTTCTGTGGTCTTAACCTGCCATAACAACTTTGGAAAATACCTCAAATATTCAAGGGAAAGCAGATAAGGTAGCAATAAAAACAATATCCTCCACTACAAACAACAAATAAAGTGTCAATAGACAAGGTAATGATCTGAGGAAAAGCATTTCACTAACAAGATTGGTTGAAACACAAGGATGAGTAGAAAATAAAAAGGACAAAGAGCACTTTGTAGTGTATTATGTAAGCAAAAACATAAAAAACTCAGCGCTGATCAACTGAATCTGACAAATAAAGGATGACAAAAAAGGATGAGCAGAAGGGAGAAATGGATTTTAAAAGAATGTTTAGACAAAGCTTATGGAAAAAAATATTAACAGCAAAACTAAGATCTGAAGAGGCAGAATACCAAAATCATAAGATGGCATATTCTGTATATGAGAGAAAAAAATACATGAAGCAGATGAAAGTTAAGAAAAAGTTTAACAGAGAAAACAGCCAACACAGAAAAAAAGGGAATAAGAAACGTGAATGGGAATAATTGTGAGAATAATATGACACCATTTCTTTCAATACAAAATTGAAAAAAAATAGGACTATAAATTAGGAAAGTGTTGAATAGAGTCTCTACATTGTCTATGATATCATTTAAGATATTCACCTTTTCATCCAGCATGAGAGTCTCTGCTCATCTCTTTTGCTTGAAGTCTCAATATCCGAGTTATTAGATGACATTTGATACTTAGGATCTGGTAAAGATGTTTCTCATCATTATCTCTGATTTCTGTTTTGTCTCTCTCAACAAATTTGTTGACCAAGATTGTAAGGAAAAATTTGGCAAAACTGTCAGAACTTCTTATTCTCTCTTTCGTCAATCAAATTGATTCTTTCTCTCACCTACTCATGAAACTGATGATCATTCAAGCCTTTCTCTAAGCATGAACACTTTACACATTTTTCCAGGACTTTTGTTGCAAAAGAGAATCCCATAATCATTGCTAATCTCTCTGCAACTTATTATACAAAAAAAAAAAGATTTTATATACACTTACTATCTCATGTATAGACTCTTCTGTTTCATCTTTCCCTCATGTATTAGACAACTTTACAATAAATTGACTAATTAGAGCAAACCAAAAGAGTGAACCCATATTTCAAACACCAGACAATTCATCACTGTTGATTGATGTTTCTTCAAACTGTTTTTAAAGACTCCCACTGAGGAAAACTCCACAACTTCCACAGGAACATACAGACTAAATTTAGCATCTGAACATGAAAATAAGTTGGCTGAAGAATTGTATTTTGGGATTGTCTGCCCTCAGTAGTTTTGGAGAACTTTGTTACTTGTTGCAATAGTGATTTTGGTATGTAAACATTCAGGTGCCAAATTTGCAAGTCTGAATGTTGTCAAAGTTTTAGGAGCTACATATACATCACAATGGAAAACTAAGGCTCCCTTAAGTTATCTAAATTTTGGTATACAGAACTGAAACATTAAAAATTGCCAATAATTTTTAATTAGTATTGACAACATTGAAAATACATCCGCCAATAAGCAGAGAACAAACAAACAAACAAAATCTCTTCCAGGAGAAAATGATTACTGATGATAAAGCTTTGGCCACTAGAATAATTTATCTACTCAGTGAAAACTCTAGTTATTAATTGTGCAGTACACGTACATTGAAAACACACACAATTAATCAAGCCTGTTTCTGTAACCTCAAGCTGTTTCAGCTGCATGTGAAGGAGTATCACTACTTTTAACATTAAAATGTTTGTACCTAAACAAACTCTCTCTTCCAGTCTCTATCTTCTTTTCTTAAATCCTACACTTGAGAAACAGATTATTCCCTTCCTCTCCATATTAGCTTTCTATGGATAATATGGTTCAGCATGTCCTTTCTTGATTTTCTAGGGAAAATTATGCCAGTCCTTTCCATGTTTTTTTGTACTTCATATTTTCTAGATCATTCCTGTGCTTTCTTGGATGGTTGTATTCTCTTTATACCTCTCATAAAATATAATGTTTAAAATACTGGAAGTTTTGCTACTAGTCTTTTACATTTTTGCTACATCTTTTACATACTTCCTAAGACATGCCCTAGAATGTTTGCCTCTTTCTGCTAACTACCTAATCAAAAGTCTAGTATGTGAATAGATAATTATTCTGTCTAAGCAAATGAAAATATAGATGTCCCTACTTAATCTTATCTGTATTTTCTCCAGTTTATGGAAGTAATCTGAGATTCAATCCTGTCTTTCAACATCTTAACTGTCTATCCATGTTTCATGTCATCTGCAGTAAAAATCCCATTCTTTAGTTCATCAAAAATGTCATTATTGAAACAGTGGATGCTTTAGTTTGATGCTTTTTAGAGTATCATTATTTATCATTATTTTGAAACTAGGGAAGGGATCCTTTATTCCTATTGCTCTTTCAGACTTTCATGCCTGAGTACTTCAGTCAAAGTATGCAGACAAAGTATATAGTTGATGTGGATTTACAAATTGGAAAAGGTTAGATGCATATCTGAATGCTATCAAGATTTCTCCTGACACCTGTAACAACTGGTGTTCTTCAGAGGCCACAAAACTTGTAGTAACATAATAAGCAACATAATTCAGTCTTCTCAGGGAAAAAAAAAAAAAAAAAGAAAGAAAGAATATAACGATGAAAATCTAAGATCACATATTAGTTAGATAAAGAAAATCTCATGGTGCAAGTCTATTATACGGAACAGTCTGAGAATATGCCTGTAAATTTCCTAAAGCATTTTCTATATTTAATGCTTTGTTTTATTACAATATTTAAAAAAAAAAAAATCCTTTGGCTGAGACAGATTAAGAAAAGAGAGGCAGATAATCAGTTTATTTTATACTCATTGAATCTTTACATGTGGGAACTTTTCCTGCAGTCTTTTTCACTAATAAAAATTTGTGGGTGCTTCAAGCAACATACACTACACTAACACCTCTTGGTCTCTGAGAAAATAATTTTGTCACATTAGATTTGATGGTGCATTTTTTCTTCCATTCCTAGGTATCTCTTAGACTCTTAGTCATATATACTAGTAGTATATACCTATAAAGTCTAGTATATATCTCAATTAGTCAGCCTGAGCACTATATTCAGTCAATGGAAAGAAACAGATATTAACAGAGCGAATCATAAAACTATTTTGATGTCTGACTTAGGATATTATGACTAATTTCTTTCCTTTTCTGTAAAAGGAGTCTTTATTATTAGTTCACTATCACAGAGATCTACACTTCTTCTGATCAAATCCCTTATTTTTCCATCAAGTTTCCTATTTCCAACCCCTCCCCCTACACCCCCGCCTCCCTACCTTCATTTCTCTCCTTCGGTCAAGTCCAGACTCACCTCCTGGTTGAGGATGCTCAGATGCCGTCAGGGGAGAGAATATTTCTTCTCTCTTCTGGGATTTAACATGATTCAAAAAGATTCTGTCAGGCAAATAACCAGATATGTGTTTTCTTGTCACCTTTTCACTAACATTTACAGAATCCATGCACTAGACTTACAGCAAATAAATAAAACAGATAGGTACTGTGCCACGATGTTCTTAACTAGAAATGACTACTACCTATTTTTTGCATTTTTTCTCATTTGAAATACGAGAACTAAATGGGACAAAACAAAATTCATTCAGAAATTCATTCATTTTAACTAAAATAATGAAGCCGGAGAAAGGTATCTAATAAAAAGTCATGATTGACATGATTGACTTTATAGTCATAAAAGTTAACTCTTGCAACACAGTAAATTATTTTATGCCTTTGAGTTTGAACACTGACAAGAGCACTGAAGATTTCACTTGTTTCTATAATGTATCACTTATGGTGGTGATGTTATTTTATTGACAGTTACAAAATTTAAACAACTATCACTAATTTTATGATGATTACTTAAGCATATTGGTTTATGTCAGATATAGCTACTAAGTGTAACAATAAGAAAAAATCTGCTATTTTTTCTCCCCCTCTGGGTATGATTTTTACGGGGTCTTTTGAAACAAAGCGACATTTTACAATATTAAATAAAAAATTCAAAATAATAAGGAAAAGACAGCACCACCCAGATTGTTCTACCAATAAGGTATAGTTCTGGAAACATAAAGTTTCATTTCTCCTTTCTTGGTTTATCATATGGAAGAGTTGACACAGGAAAGCCAAGTAGTTTGGAAACATTTTTAGGCTGCAGACCATGTAGATTTTGCACTGCATTCACAGATCCCTCTAAGCAAATGAAATTCCACTTAAAATTATCTTGCTTAACAAAAAAACAAAAACAAAAACAAAACCACAAAAACAGTAGTTGTAGTCTCTGGCTTCTTAGAATCAGTTCAGGATCCATGTTCTGCAGAAATTATCAAAATAATTGATAATGGCAGTAGTTGGGTTCCTCAGCAATTTAAAAAGTACAAAGAAAATGCTATTCACACAGTCACCCAAAATTATAAAACCTGAACTCCTGAGGTAATTGATCACAAGGAAGATAAAGTTGAAATGCACAGAGTCCAGAGGAAATGTTCTCAAGAAAATGTAAACTAAAATACTTGAACAGTATCCATTATCAGCAAGAAAATGTTATAAATATATATTACTCAATGTAATTGATAGTACAAAGTTCAGCATTCAATCAGGTTTTGAGAAGTGTCTCTAAAATTATGGAAAATCTTAACACACTTATAGGTCCAAACATGTCTGAAATGCAAGTTCAAGATGTGTTTCAGGTGTACAGCTTCTATTTCAAACATGAGTGGCAGATTACTCAGCTTCATTCATTGCAAGCTAGCTGTCAAAAAGAAGGATTGTTGAAGTCAGTTCAGAAATATCTTCGTTCTCTCAGCCAGATTGAATGTCAGCTGTTTTCCAAAGCAATGAAATTAATAAAAACGATTCTGTGGTAAAGGCAAGCAATGCAGTAAGCTCAGATGTCTTCTCGTTCACTAATCTCTCAATGTCAAAGAGACAAATAAAGCTCTGTGTCATTGAGCGCCTACATTGCAGCTGATCACCCGTGCATAATTTGTACTTACCTAGTTTGGTTGGTTAGTTCCCAAAAGCTGAGTAGAAAACTTTGTGCAGAACATGATTCCCAACACATTAGTTCTTGGTAAAGCTAGTTATAATAAATTAACAAAAAACACTCTTTTGTGTTGAACTTAATTGCTTTCAATTATTAAATTAAATTAAATTATTAAATATAATGTCTGTCTAGCAACTGAAGTAATTAGCAATGTTCAATTTATTATGGAACTTGCTTATGCTGCTAGACGTTGTGTGAAAGATTACCATTTTCAGCCTTTGACAGAAACACAAGTAATTTTGACTGTACTGTTTCATTTCTTGGATATATCAGTGGGGACAGAAGTTTTGGGAAATCCTTCATAGGATAGCACTGTTAGAGCCCTTCAAATATATTTTGTTTCCAGATTCCTTGTAAAAGCTATGATTACCTTAGTATTCCTATTTTTTTCTTTCTGGAACAAACATATGAAACAGAGATTTCTTTTTCATAGTTCAGAACCCGAAGCATTCTTATATTTCTTTCCTGTTTTTTGAATCAGATTTTTTTCAGCAGCTGCTGTTTACTGTTTATATCTCTTTATTCTGACAATGTTGTTTTCTTCCTTTTCTTTCTACGATGCTTTCTTCCTTTTGCTTTGTGGTTTGTTTGTTCTCTTCATTCAAATGTTTTTCTGGTAATGCTATTTCCCATGTTTCCTAAGATCAAAATGTCATCTGTGCAGACATCAGTAACCTAGATGACATCAGAAATGTGTTGCATTTTTTTGGTAAAACACCTTGTGTACTGAACACAGCCCAAATGGCAGTTTGAGAAATGGTGTTTCCCAAAGGGGCTGTTGAATGTGCACAAATATATCCTCTGTTTTTCTAAGGGTAGCTAGCATAACCCTGGTGATGTATGAAGCATAAAAAGTAAACAAACCTGGCATCAGCCATCACTTCCTGAACATCTCCCCTTCAAAACAAGAAGAAAATATTAGCATACTAAGTTAATTTTGGTGGGTTTTGTTTACAAGCTGACAAGTCTGTCAAAAACGAGTCAGTTATGACAATTTTTCCTACAAAGGCCAGAGACTATATGCACTCAAGTAGTTTGATACACAGAGATTTCCAGAGCAATAGTCTCATTCTAACCTTACATAGAGGAACTGTGGCAATGAAATGGGAGACATTTAGCCTTCTACACTAATTTTCTAGATTTCTGTATTTCTCAGGTTTTAGAAGACCTATTCAGCGAGTTTTTCAGGTGTGATGTTACCTGATATTTGTAATTAATTTACTCTTGATTAGGCACAGAGGATAGGAAATTTTCATTAAAAAAAAAAAAATCATCTAATATTGACATGTCATACACATATATTTGCTCATATGTGTAATTCATAGTGAAATGAAATTGTCAGTCCTTTCTTCTCCTCCCTCACCATTCTATCACTATCAGGTGGTTCATAGGCCTCATTTTTCCCTTTGATATCCACCTTAATATTAAGAATGTTTGATTTACTTTGGTCAGTAGCACATTCATCTTCTTCCTGTAGTATTGGTCTCAGTTCAAATGAAAAATTCCTCTAAGCTAATTGAACTGCTGTGTTATGAGATTGCTGGTCTTTGCAAATGTGTCATAATAATCTAATAAATTCTCATGCTTATGTTGTGTTTCACAATGTTTGTATTTTATTTCTAAATAATGAGTATTATCATGTTAGGAGTGATTGAGTGAGTGTCATTTCTTAGGATTTGTGAGCTCTTTTGTGGGCTTTACTTGCTTGACATCCTATTTTCTCACATTATGTTCTTTATGGTTTCACATTAGTACATTTTATCAAAGCTAGAGTGCAACTTTTGGGTTAAAATGGGGGATCTTTTGTGCTTGGGAAAACATCATTGTCATCTGCAACACCTTTCTCCCTTTCTTTCTCACTGAATTACCTATGACAAAGTCATAGTTTGGTATCAAATTTTAATGTTATAGCATTAGTGTTATATTTCTAATACATTCCAGATATTGCACTGCCCACTGCTGACATATATTGTATAAAATAGTCATCATAGATCTCTTTATTTCTGGAGTTGCCAAACTGTTGGAGATTGTAGTTAACCTGTATTTTCAATAAAGCTGTTTTCCTAATTTCTACTCTCTGTGTTCCAAATCAAGGAAAGCAGAGCACTGTTTCAGTTAGTGTTTGACTTGTAGCTTATTATTACAGCAACATCTTAGCTATTGTAGTACAGAAAACATTTCTATTTAGCTCATGCTAGAGATATCAAAATGATGCCACAAATCTCACTGCTTTTTATTGCTTTCAGATGCTGCTCTGATATGCCAAACAGCTTCCAAATGAGCCATTATTTCACATGCAGGGAAAATGCTGCTATCACATAGTATTCACGTGAATACTATTCTCAGATATGCGAATTTTGTTTAGATTTACAATAAATTTTGTATTGCGATTAGAAAAAAAGGAGTGGGTTTTTTTTCTTTGTTTATTTTCAGTGAAAACAAATTGAAAAACAGAAAATAGTGAGTCACATGCTGGCAACAGATTGCTTAATGCAGCCCAGGACACCATTTTCATGCTTTACAGCAACAGTGCACTGGTGGCTCCTGATCACCTTGAGGTTTACTAGACCCTACAGATCTTCCACCAAACAGTTTTCCACCTAAGCAACACTGAGTATACATTGGTGTATTCCCAGGTGCAGGACTTTGTATTTCTTCTTGGTGACCTTCATCAGATTCCCATCAGTCCATTTCTCCCACCTTTTGATGCTGCTCTGCGTGGCAGCACAGTCCTCCCAAGTATCAGCCACTTCTCCCGTTTTTATGTCATCAGCAAACTTGCTGGAAGTGCACTCGGCACCATCATCTGGCTCATTGCTGAACATGCTGAACAGGACTGGACCCAGTATTGTTCCATGAGGTGCACTGCTAGTTACTGGCCTCCAGCCAGACTCTGTGTCACTGAGCACCACCCTCTGGGCCTGGCCATTCAACCAGTTTTCAGTCCAGTTTACCGTCTGCCCATCTAGCCCATACACCAACTTGTCTGTTGAGGACCTTATGAGAGACAAGGTAAAGGGCTTTATTTTAAGTTGGTCAAGCATATCTTGCCCTTGGTGATTCTGTGCTTGCTACTCATGATGATTTTCTCATCAGGTTTTCAGGACTAACCACTCATGGGTTTTGCTTCCTCAGTGTTTTCTGAGGATCATAAAGGCTTAAGGATATAAGGTGCAGTCTACTACATGCCCTACATGCCAATGGTCCTTCCCCTTCAGTATCTTATTTTCAGGACTGGCAAAAGGAGAGGGGATTTAGGGTGACCACAGAAAGCTGATGATCTTCACCATATAGTATCCCCAACTCTGGATTTGCTCTATTAGAGGGAATAGAGCATTCATCCTTGTTTGAGAAGGAAGAGTGCTCTACTTGCTCTTCCTTGTTCCTTTCCTTAATTTTGTTTATCCCTCTATCTGACGACTTCCCAAATGTTTTCTGGAGTTTAAATAAAAAGAACAACATTCAAACACCAAAGATATCTTCATGATGAAACTCTGTTGCTACAACCAAATAACAGAAAATATTGCTTGCTAGATGCGTGACATAGATTTTGGATTTTTCTGATGGCTTCCAGCTATACAAAGAGCCACTAGAGCATGAAAATTACCCACAAATAAAAGTATCTCTAAAAGAGTGAAATCAACACCCATCTGTGGTTTAGGATTGGTTCCTCTATATGTGAGAATAATATCTTACTGTGAGTCTATATATCAATTTAATACTAACATGACAGCATTTTTTGCCTAGCAGGAAAGATTTCCTGCAATTTCAAGTAATTCAAATAGAAAAGAAAATTAAGTTTCCAGATTAAGTGTAAAAGGTGAAGACTTCAAGTATCTCTTTTGTTGTTATTTTCTCTATTTAAAAAAAACAAAATCTTTTTCTTTCATGTTATTCATCTTTGCCCTTGCTTTCTTTCATACTTTTGGGGCATTTTTTCTTTCATTACAAAGTTCAAGGATAGCATGTAATAAGAACATTAATCTCTTATAAGTAGTGTCACGGGGCCAAATTGGTCAGTTCAATTTCCACTAACATAAGCTCAGCATTTAACTATGAATTTAAGCATGTGAGATTTCTTCCTCCTTACATCACAGGCCAGAGAAGAATTCAGTCAAAGTAATTGCTTCTTTTAATTTTATCAAAATCCATCTATTTAAACTTTTATTTATAACACCAAATAAAAAAACCAGCATTGAAAAAATTGTAAAGTATTGTGAAAAATATGTATAAACACTATATATGAAATGGTGGGTCCTTTCTGAAACTTTAATCCCAGCTGGGGAAAGAGTCAATAAATTAGTACACCCACTGAATAATGAATCAACAATGAGGTTAAAAAGAAGGAATTTTTATCATATGAAAATTATTAAATAAAATCTTCTACTCAGCAATTTACAATTCATATGATACTGCTGATTTTATCTGGCATGAAGTTGTAATTAAAAAGCTTTTTCCTGAAGTTATTTATTCAATTAGTTATTAGTTCAAATTATGTTTTGAACTAATTTGTTCTCTTTTAGAAACAAAATGAAAACATTGATTATTTATATGCAGTTTTTCTCCTTACATTATAAAATCATTTCCTTTCCATATTCTGTTACATTACTTCATTGGAAATGGTGTCTTTTGAAAAAAAAAAAAAAATTGGGAGTGTATTTAAAAATACACCTAGTAAAAATGTCCAGTAATCTTTTTGATATTGCTGCAAAAAAAAAAGGATATTCTACTGGTCAATTGCTGAAGGTGTAAGTCATGCTCAGTAGCTTTAGTGATGTGTTTATTCACTTAGAATTGTGTATTGCTCCTGCTGTTGGCTACATAATATTTATGAAGACATAGTGAGGACTTTTAGCATTCTAGCTAATGGTAATCAGCCTGTGAAACCTCAAGGCTCCCTGGCAAATCAGCTTATCTTAAATATTAGTGCCTCAGTGTCTTAAAGAAAGCACAGGAACTCTCATTAGCTCATGCAAAAAGGGCATTTTTCCAGAGCAACAAATCTTATCAGCCTTTTTCATTCTTCTATCACAGAGTAAGAAGATTTTTTTCTACTTTTTTGCATCTTTTGAAAGCACCCCACTTCCTGATGGGACCTGTTGTTTCTAAGTGTCATTATCAACAGGTTAACTGTGTTTTGCATCTTCTCTAATTGTTCTCTGAAGGTTTTAAGGCTGTAAGACTTCTGAGTACATGCATTATGAGATCTTGAAGAAAGCTACTGTGCTTGAGGTATCAGCTGTGGACACCTCAGCAGATTTTAACTGGACAGCAAGAGCTCAATGAGCAGGACTTTGAAACACCAAAACTTGATAATTTCAAGAGAGAGATGCGAAAAATCTCTCCATACCCGGAATCCCGTAAACAAAAGTAATATCTGCATCCTACAGAGCCTCATATTATTGTATGCTAGCATGGCCTAGGGAAGACAAGGACACCCTATCCCTGTGTGACATGGATAAGGTGGAGAAGAGGTTGTCTGTGAGCATGATAAGCATTTTAGACAAGGATTGAGACGGATAATTTAAAAAAAAATGAGATTATGATTATCAAAAAATTCACAGAAACTATTGCTTGGATACCAAAGAACCTAGTGAGACTGAGACAAATAAATGGGAATATTAAAACCCATATTTTTTAACCAAATTTAATGAAAAATTATGTTAGCTATTTATGTATTTCTGAAAAGACAATTTTAACCATATTTTCAGAATAGATTCAGAAATTTTAACTGACTTGGTATACACATGCATAAAAACACATACAGATTCATGGAACCATAGAATCATATAGGCTGGAAAAGATCTTTAAGATTATTGAATCCAACCAATCCAACCACTGACCTAACACTAACAAGTTCACCACTAAACTATGTCCCTAAGTGCCACATCTTTCAAAAACTCCAGAGATCGGACTTCACCACTTGATAGCCCTTTCAACAAATTAAATTTTTCAAATACTGTATTTAAACCTCCCCTTGCACAAAACCCATGATCAAAACCTCCCAAATTCTACCAGTGACACCAGGTGTGGAGCCTGTTGCTTCCCTCATCATTCCCAGCAACTGAAAGGTTTGAAGAGAACAGGGCTTGTGCTCCTGATCCCATAATCAGTAGTACCAAGGCCCTGAGGTCTTTCTTGATTGCCCTCAGACTTCTTTTTGCAACTTCTTTGCTGCCTACAGGAAAAATGAATAATGGATAACAGTTTGAGGGGCATACCAGAGTGGGAAGTTTCCTCATCATCTCTTTAACCTGGACCCCAGGGAGACAGCAGAATTCCCTAAGAAGTAGATTTGGTTAGAAAGTTGGATCTCCTTTTCCCCTCAGAAGAGCGTGTCCTATGACAATAGGTCACTTTGTTTTGTTTTGTTTTTCCCTTTACGGAAGCAGTCTTGATGCAGGTTATAGGTAAACTTAACCTCAGCAACACTTCCAACCTAGATGAACCATCATCCTTGTCACTGTTCAGTTCCACTTGCACAGCCTTGTGCCTGCTATGCCAGGGCACCTGGGAAGGTGGGGTAGCCACAGGGATGTGCCTTCTGCACCTTGCAGGAACTCACCACCGTTGCCCCATCCCTTAAGTCAACACATTCTGCCAGGTGGAGAGAGGATAAGGAATCATCCATAGAACGTGTCCTGTCTGCCTGACTAAGGGAAGTCAGGGAGTAATTCCTGCAGTCTCTCTTCCTGATACACCTCAGCCTACTCACCTCTGCTCTGTCACCAAGTGGAGGAGTTCTTCCTCCTGGGTGCAGCTTCCTACAGTGCATCCAGTACTGGCACACGAGCAGGGCACACCCTGCAGCCCAACACCTGGCAGGCAGAGTGCTCCTATCACAGCTCTCTCTGGGAAGCTGCATCAGACATGGCATGTGCAGAGCTTACACAGGATGCGGTCTTCTGCCAGGCTGATACCCTTCCTCCCTGATCAAGCTGGCTGAGTTTCAGGATCCTTCCTGCACACCCTTACACACAAACTGCCATGACCCATCTTTGCTGATGTGCCATTAAAAAAATCAGATATTTTCTCAGATTTCTCAGGCTGAGGAGAAGGAGTTTTTAATCTTTGCTTTGTGTGATGCTATCTATTTCCCCTTACTCCGTCTTCCCAACTTGATCATACACTAGGGCCTCCTCAAGAAGTACAGAGGGAGAAAAGG
The DNA here is from genome assembly GCF_009650955.1 of Corvus moneduloides. Lineage (NCBI taxonomy): Eukaryota > Metazoa > Chordata > Aves > Passeriformes > Corvidae > Corvus > Corvus moneduloides. The sequence continues at coordinate 60,486,830 of NC_045477.1, read as the reverse complement.
GCATTGCAAGAAGTGATACAGACAAGCTGTTCTTCAAGATTATTCTGAGGTTCTGTTGTTTAAAGCTATACACTTTTAAAGAACTGAGACAACACCCATTTTCTTCCATTTTTCCTTATAGAAAAATCCTCTGGAACAAAAAGTTTTCATTCCCACATTTGCAATAGGGAGGAGGGCTTATTTTCCTCTACTTGTTTGAACTCTTAGTGCAGAATGTGGAGCACTTGCCTCCTGCATACAAATGAATTCTGGTAGGCAGAAATAGGCTCTTAATATTGCAGATAACTTCAGTTGGATTACTGGAGTATTTCTTCTTGAGAAGAAAAAAAGCCTCAGATTTTTTCGCATACATCAGAAGGTGGTGTTTGACTTTGTTTCTGTATACACAAAGTAAAGATTACTCTTTAAGATTAGCTGAAAATATCCAAACACCTATCTTCTCTTTTTTCTTTCTTTTAAAAAAATTGTCCACAAGTCTCATATGAACAGTGAGCTATTAAGTCTCATGATCTTTAAATGTACCTTGTACAGTATGTGAGGGCACAATTGGGACTCAAGCAAGTGAATCATATGAAATTAAATGTCAATAAAGTTAAATTTATTACACAAAATTGATAATAGACTTTTAAATTCAAACCAAAGTTTTGCAATTCACCAGAGCTGGTGGCTTGCAATACTGTTGTACATTCAAAATATTACCCCATTTTAATGGTTGAAATACCTTAAATTAAAACAGTGATTTCTACAGAAAATACAGTAGAATATTAGTTTTTTTGTTTCTTCTTGGGTTTTTGCTTTTTAAGTTTTTTTTTAATGCTATAATTATAAACTTTGCAGATAACTTGCAGGCCGTTTAGACATTTAGTCCTTTTTTTTTTCCATGTAACTGCATTAGATAGCAAGCTTTCAAAGAGAACAACTCTATGCAATTAAGTTGCAGCATAAGATAGAAATCTCATTAGCTATTATCCATAGTGAGACGCTGATGGAAGTTTATTCTACATTAGTTAAGCTAAACAGTAAGCTAACATTTATCATCATTTCCCTGTGGTTCACACTATTTATAACACTCAGGGTGAATTAATATTGTGATGTAAGTGGTGCCAGAAAATGAAGCAATTTATACAGAAAATCAGAAGCAGAGAAGAAAAAAGTTTTTAAACTGAAGGGGATCTGCTTTTAAAATAATTCTACATGAATGGAATTTTAGTGGAATACCTTCCTATCAAAACAGAATATTTTCTCAATGAAGATAATAGGCAAATTTGCATAATCCTGGAATATTCTGTTCTATACTCAGTAATCCATGTTTTCAAAAGGCAGCTTTCTTGGCAGAACTTTTCTAATTAACTCTTATAGAAGAGACCAATTTGTCACAAAAGTTCAGACACCAATATGACTCGAAATTAATCATATAATATGATGAGTTGGAAGGGACTCAAAAAGATCATTGAGCCCAACTCCTGCCCCTGCACAGGACTACTGTGGTAATCACACTACATGCTTGAGAGCATTGCCTCATCCAGGAAACCTTTTCCCTTGTTAGTACAAGAAAGGTGAATCCCAGAAAAAAAATGGGCCTGATTCAGTTACTTAGGCATAGGCATATGCACAGGCATCCAGTACCATTTCCAACAACCTCGATGCCTCAGGCATTTATCCATACAGGTCTGTCAAGCCTTGAATGAACCCCATGTCTGAAGCTGTTTTTGGAGACCAAACCTCAAGACAAAGGAAATGACATCAAAGTCTGTGTTTTTGCTCCAGATTCAAGACAGGTTAAGAAGGAATATCAGAATTAATGCATGTCCTTCTTATAGGATAGCTTTCAGCACCACTGCAATGATCATTCTCAACATGCAGCAGCAAACGTCTTCAGACAAGAAAAGGAGTGACTTTTTTTTCTGTGGTGTGGAACACAGACTACCAATTTAAACAACAAGCCGCAATTTTTTTTCCTGTTTTTTTCTCCCTGTCAGATACCATTTGCTCTTTCAATTCTCAGCATGCATGCCCTTTACTTTTTCTAGCTGTGTGTGAGGACAAAACTTTAAGTTTTCCAGAAAGTAGGCATGATTTTGGTCCCTGTAGGATTTTTCTCCATGCTCCATCTTCCTTCTTGTACTTACTGGAAAATGTGTAGGTTTTTTACCCTTTTATAGAGAAGATGGTATGAGCAACACTGTGCAAGGCCAGAGCCCCAGAGAATAAAATTTTACAATACCTTAAATGTCAGCATGTGTAATCTACAAGAACTTCATTGTTTCCTTTCATCTGCTTTTGCAGGCATGTTGCTTTATGCGGGAGAGAAAGCTTATTAATAATGATATACAAGAAAGTAAATGAGACAAGAAAATAAATGAGTATTTACCAATGAAGGAGGGGAACAGTACAATCCTTACTAATTGGTTATGATTTAAGTTTAATAAGCCATTCAAATGACTGCATGCCTTGGATTTGCCTTGTCAGATGAGCTCTAGAAGCTGAGTGGCTCCTCAATTCCCAGGATGGACTAATGCTTAAAATGCAGTAGAATTGCTTGAAAATTTATAAACTTCTTTATTGGAATATAAGTGCAACATGGTAAATGAGCTTTTACAAAGTACACTGAATGCATGGATTGATTATAGTTATTTTAGCTTTTAAAGAATATCATACAAATGCTCAGCCAGTTCTTCAAATAGCTGGAGTGAAAAGTCTGTGCAGTACAGCTTCTTAATACTCCACAATAATGCTGTCACTCTCCTATTTAGTATGCAACTTAGGTCTGCAACTTAAGTTGTAAGAGAGAATATGAATGACACCACCAAGAAATGGGAGAAGTTAGATTTCATTTTCACTGGTTTCATAAGCTGGAAGGTCTTTCTGAATCAGCATGTGCCCTGTATGCAGGTTCAGTTTTCAATACGCACAAAACACATTGTCTCACTGCCTACTGTGAGTTTGTGGAATCTCAAATTAGTCACCCTAACTGGGAGAAAGGTCTTCTAGCTTACAGAAATGCACCAATATTATTGTCTAGACAAAATTTTTACAGATATCATACTAGAATTGAATTCTTAAATCTATCAAGTTATGATATATAATATAAAAAACCCAATAAAACCAATTAACAGGAGATCAAAGGTCTCCTCTCTGAATGCTATTTTGTGGATTACTGTCTGTGGATGTTAAAAAGCAGAAGGATTCCAGCCAGTGCTTCCCCTGTGCTGCAAAGAGCAAGAATTGTTACCACCATAATGTCTTAACATTAAATACTATCTTAACGTGCTCCAGAATTAGGGTTCTTCTTTCTGTTTCACATAACTGACTCATAATTGCTTTCAAATCTATTATAGGGCCAAGATCCATGTTGGCCTTTAAAAAGAAAAAAAAATTCTAGTCAGCTAGCCCTCGTTAGCACCTTAGGTTTTGATATAACCATTGAATTTCTCTGTATTCTCTGACTGAAATTCTCTGAATGTCAACTCACTCACAGTAGACAGTGAAACAATGATTTTTGTGCATATTGAAAAGTAAAATGAAACTTGAAATTATCTGAATTTAAATTTGTTGAATTTTGTAGGAATATGTCAAATCACACGATAGTCTTAAATTGTCCTTGGAAATGACTGCCATCTCTTCTATTATGATGTAATCAATTCAGGAAGGACATTGCAGTGCTGGAGCATGTCCAGAGAAGGGCAATGGAGCTGGTGAAGGGTCTGGAGCAAAATCCTATGAGGAGAGGCTGAGGCAGCCAGGGAGGAAAGGATGCTCAGGGGTGACCTTATCACTCCCTACAACTCCCTGACAGGAGGGTGTAGCCAGGTGGGGGTGGTCTCTTCTCCCAGGCAACCAATGACAGGGCAAGAGGATGTAGTCTTAAACTGAACCAGGGGAGGTTTAGGTTGGACATTAGGAAGAACTTTTTCACAGAATGCATGATTAGATATTGGAGTGGGCTGCCCAGGGAGGTGATGCAGGTGATTAAGGAAAGACTGGATGTGGCACTCAGTGCCATGGTCTCGTTGACATGGTGGTGTTGGGTCATCGGTTGCACTCGATGAGTTCAGAAGTCTTTTTCAACCTAATTAACTCTGTGATTCTGTGAATCTCTTTACATATTTCATCCATTCCAACTATTAATGGAAACAAGACAGGGGTAGGCAGATCCATGAGGAATGCCACTTGAAATACCCTCCTAGGATAGGTAAGCCTTTAATAACTACTTCTCCAGAGTGAGTTTTAAGTGGGTGATTATAACCTAACTGCATTTTCTTACTTGCTTATAAGAATGTCATGCATGGCAGTGTCAAAAAAACATAATAAAGTCAAGCTGTACCTAACCTCCTGCTTCTTCTTTATTCACTTGTCCTGTTAGACTGTCAGGGAAAGAAATTAGATTAGCTTGAAATGATCAGTTCTTGACAAACTCATGGTGTCCTTTTTTATCACCTTATTATCTTTGAGGTACTTATAAATTGATTTCTTAATAATTTTTTTACAGAATCCTGCCAGAAATTAGAGTTAGACTAACATAACTAATGCTCTGGGATCTTTTTTTTTTTCTTTTTTTTTCAACTAATTTTTTTCAGGTTCAATATTAAGCTTATTCCTATTAGAACTCTGGATACCAGAACTCCAAAACATTATTTTCCAGGAGTCTAGACATTTTGTAAAATTAATTCCTTATATAAAAAAAATTAATTTAGTCAAGATGCACAAATTGAAATTGCCCACTCTACTTTATAAAAGATACATTATAGTATGTTCTTTCTTTTTTTTTATTTTCTGTATAAAAATTCATAAATTTTATTTCTTTATATGTATAGCTAAAACAAAGGGAGGATTGTTTATTTATTCAGTTTTTTAAAGCAAAGAACGTACCATTTGTCTTGATCTTTACCCAATCCAAAGTTTCTTATGTATCCTTGCCTCCTTTTTATTATTTTTAATTTCCTTCTCCTGGGGCTCTTCTGTTCTTTGCTAATGGAAAGTCTTTTTTGCACCTTAGTTTCCCTGATTTTACTCCAATTTTTCCCTTTTTTTTTTTTTTTTTTTGTCCTTAGGCATATTCTTAGAAATCTACCTTTGTTTCCATTTTTGATTTATTCATCTAATATTTATTTTCACGTCATTGAAGAATTTCTGGTCCTGTACTGCTTTCTTAATAGGCTTCCTATCTATCTTAGCTGTGGAATTCTATATTCTGCCATTATGAGCATAATCTCAGCCTTTCCATTACTCCCAGTTCTCTCACATTTCTTCATACATTACTCTCTCTCGCTGAAGCACCTCGTCTCTTAGTTCCCTGAGTTGCCCACTTGGATTTTCTGAATTGTATTATCTTGACTCTTCTTCTTTTCTTCTACCATCAATTCCTTGGAGAATTAATCAGTATTCACTTTTTAGTACTTTTTATTCAACTCACATTATACCTGTAGTTTCTGAGTCAGTATTTCTGTATGGGTGAGAACAAATTCTAAAATAGCATTTTCCCTACCGGCTTTACAAAGCAAAAGGAAGTTTTAATAGAATACGGTTGTGACCAAGAAATCTGAAATTGTTAGTGCTGTCTTTCACCACAGTACACTTGTTCCCTGTTCATTAGTATCTGGCTGAGCCTAAACTTTCAGCTGAGAGATGTGAGAGCAGCCAAGAACTGATACTCCCTCCCTTATTACCCTGGGTGTTATGACATCTTCTGATCAGACCATGGCAGTACATGGTGAATTGTCAATACCCACACGGGAAAACAGCACAAAAACTGTCAGGCATTTGGGTGAGATTCTCCCACCTATACGTAAACCCAGATTTTGTCCCTGGAAAGGAATCAATGCAGATTAGTACTTTTTCCTCATAAGAAATCTTCTAACAGCCAAGGCACTTTGTGTTCTATTCTGGGAAATGTGAGCTGTTAGATTTCCTAGACGGGGATTCAAGTAAACTTCTCTCCATTGATTTTGCTGTAACAATTGTCATGCAATACATATTAGCAAAAAGGTAAAATTTCAGCTTTAGTCTGACTCTGTTCCATTTTGGATCTAAAACCAGATAACACTTGTTCAGTTTCTATTTATATTCACCAGAGATTTGGTGAAAGAAGGTCAGATTACCACAGGGTAAAACTGACACTTTCCATATGGTGGCAAAGTGATTAGAGAAGCTCAAAAGATTTGCCATCAATGAACCCCAAATGATAATATAAACCCCGTTTGGATCTGCCTCTTCACCCATCTCTAAAGTATAAGCACAGTTAATATGTGAGCAGGCTAGTTTGCTGTTACATATGTTACATATGCTGTTATAATGTTATGTTCCAAGAGAATAATTTTGTAAATTCATATGATGATTTCAATGAGTCAGGTCAGATTTGTACTTTGAGACAGGCTGCCTTAGAATGAACACACAGCTATTATCTTGCAGATGTCTGTGGTAAAGTTTAAAAAAATTACAGATGTGAGTGGAATGAACAGGGAATCAATTACCAGCCACAGAAATTATTTCAATGTCTGAGTCTAATCATATTAATTATGAACAAATGCAAAATTCAAAAAGTGCCATTTTCAATAATCAAATGATTTTTTTTTTTAAAAGATAATTAAGATAGTTACGGATGTACACTTTTGAAAAAGTTAATTATAAATTCAGAGCTCAAAACACAATAGTCACTTGGCAACTACTGCAAATTTGTACTTGTTTCTTCATTATTCATAGATGCATAAATTTATTTAATATAACCAAATTTATTAAAAGGAGCTATTTTTAACTTGCTATAAACACAGCCATGTGGCTGCTTGTACCCCATTTAGGTCTACCAATTTATAGATTTTTGTGAACTTAATAGTATGGGCCTTACTTTAAAACTGCAAATAAGAGATTAATGACTCCAAAACATTACTACATATAAGACAAGTCCGCAAAGACAACCTTTTGAGAAAGACAACCCTTATAACACAGAAAGAATAGACTCATGCCCATATTCTCACAAATTTGTTCTTGTACTTTTACGTCAATTTCAGCTAATGTGACAGAAAGCTTGTGCACTTTTATAGCAAAGAGAAAACGATCCTCAGAATGCTTACTACAAAGTAATGTGTACATAAATGTATGTATGTGGATGTAGGATTAATGTAAAATGGTTTGTGAATCTTGCTTATCTGTTTGTCTCAAATATGAGACTAGACAAATATCATTGTATTTATTTGCTTGTAACACACAGTCTGTGATTTTACATTGTCCAGACTCTGAAAAACATGGCAGATTTCTTTCAGCAAGTCAACAACGTATTTTAAAAAATTGACAAGAAAAAAAGAAAGCAAAGAAAAATTTAGAAAGCTATAATAAATGTCTAAAAATTCTAAGCATTGAGGACAACCAGTTTCCAGAGAGATCATGTCTCCCTTTTGTGGTTGAAATAGGCCTAAAAATTCAATCTCTCTTTTACTGTCAAAGGGGTTGAATCAAACACAGAGAGAGCCCCATTGGTTAATGTAAGACATCATATATTCTGTATCAAAACCAGAACCTTTACAACTTAAAAATTTGACAGTATTCATCATGTCTGTTTTCTTGCGACTAAGAGCACAAAGATTCAGTTGTAAATATGGATCAGCCGTATTTTCGATAGTACAGATCACTTTGTGCAAATCTCCTGCCTGTGTGCAGTCTGTGTACATACATATTCTGGATCACAACTGCTTTATAAGCCCTCTGCTGAGAAACAAAAAGCCAATTACACAACAAAAATCTGCAACATTTTTAAGCAGATTTTCCTGTAGCTTTAAATTGTTGCAGTTAATCACTGAAACCTACTTGCAGAATATACATTTCCATTATATTAATTTGGGCTTCCTTGAATGCAGAAACATGTCTCCTAACTTATTACATATAATATTAATGTATATTACATCATATTCTGCATAGTTTACCTGACAAAGTGCATCTCCTTGGAAAATAAGGTGTGGATTACAAATTCTAACCCAAGTAGAGATATTACACACTATTGCAAGAGGCAGCAAAATCAATTAACAATTATGCCATGGATAATTTAGGTCAGATGATTTTGCAAAGCTTAGTTATTTCACCTAACAAAATTAAAATTTTGCTTCATCCACAGTGCAATTAACTCTAAAAAACAGGGAGAAAAAAATTATATTGAAAAGCAATTAAGCTGAAATAGTCTGTGTGCTTCAAAACTGTTCAATTCTTACAAATTCTTACCTCTACAAAGTATAAAATATTGAAAATTATGAAAAAATGTTGTGTGCCATTTTGGTCCTTAGTTGCTTTCTGTTCTCCTTCTGGTATAACTTAGCTGATGGAAAAAAAAAAAAATCCTCCAATAACCCAACTAAAAGCAAACAACATTTGTTATATAAAAATATACATATATTGTATATATATAAATGTACATTTACTCATATTTATGTGTATATGTGTGTGTATGAATATATACAAGTAACCTGTTAGGGAATCTTTCTAAGGAAACAGAGTTTTGTATTAAGACACAGATGTGCTGATCCAGATTTTCCTTCTGTGCAAATACCTTCATGACAGATAAAATGCATAAATGAAAATAAACCAAAAGCTTAAAATATTTACATTTGTTTTGGCTATACCTTCTTTTTAAAGTAGGATTTTCCCAGGCAGGAACCTAGGTCAGGAGTGTAATGGGACTCCAAGAAGAGTGAGTCATTAACATGATTAGCTTGCTCTGTCTGAGGTGCTTTTATGGTGCTGTGTTTTTAAATTCGTGTCAAGGTTTTATGTTTTTCTCACTCTGATTACTAAGACAGCAGACTGGGAGTGCACAAAAATTGTGAGGGGACACAGTCAGAGCAGCAGCCCCCAGCTGGCCAGAGGGATAACCCCCAGCATATGAAGGTGTGCTGAGAAATAAAAGCTCAGGTAAAGGTGGAGAGGGGGGATGTTGGGATGTTTGTGGTTACATAGTTTGTCCTCCCAAGAACCTTTATGTGTACTGAAGTCATGCACTGCAGCAAGTGGCTAAACTTCTGCCTGAGGATGGGGAAGTAGCAAATTAATTCCTTGTTTTGTTTTGCTTGCCTGAGAAACTTTTCTTCACCTATTAAACTGCATTAATCTCGACCCATGGGTTTTCAGCTTTTCCATTCATCTCCTCCATCCCTCTGGGGGCAGCAGTCTGAGCAAGTCACCAAGTGGGTGCTTAGCTGTTGGTTGGGCTCAACCGCCCACACACAGATAGTGTGGATACCTAGGGAGAGAAAATAAAAACATTTTTGAAATTATTTGCTCCAGGAATTACATGCTTCACGACACAATCCATCAACAAATTGAAAATCACTAAGAAGATGTTTAAGCAATTAATTTGTAATAGTATTTCATAAAACTCATAATGCATGGTTGTAACAAATTTGTGAGAAGTTATTCTTGAAGAAGAGACTGCTGAGGTACCTGCAAGGAGAGGTTTCATTTTATTCTCAATTTTAACACTCTTAATATAAATGCTACATTGAGCTATAGTTGTGGAAATACAGACAACATGTCAGTAAAAGATTTTTGGTTAAGGAAAAGGTGCATATCCCCAGAGAACAAATTCTGCCATGTTCTGAGATACAGATCATAGCACCCATGCATTTCTGTGCATTGCTGCTTTTTCTCCAACAGCTCTCTAGATTGATAATATAGATTTGTACTCAGGAAGAAAAGGGGGAAGTCAAATTCTACTATTGTTAATCACTGAAAATCTGTTTTGATGTTTATTTCTTACTAGAATGAAGATGGAGGAGAGCATAAACAAAATTCAATTACATCCAAAATACATTAACACATGCTAATTCTTAGAAGAATAAAAGGAATTGAAAACATCTTTGTGTAGCAACATTCTGCAACACAGCCATATGGCAGATGGATAGTGTTCTCATTCCTTGTACTTAGGCAGTTCACAGACATAAACCCATTATTTCTGGAAAAGTGTTTGGACAGGTCTCTGTTGTACAGATTTTGGATATCTCCTATGAGCTGTCTCAAACTGACAACATTCTGAAGGACAATATTCAATGAATTATACTGCTGTGCTTCGCTCTTCCAATCTTAGGAAAAATGCTTCCAGCATGGCTACAGAAAGATTGCTCTGTAGAAAAAACAGGAGGTTACATGGGATTGTGAATGGATATATTTTGAATATCTTAATTTCTCTAGATCAAATCTCTTAATTTTGAAATTCAACACCTTGCATTCACATGCAAAAGCATACATTAGGAAAATATCACTATTTTTTATTAAAAGAAAACACCCAAGATCAAAAATGAGATGTTAAAAATTTAAAGCTATGTAAGAAATGCATGAGTTAAAATGATTTGGTTTTCAAATTAAATTTGACAGGTAATTATTTTTTTAAAATGATAGCCACTATAGTTGCTTTTATTATTTTGGAAAAAGAAAAAAAAACACACTGGGACATAATGAGCTATTTCATTTCAAAGAAGACACTGGACATGAATTGAGTGTTATAATCATAAAATGGCTGGGGGAAGTTTTATATTTGGATTTGCTTAAGGAAAGTATGTGGTTTTGCAGCAATTGTGACTATGGACCAGTGTGTCAACATTATTGTTGAGATACATTAGTAATCAGCTTTTCATATCAATGTATTGTCTCAACAGTTAATAGTTTAATAGGTAATTTATTCTCAAGAGTAAGAAAGCGTGACTCCATATATTATATGTATTTCTGTTATCATCATTGACACAAATTAATTTAATTGCACAGCTCAAATATACTATTGCAGAATTGTCGTCACGTGACAGAACATCTTTTACATCTGGCTGTTTCAAGCAAACCCATGCTGGGAGTTAGATATATACATTAAATATACATTTCCTTATCGTACTTAAGAAGGAGCTGAAACATTTCAAGGACGTGTAAAATGATGGCTGCAATAAACTCTTCTACTGAGTCTGCAATACACAGAATAAACCCTATGTATCAAAAAATTGATGTAAAAAGACCATAAATGCCATACAGGGCTATTAAATCCTCAGGGTGAAAATCATTGGCAGTATATACTGTGAAAGTCCAAGAGCTTTTTACAGTATAGTCAGTAAAACCAAAATTCTGCAGCTCATACTGTGACAGAACTAATATTGCCCTCTAAATGTGCCTTTTAAAACACATTTTGGTCAAGAATTTAGGAGTTTTTTTAACATATATTCAGATTAATAAACAGGATCTAGTAAAGTATATTATTTAAATGTACTAGTACAAGTACATTATTTAAATGCTGATGAATTTGTGAATATTTTTTTTACTTTTTGTACAAAAATTCAATATTACAGTATAATAATGTTCACAATTATAACTACATAATATAAATGCATTTATAATGTATTATATTCAATATAACTATAAAATATATACTTATCAATTTTTTCTATAATTATAAATAATTGTGTATGTGCATAAATATAAATAAAGATTTTATATAAACACAATAATTTTTAATTACTTGTACCACAGTATTCCATAGGAATTTTTCCCTGTATGGAAATGTATTCCTTTAGTTTACATTCTTCATGCTTTACAATACTCTGTTTTTATTTAAGCAATTCCTTAGTTCTCTAGGATCACTTTTCTCCTCTAGGATCACTTTTCTCCATCCAAAATATAAAACCAAAAATAAGAGCACGAGCAAATCCCTCATTTTACATCTACTTTGTCTCACTGCAAAAAGCAGCAGGAAATTTAGGTGAGCCTGATGTTTCCTAAATCTGCCCTGACTACCAAAGGAATTTGCTTTTATGGCATTTCAAGAGCCAATCGCCAACAAAGGAGGCATCACTGCTCTGATGAAATTTCTCATTTAACAAAACAATGCAAAACAAATAAATAAGCAAAATTCAAACAAATTTAAAAACCCTTCATTGCAAGTACAATTTTTAAATTTGGTCAATCAACTTTTGCTAACTTTGGAAATGTTTTTCTTCCTTCCTTATTGGTGATGCTTTTTCTTTGCCTGGTTAAAAAGTGGGTACTCCCATTTCCTCCTCAGCTTCATGTATTTAAGAAATGCATAAGCCAACTGCAAGGTAAGGAGTGCTCCTGGTTCATTTTTCATAAGTAAAAAGAGAGTTCAGTGGGATTATAGTTGAAAAGGTCTAATTAGGAGTGACCTATGCAGCCAAGACTACCGAATATTTAGCTGCTAACTTCATGTAAATCAAGGATAGTGCTGTTCTAGGCCCTACTCCAATTGCTGCTCAAGTATCACTTCAGTGACCGAGCTAGGATATACAAATGTGGTTCATATAACACTGGGTACCCGGTCTTTATGGTATCTCAGTACTGGTATTTCTTGTGTTGGATTTCCACTAACCTGAGGATCTTAATGTCTTGTTTTGCACAATGTAGATACATTCCTATTGAGTAGCAAACTTTAAAATAGCTGTTATCCCTTCAGGAATATTGGTGATATTGGAGTCCACATGGATGTGAAATAACGTGCATGATCTGTGGATTGTCCTCTAGAAGTCTGTTCTGTACTCAGATAAAACAAAGCAAAACCAGTATCAGAATTATTAACAAAGGCTCTGGAACAAGCAGGATACTTCATGGCACTGCATAATAAAACCAAAACTTGAATAATCCATTTCTTTCTGATCATCCCAACTTAAATGTACTTAGCTGGATAACAAAAGTCTTTGAGAAAGTAAATCACATGGGCAGTCTTCCAGAATCCAGGAATGTTATGATTTCTGTGTGGTTCTTTGTAATAAGGTCGTTCCTCCCATTGTGACTGGCTTTATGTCAGTTCTAATTTCAATCTTAATTTAAAACATGAATGGTATCCATCCTGTTCTCTTTCTCCACATTTTTGGATATTGGTCTCTATGGAGAAAGTTTAGGCAGCCTGGGAACCCTTTAGTTTGGAAAAGGTGTGACTGAGGGGAGCTATGAGAAGGACCTATAGAATTATGATTAGCATGGTACAGATTATGAATAATTTGAAGTATTTGTTATTAAAAAAAGGGACAAGTGGATATCTAGTCATAGGAATATTCAAAATATTTGAAATAATATATGATTAAATTATGGACCCTTCTGCCAGAGTATTGCAATGTTTAAGACTGATAGATTTGAAAAGAAAATTGATAGAAAGGAGTTCTATTAATGTTGGTTAAATATGGTTATCTGAACCCAATCTCCCAGAGACGTGCTGAACAAAATCCAGTTTTAATGTTAAATTCATGCCTAAATATGATCTCTACTGTAGCCTATTTATTAGGAGGTTGTTTTCCAAGGGTGTTTCAGCTAAACGTAGTACAGGATAAGGTGAGCTTCAAAGGAACCAATCCACCACAAGCTCCAATATAATTTGTATATACGAAACCACATACTTGATTATTTTCAAATAATTGCAATATGTCTAGGTTTTAAATAAGAAAGAAAATCCATTTTGGTTTCATTTTTCTTTTTTCAAAAATTTCCTCTTTTTTAAAATTACCTTTTTTTCCCCTTTTTTTCTTTTTGGTAGAATACACTGCGTTCCTTCCCTTTGTAAAATTTTCCCTGTAATACATTTTAAGTTTGCTCTTTCCTATTAACAGTAATGAAGATTTTCTGTTATATTCAATGGCTTTGTATCAAGAACTTACTAAGAGTGTAAGAATTTTTTAAATTATTTATTTTGTTTCCGAATCATGAAATGATCTTTGAGATCTTATCTGCTACTACTGGTAATTTTGGTTTATTCATTAATCAATGAATAAATCATGTTTCTGAAAGCAGAAAAAATAATATGTGGTATTTGACATGCACCTAAGGTAGAAGCAGATATAGTCATACATTCAGTAGGTAAACTAAATAGAAAATATATGAAACATTAATTTAAGGACGCTGGCTAATGTTTATTCAAGCTGTAAAAATATTTGTCATTGAGAAACAATACAAAACTAAAGAGAAGGGAAAAAATGTTTAAATATTAATTACATGCTGAATGGAATATAGAGAGATGGTTCATGGAAACTGGTTGCTTAGTAAATCATACATTAATTTTCCAGAAAGGCTTTATACATACCAATGAAATAGTAATAGCCATGACAAAGGTAGGTATCTTAGAGATTATTTTTTCACTCTCACTTCACAGTAGTAATAACAACCTTCAGGCATTTCTAAGATGCTTATCATACTGATATGCATTTACTTGTTATCCAATCTTGTCATAAAGCATTTACAAATGTGTAGAAAAGAATAAAATCATCAGAACAGTTTCCTGATAAAAAGGACTATCTGCATTTATTTCCTTCTTTATGATCAGTGATCCTCAGGAAACACCTTGTAACTCAATCGCTATTGTTTAATTTGCCAATGAACTTACTCCATCCTGCCTCCCACCAAGACCCCGATGTATTAGAGGGGCAGTTGTTGTATCAAGTGGCTATATTTAATTTTAACAGAGACATGAGAAAGATCTTGGATTTTTCCCTGGACAATTAGTCTCAGATCATGATTCACCCTCTCTGCCAGACTAACGAACATATCCTGACGTGTTCCTGGATCTTATATAGCTTGTAGGTACAGGACTCTTCCTCCCTATCTCTATTATCCCACTTGCTCAACAGATATCTGTTATCCAGAACTATAGAGTAGGTCCATGTGTTACAACTGTACATGATACAATACAGTGAATTTAGCAGAAAATTTTTCCCTGCTGTGATATGAACTGGTATCTGTGTTCAGTTGCTGTTTTGTGTGTCCACAGGGGTGCCAAGCAGGCAGCAATGCTGTGCCAGTGATCAGGGCAGCCATGAATATGCATGCTCTTGTGAACCCAGGGAGTGTGGGGTGTGTGCTGCGCTTGGGACCCTCTGCCTGCCCAAGAGAAGGAGGGGACATGTCCCTGTGTGCCTGTGTCTGGGGTGAGTCCTGAATGTGGGGGCTCCCGGGGGCAGAGCCTTGTCTGTGGCTCTCTTGTGGCCTTGTCTGTGGCCCTCCGCGTCCTCTGTGTGTCTGTGAGATTCACATTCAGCCTTACTGCTGGCTGACCTTCCAAGAAGGAACATATCAGTTCCATCCATTGGACTTGGAGGGAGACCTCAAGGTCACAGAGCTGGACACAGTGGCAGAAGAAATCCCGAGAACCAGAGTTGCTGGAGGCAGCAGATGCTTCTAGCATCTATTAACACATACAAATTAAAAATATGACATTTATATATATTTTTACCTTATACTGGATTGACACATACTGTGTGCTAATGTTATTTTTTGCTACATTTTTTATATGCTGATTGCACTCAGAAGTTGTAGGGTATGAATGCTATGTATTGACAAATTCAGAAAACACTTTACCTATGCAAAACTAGATTTAAAATTTAATAAAAATTATATGCAATTATAGATTGAAAAGCACACCATCTTTTCTTAGATTGTACTTAATGGAAAATTCCATTTGAACCTATCAGAGGATTTTTATTACACAATAATTTGATGAGAAAATGCAATGCTATCTGTCTTAGAGAGAGTTAAAAGAGAGATTATAAATCATGACTTTCATCTCCTTTCTAAGCTATTGTTAACAATTTCAATGTTAATATTCCTTTTCTCTTGTTTCATGTTCATCTGAATTACACTCTTATCATTCCACAGTCTAAAACAGATAGGGAGCTTTTTGGTCTGTTTGGTTAGCTGGAATAAAATATTTTTGTATAAAGGCAATCTGCAAAAATGGTATTCATCTCCACAGCCGTTTTTATTGCTTTGTGAGATTTTGCTAAGTACCAATCACCTTCTCTACCAGCCAACTATTTATTGCTACAAGTCTAAAAATTTAGCAAATAGATTTGACTACTTTACTACAGTAGGCTAATTGAGTTATATTAGGTTCAATCTAAGGAAGGTAAAATAATTTAGCTCTTTCTCTTCTGTCTGTATAAGCAACTGATACAGACACCTTTATATTGATAAAAATTGATACATTGCTCTTTCAAAACCCAAATGATTTAACACATGATAAGCAGTGCTCATTATCTGAAAATGGTATTTCTAAATACAGAGAGGTGTTTTGTGTAAATAAACTTGAAAATTAAATTCTAATAATGTACCCACCCTGAAATTACCTTAGCTACTTTCAGAGGCAAATCACATATGCTGCTTGTGAAGATAAGAACATTTTACCTTCTGTGGTGACAAACATTTGCCAGACATTGGTGTTGAATTCCCACCATCACGGGAAGCAGAACCAAGGACTATTCCTGGTTTGTACATCAAGGACAGTGTTCTGCTGCATCTGCACTGGTTATCACGAAATTGTATCCTTCCCAAGAGGAGCCCTCTTGATACATACTCATGCTATTAAAATGCTGTTTGCAAAGGCCATATTTCTCTGTCAACAGAGCACTTGCATCCTTCACTTTTCTAAATTCCTACCCAGCTCTTTTCATGAATCCAGATAAACTTCATTTAATGTAATTGATTTTATGCTACTAGCACATCCACGAATGGAATTATATAAATAACCTTAAGATAAATATAATAACTAGTGAATTAATTTTTCAGTTTCGATTTGTAACTTGAAAAGCTGTCTATACATACTCTGAAAGATGTAGAGTTATCTTTTGTGATGCCTGTACAATTGATTTTACCTGAATCGAAAATATTCTTCTTTTTTTCCCTCTATTGGGTGAAATTTGTTTCACCTTTTAAGGAAGAGTTAAGGAATGAATCTTAGTGAAGCATTTTAATTCCCTTTATCATCAGTGGAGGGATACTGGCACGCAGAAATGGCAATTAATCATCTCCAGATATATATTTTCCTTTGAGAAATGATCCACTTGGGATTATATAATATTTATTACGTTGCAATCACTCGTATACAGGTTCTGATCCCAGCACTGGTGTTCACCTCATTGCAAATGTGGCATGTTAAAAGCATAGGGTTTTTTAGCCATCAGTGGAAGAGAAACTGGTTACCTCAAATTGCTCTGCTGTGTATGTTGTACCCATGTTGGCAGTGTCAAATCCTTTACAATATATCAGAATTATCCATTAGTCTCATGTAGTTTGTTAGACACAGAACTGCATAAAAAACCCCAAAAGATTCAACACTGGAAAGCTGTGAAAAGTTGAGGAAAATAAAGAAAATGAGGCTTTTGTTTAGAATATTTTTTCTCTTTTGTACTCCGAAAATGAATAGAGTAATTTTACAATTGCCTTTCATGTGGGTAAATGCAATAACTGTTATGAGTGGTGACTGCTCATTTTGGTGTTCAAATCAGTATCTGTCTGAAAATATTTCAATGTGTTGTAAATCATTTTCTCAAGAAGTGTAGATCACTAATTTCCTTTGGAAGAGAATCAGCCAACATGTTATTCAGGACACACCTGGAGGGCAATTTGCTTGACTCAAGTTTTGTGAAACGGAAATGACACAATGTTAATTCACTTTTAAACTCCTTGCCATGTCTAGGAATTAAATAAGCAATTGGATGAGACGAAACTGAATGCATTGAGATATTAGCCATGCAGTCCACTTATTTTGCCTGATTGTGACAGAAAAGTCTTTCATATCAGCAGTTAACATGTTCACATTTTCCATACTGGGCCTTTTCAGAAAATCCAGTGACAAATTCTTTGCAGATTTATATTCCACTTACATTTGAAGAAAATATGTCCCTGGAGTTAACTTTAAATGTTTCTCATTTTTCTGTCTATGTATTGTAACTGTTTTTACTACTTTACATCATGACTTTGGCTATATGAGGTATTGGGGGAATATGCAGCTCTGTAGAGAGGTATATTTGCAAATAAACCCTATAAGAACACTCAGGCTCAGGATCTGATTAATTTAAGTGTTTACAAACATTTGTATTTAAATATTAATATGCAATTTATGCTATTAATTTATTAATTGATCAATTAATGCACTGCAGCTATTTGCATAAATAGGATCTGTCTCTATCATCAGTAATGTTAGCAACAGCTGTAATCATAATATTTAATATACCTTTTGGTTCAGCTTACCTCAATTGATTCAGGTGTTTGGAACAGCCTCTGGAATCCCATTTTTTATCACAGGATATTTCAGTGCAAAAGTTTAGTTAAATTTAAGTAGGATGTCCCCATACCAGATTATCTTTCACAAGCTACTGTCTTAACTCTAAAGGGTTGTGGCTGGCACCACCAGCAGATCCAGGCCACAAACTCCTGTCATACATCCTGGTGCCTGGAGACTTGCAGGCTCTGGTCAATCTGGGGAGATGTGGCTGCTGCTATCACTTCAACCAGTGGTGAGTTTCACATAGACACACAGAGGACATGGACACAGCTGGTCACACAGAGAACCACAGACTAGGCACAGCCTCCAGCAGCCTCCACATTCAGGACTCTCACCAGGCACAGGCACACACCCCCTCCTCTTCTTGGGCAGGCAGAGGCAGAGGGTCACAAGTGCAGCACGCAGCCCACACTGCCCGGGTTCACAAGCACACACACACTGGCAGATCCCCTGAGCATGGCCCCACTATACCCCCTGCACCCCTGCTGAGATCCTGGACCCCCTTACTCATCCCATGGGTCCCTGACTCCCGGACTGGTCCTGCTGGGTGCTCACTACACACGCACAGAACTCACACACTTGTCCCACAGGCACCCTGTCTGTGGGTCCTCCTGAATCCCTGCACAGACCCTCTGCTCACCTGATAGCCCTGCCCACACCCAAGGCCCCCTACTCCCCAGCTGGTCTCAGCTTGGAATTTGCCATCAACTCCACACTCATACCCCACACAGTGCCAGTTTGGGGGCAGGATTAGACGCTTGCTGACAGAAGCTGGCACCTGGCACACATGCTGTAACTCACAGTCCCAATCCAGCTGCCACCACTAAGCTCCTCACTCTCCTTACTCATACCCACCTCAGTAGCTGGTTTTGGGACACACACCACACCCACCTCAGTGACTGAAGGTTAATGACCCCACTGACTCCAGTAGTTGACATCACAGGCCAGGGGCACCTACTGTCAGACCCGGGTCTCCCACTGCAGAGGTTAACACCCAGTTGCCTCTTACCAGCCCCTCCAGCAGCTGGCACTGAACCTTTACTGCACTGACACACATAACGTAGCAAGTGAGATGCCTCAGAGAATTTGTTAAAAGGAGATTTAATAAGAAAATAAGACAGACTGATGTGGCAGTATAGGTGGCTCCAGCCACTCCTTCTCCTGAGAACTCAGACAACCTGCTGTGGTGGTCAGCAAACCAAGTTTAGCAAGTAACCTTCACTCATGGTGAGAACCCATGAGTCCCTTGTTTTATCTTTTGCATGTTTTCCCCTGATTGGTTAATATTTTGTCTTCCTGTTTCATGTATGAAGTTATGTATATTCATTTTCCTTCTTTAATATGTATCAGTTTTAGAAAGTTCTTTGTTCCTCGACGCCCCATTGGATCCTTCCCTGAGTCCCTCCTATGTGTTGTTCCCATTGGTTCCCTTCCTGTCAACCCCACCTGCTTGTCTCTATCCCATTGGCTGGGATCCCTTTCCCCACCTATTCTGTACCCAGTATAAGATCCCTGGACCCTGCCACCAGTTGACCTCTTCATCCCTGTCTTTTCCTGGGAGTAAACCTGCGTGGAACACATGCGGAGAGTCCCCTCTCTTTACTTCTTTGCCTTCGCCTGTGTGCCTGCTTAACAGCGCCAGAAGGATACAGCCCCTTTTGGGTGAGGAGCTCTACCCCTTTTTCATTGTGTGTTGGGCACTGAGTGCCGCCTTCCAGAGGGGTTTCAGTGTTGACCTCCGGGCTCCTTTGGGTTGGCACGCGAGGGGTAAAACCCCCTTCTGCCAGCTCCCAGTGGCTGGAAACCCCTCCAGACTGAAGTGTTCAGGTACAGGGTTCTGCTGCACAAGCATGCTGATTAGGCCTGTTTTACACCTGACCTGCTCCTTCTACCCTGCTGTTCTTCTATTCACTCTCCTCAATCTTCTTCTCTTAAACTTTCTTTAATAAATTTTGCATGGTTCCACAATCTATCTGTGTGATATCCCGATTTCTCATCTTCCTCTTCTTTGTCCCGTTTGTACCAGTTACCATGGCCAGGTTGGCCCTCCGCAAAGCAGTGCCTGTAGTTACTTAACAACTTTTCAATTAATGATGGGAAATCCTGGGAGACTTTGCCTGTATTTGCCCTTGTCTACTGTTTGTCTGTGTGTGTTGTTTATCACTTCATTATTTATTATCCCCTTTTGAATGGAAAATATCCTGTGTCAGATAACCTGAATGAAGCTGAAGTTCACACATTTCATACACTCTTACAGTATGGATTAAATATTTTATTCTAGGCAGGAAAAATCTATCCCTAAACATAGAAAAAAATGATCCAATACTGTCTAGCATACCCATATTTGTATCATGTGGCAACATATTTCCCATTGTCCGCACCAGTAGTTGCATGCTGCTTTTATTTTTACAACTTGAGGAAATGTTATAGAATGTTATAGAATACCTCCTAAAGTAGAAAATTATACGTCAGTGTACTTCACCTATTGTCTCATATAAGGTCACTTTGACTTTCTCATTATAGTAGGTAGGTGGTTAACTTAATGGCTCTGAAAATGAGTGATTTTATTACAGCTGCAGTATAAGACCTGTCGCATTAAATTTGTAATTATAGTGTGTCAAAAACATTTAGGAAATAATTTTTTTTAAAAATATATTTTTTATACTAGAAACATACCATTATGCTATATTTCTTATTATTACATGTTCTACTGAGCTCCCTGATTGAAAATTTTTAAGCTGAAGAAAACATGTAGAAGTAGTTCTTCTGGTTATACATTGTACCAGCCTTTAGTAGGACAATGTAAATTGCTGTGATATAATGCAATTTAACATTTGACATAGTGCTGTATCACTAAAAAGTAGTCTAAATGTAATGTAGTGTAATGTTACCAGCAATCTGATGGCAAAAACAGGCTGTAAAAAAATTACACACCCCTGAGTCCTGCCAGAAGATAAACCACTTAAAATTATAGACTACATCTTCTGGTTGAACCCCGTGGATTAATCCTGGCTATACCCTCTGCATATCTAAAAACTGCTCAAGAGGTTTATTAAATGGCACTCAGCTTTATGTATATTTGCAGTTACTCACACAAAACTAAGCATTTAACAGCACAGCAGTATGCTTGGTTTCTCTGAGACAGTCTAACATGACAGTGGATTTTACACCTGGTTAATATGGTGTCTTCAGATATCTGACCAGCTCTTATTTGTACAGTCATTGGTTCAGTACGCTAGTTTTAATTCCTACTTTTATTTAGATACTTGCATTCATTATAAAAGATCTAAAGTCATTAAGCTAAACTTGTACCTTAATACATCTAATTCTATTGCCTCCTATATTGTTGCTACTGAAAATAAACACTGTGGTTTTCTAATACAGGACTTATGGTACTGGGAAATTTCGTGGACAACACGGAAATAATTTATTTCATAAATATGAAATAAGTTCATGGAGGGAGGAATATTTCATTCACATATTGTAATGTGGTATTAGATTATAGAAGTAAATTCAGATAGATTTCCTGTGCGAAGGTATGAGAACACAAATCAATGCATCATGATATTGGGAAAAATGAATTCCAGTCTACTAGCTAAGTACCTGTGCAGCAGTTAAATAAGACAAAAGACCACGTGTAATAAAATATATGCATATCATAAATACATGCTAATTTGAGATAATAATAAATAATACTTTGTTACACAGCTACAGTCAGTAGCATGGCAAGATGGAGAGAGTAATAGTTCCTTATTAGATGAAACTACAGTCAGGACCAGCGCTGCTTTTGTCTTCCTAGAACAAGACATGCATTTGTAAACATCTAAGCTTTGAACAAAGTCAAAGTAGCGAATGTAAGAAAACAAAATTATTTCCACTGAATGTCCTAGAAAGTAATCTAGAAAGCAGCAATCTGGAAATGGATGTGTCCCAGGAAAAAAAAGACATAATATTTCATCTATGACTATTTGTGAGTAAAACAGTTAAATGTATGCGAACATACATATATGTAATATGTATAGAGATATAAAATCATATATAATTTGTGTTTCGGTGTATAACAAAAAGATACATGCATACATAGATAAGCAGGTAGTAGTTAGGTGGATATAGCTAGATATAAAGATAGAGGTATTTACAGGTATGTGGGTCAGTAATTGATAGAGTCTCAACTGGGGATCCAAAGACATGAATTTCAATATTATTCAGGTCTTGAAAGAAAGGCTGTGTTTCTTCCAGCATGCATTACTGTACACAGAGGGAAAATGATGCTTAGGGAATATGCTTGCCATGTTACTCTTTTTGAATCTCTGGTTACTCAGCATGCTACTTATCCTGCTCAGTAACCATAATCTTAAACAAGAGGAGACTTCTAGGTTTGTAACAGAAATAGAAATTAAAGTATGAATATATATGGCTAGAAGAGAGCAAGAGAGAAAAAAGAAAGCCCTGTTTTAGGAATTATGAAATGCAGTAGATAGAATAGCCATGATTCCTCAGCAAGTACTACATAGAGAACAGGTAGATTATTAGAAGAGTAAGCCTAAGTTCTCTATTGTAAAGCGAACAATTTCCTGACAGCTTATATCTGAACTGGCATTTCTCTTGAGGATTAGTGGCACATCATTTTCTCTTTCTATTCAGTCTAGCTGTCTCATATACTGAACATAAACATAGACAAAAATCGTATTATTCTCTCTGCATCCAGTCTGTCAGCCTGCTGTGAGCAAGAACAGTAAAATTCTGAGAAGAAATGTGTTGGGGTCCCTCCCCTGCCATGGAGCCCTGGGAGAGGGGCCCTGAGGGCACAGACACAGGGTTTCCCTGCCCCTGCTCAGCCTCGTTCCCCTTGGTTGGTTTGTGTTCCCTGCGCGGGCAGAAGGACCCCTGGTCCCGTGACTGGAACAGTTCCTGGGCAGAGCTCCGGCCATGCGGCTGGAGAAATAAACATCTCTGAAACAGCTATCAAGAATCTGTCTGTCCATATATATTTCCTTTCCACGGGACTCCTGGTTTGATATATGCGTGTTGCAGTATCCCCACTGCAACAAATGGTGGAGATTTGTGAGCAGAACGATCCCCGATCCCTAAGCGACTGATTTGTGTGAGTAAACCCTGGAAACTTTGGATTCCTCTTCTTGGTTTTGCTTTGCTATTCCGTATCTAAACTATGGAGGAACAGTGGGAAGACTCTTGGCTCTCCGAGCCGCATATGGACATTTATCTTAAACTTAAAATGATTCTTGAACAACGATTTGTAAATTTTAGCTTGATTCAAGCTCAAAAAGAACTGAAACACTTCCTGGCATGGTTGTTTAAGAACTTTTTCTATGTTTCTTGGGATTTAATTCTTACCAAGGGCTTTTGGAAAACCGTTTGGACACAGTTAATATTTGAGTCAAAATATATGCCGATGGAAGAATATTTTCGTGAATATTATTTAGTTACCGAGACTGCTGAGCAATGTCAGCTGTGTCTTGGCGAAGGGAAGCCTGGCTCAGGGACCGTGCGGCCCAGGCCACGTGCACCGAGCGCTCTGCGAGCAGCAGCGAGGCAGTTCCCGCGCGCAGGCGGAGCCACGCGAGCCGCAGTGTCGGCAGCAGAGCGAGGAGCGGCGGGACCCGGCGGTGCCCGCACGGCCGCGTGCAGCGCGTGGTGGAGCGAGCCCCGGGAATGCCCGGCCGAGAGGGGAGGCGCGGGGGCGGCGGCGGGCGGCAGCGGCGGTGGAACGGAGCCGCGCCCAGCCGAAACACGCGCTGGAGCAGGGCGCGGGGGGATCGTCGCTCGGGGGCCCGGCCGAGACGTGGATGCAGCGCCCGGCATCGGCAGCGAAGCTGCGACCAGAGGAGGCGACGCACGGAGAACTGAGCGGCGCGGCCCGGCCCGGCCCACGCAGCCCCGAACGCGACCCCGGGAAGAGCGCGCAGGCACCAGCAGCCCCGACAATTCCAACACGGGAGCGACCGAAGGAGAGAGCAAAGACGCAGCGAGACAGAAAACAGCAGCCACTCGGAAAAAGGAAAAGATCATAGTAACTAAGATCTTAGGGATAGTAAAATGGTATAATGTTAAGCAAAATTATGGTTTTATAACAAGGTGTGACAACCAGCAAGACATATTCGTGCATAGAACTGCTATTAAAAAGAATAACCCTGAAAAATGCATCCCAAGCTTGGGAGATGGAGAGGTGGTGCAATTCAATATTATACGAGGTAGAAAAGGGTTACAAGCATCGCAGGTCACTGGGCCTGATGGTGTTCCTGTAAAAGGCAGTATATATGCAAAAAATCGTAGTCATGTTAGACAGTATCTCTATTGTAAGTCCCCCCTACAGTCTCCCTTTCCTAATCCCACCTTTCCCTTTTACCCTATGTCCTATTACCCCCAGTGTATTCCCAATCCGTTTTTTCATCCATGGTTTCCCTCACAAAACCATGCGTTTGCCAATTGTTTCCCCAAAAATCCCTTTCCAATGCCGAGTGGGGGATGAAAAGGGGGAGGGAAGAAGTTAAACCCTCTCCTGCCTCAGTTTCCCCACAAAGCATGCTCAGAGAATTCTGTCTCCCTTCTGTCAGCCCTAAGATGTTCCAGAGAATCTGTTTGGACATTCAAAGACTCAGGAGGGTGGCTTGTTTTGTTCTGAAACTGTTCTTGTTATGTTTATCCAGTTGTTTTCATTCTCCTTTTATTAAAATAAAACGGGTGAGGTGTTGGGGTCCCTCCCCTGCCATGGAGCCCTGGGAGAGGGGCCCTGAGGGCACAGACACGGGGCTTCCCTGCCCCTGCTCAGCCTCGTTCCCCTTGGTTGGTTTGTGTTCCCTGCGCGGGCAGAAGGACCCCTGGTCCCGTGACTGGAACAGTTCCTCGGCAGAGCCCCGGCCATGCGGCTGGAGAAATAAACATCTCTGAAACAGCTATCAAGAATCTGTCTGTCCATATATATTTCCTTTCCACGGGACTCCTGGTTTGATATATGCGTGTTGCAGTATCCCCACTGCAACAGAAATGTGCTTCTTGAATGACCACAGTAATATTACCTATAATTTACTTTTAACTGCTTTTTCTTACTTCTAAAAATCTTAATTTCTAATTGGACTTGACAATGTCATTTAATAAGTAGGTTTTTCCTACTGGTAAAAACAAGTTCCTGCTGAGTCTTATACACACCCATTCAGGTTACAGTTAAAGAAGCACAAATATATAAGCACATTAACTTCTGTTTAGGTTTCCCATAGCAGGAAGCCAATTAAAAACACTTATTGCAACCAGAGGACAAGAGAACTGGAAAAAAAAGATATTACTCTTCCATCAAAAACAGATGCAGTAACAACAAAGTAGATTTTCTGTTAACAGGTTTTGAAGATTTGGTAAAGAGTTGAGTAGGTGCCTCTGAGCTGTCACCTTGTTCACTTATGCAATTTAAATGGGTAATCAGATGGGCAGGTTTTCTGTTTTTCTTTTTTAATTTTCCAATGTGAAGGCTAAAGAAAAAAAATCACCTCACATACCTCTTTTGCACTTCCCCTCACGGTAAACTGGACTAGTGTTCACCCTGAACCCCAAACACCCTTTTTTTTAAACCCATTGTATGCTTTGTTTCCTTCCTCATTTAGATTTAGGAGGAAAGAGGGAGGAAGAAAGGAGAAAGTCTTCAGGTGTTACATTTCCCCTTAAATGTATTGCGAACTGAACTGGCTCAAATAACTGGTCCTTGGACTTCAGGAAGAACATGCAAATATCAGAGACAGTTCAGCAGTGGCATGTGATGTCTGCAAAATGCTCAGCAGTTTGGGTGCTGGGTCTGGTTTCTGTGAGAACTCTAGCCTTGGTCTGATTACCTCATCCTGGCCATCAAGATGTGTTTAAGCAGCCCTGCAGTGCCTGGTTTTTCTCCTGTGGACACTCTGTCATATCAGCTAGCTTTGGGATATCTCAGGTCATAAAGGTTCCTCAGATTTCACCAGCTATTTTTTTATGAGCAAATAATCCAGAATTAGGCTTTTTATTTCATAATCTATATTACACTTTTCTTTTTTCCATACTTTACCTATATATGTGTATATATATAGATATATTAATAATACTATTAGAGTTTTACCCAGCCTCATCAAACATGTGCTCTAATCCATATAATAATTTTTAGTTACTTATGGAACATGCATTTATCAGTATGAAGGAAATTTGGAAGAAAAAAGTCTCAATACCGCTCCTGTTCCCATTGTTTTCTAAAAGAAGACAAAAATCTCAGTGAGAGCTTGATGTTTCAAGGTGCCCAGAGAGACAAAACGAGTGGTGGGCCAAGGCTGGAGTCAAATCGGCTATCTGTTTTGACCCTATCAGACATTTTAAAGATTCTCGAAACTTGCTGGAGTTGGGTAGCTGAGCACTTTGACTTCTGTCAGGAAAAAGAAAGAGGCAAAACAGTAAAAAACTAAATAACACCAAGGGACAGAAACTAGATCTAAGATAAATAAAAGGACAAAACATTAGTGACAGGTATTCCTGTTGCATTACAGATAACTGTGGAAAATAGTAGAAGAACACACAAAATGAATGAACTTAAGTCCTACATCCCAATACAGCTACCAAGGTATAAGGAAAACATAAATATATCACTAAAAAATCTAGATTATCCTTTAAATAAGAAAGAGGAAAAAACATAGCAGTTTCCTGAATCAATGTTTTGTGTATTGTTACTGAATTGGAAATGGCTCATTTAGTTTGCTTTTAAAAACAAGAGATATCTTATTTTAAATAACTGAAAATAACTAAAGTCCCAAAACTAGTCAATTTCACTTTCATGGAATCTTAGAATGGTTTGGGTTGGAAGGGACCTTAAAGACTGTCTATTTCCAAACCCCCTGCCATTTACAGGGACACCTCCCACTAGACCAGGTTTCTCAGAGCCTGGAACCTGGCCTGGAACACTTCCACGGACGGGGCATCCACAACTTTTCTATGCAACCTGTTCTAGTGCCTCACCACCCTCACAGTATTCCTTCCTAAATCTAAAAAAGTCTAAACCAAAGCTACTTTATTTCAGTTTGATTTTGTGGGGAGGAGTAAGGGGATTGAAGGTTTTATTTCAAAGAAAATATGATATTTACTATTAGAGGTTAGGAAAAGGAGAAAATATTAAAAGAAGGTAAATATTTTCTATTTCTACTAAATTTCTACTAAATGGAAATTGAAGAACAGAAATAATCCTTCTAAGTCATGTTCTGAGTTTCCAACTAGGTCTTGAATAATATTTCTGCAATACTGTCTGATATATATTTACTGTTTTCCTTACAAAAGCATAATTTGAGAACATCTGTTAAAATAATCCTGATAAACTCCTTATATTTCACATCTACTTCTTCCCTTATCCATAATACCAGTTATCCTTGCAAAAATGGTAAGTTAGTCTTACACAAGCTATTCTTCACAAATCCACATGAGATGGTTTTGTATAATTTATAGATGCTATATAGGTGTTTACAACAATTTCTTGATTAATAATTTCTTGTACTGTTATTTTGGAAATCAGAGTTAGACTCTTTGTTTTACACCCTTCTAAGTCCTTTCTCCTACTCTTTCCATAGATAGATACTAAGTTTACTTTTTATTCTTCTGTGATTTCTTCTATCCTCAACACTTGCTTTATCACTTAGATGCTGCTTCTACTTTTTTCTTAAATACTTTTGGGAAAATTTCTCCCAATTTATACAGTAAATTTCTAATGCTTTTTTTGGTAATATTTTTCCTGCCAGAGAATTCCTTCTTTGAGTCTCTGTTGACTTATGTACACATTCTATACTGGTCTTCCTTTTTTAACACTTTGCAAATATAATTATTTTATTATCTATTATAATTACCATTTTTAGGCTAAGAAAATGTAGAGTGTCCATATAATAATGATTTTATAATTTTGACCATGTTGTCTTCAATGTATTTGTAGAACCATTATGTTTTCAGTTATGCTGTTTGATATTTGTAATTCATGCCTTTATCTTGATGATTTTGATGATTTTACATCTAAGGTTTCTGTCATTCCTACTAGTGTGTACAGATCCACTTTTTTTTTTTCTTCTTCGTTTGGGGGGGGGAAGGGGGACACTTATGACTTACTAAAGTTATCCAAATGTTGTTTTCTTCTATTTCTGTCTTTTTCTGTCCTTACAAAGTGCCAGGACAAGTGTGTCTGTGCTTTCAGTATAGGAGTCTCTTTGACGAGTCCAAGTCTCTCAAGGAGAGACTTGCTAGGTCTTTTTTTCCACTTAAAAATAATTCCCAGTGGTCATTACTTGTCAGTTCATTGAGTTGGTTGAAATCTACATTTTGGGCCCATTCTCATGAGTATGTAATTTTCTTTCATTCTTTCTTTTAGATAATTTATTTTACTTGTTTGTAAATGATTCTCTCTAATTTGTTTTCTATATGCAAAGTCTGAAATAATTCTCACTGTTTATGTGGTTCAAATTCAGTCTAATCAAGAGTCCATTTGTGTGCTTCTGTTTCCTTCCAAAGAGAGTCTTTGACTATTCAGTGATGGACCATCTGTTTCTTCTGGATATTCTAATTGTGGGCATCTAAGTCTTTGTGATATTCCTTCCCAGATATCGAGATCTAATTTATTCACTTGGTTCAGGAACAGGCCAATGTACTAGATACAGGTAATACTCAGAATTCAAACTACTGTGTAGACAGCAATAGTCTATTTACTGTATATGTGCTAAGTCAATGAGTATCTATGCATATATGTATATATATATTTATTAAATGCCTGGAAACTAAAGAGGAGCATAGGCTACTTAGTATGGAATAATATCTGGTGTCCTGGTTTTGCAGGCGGAAGTGGGGCTTGGAGTTTAGTGCCACTTTTATTCTATACCATCCAGTCATCACTGGGGCAGGGGTGTCAGTAGGAAAATCCAGGTGCCCCACTGTAAGTCAGCCTTTTTTCCTGGTTCTCTCTAGTTGGAGGATGTCAGCATAACATCTGTGGACCCATCCTCTACACCCTGTCCTTTTTTCTCCTCTCTCCGTGATGCCTTTGTGGGACGTGCTGCTGAGGAGAGGTGGAGAAGCGCCTCTGGGGCGTGGTGCTGAAGGGACAGTGGCAAGGTGTGGGTGAGTCCAGTGGGGCCATGGCAGTGTGGAGTTGGCACCCTGGCAGGCCTGTTTTCCCCCTCTCCCCAGCAAGGTGAAGCGATCAGGACCAGCAGTGCTGGTAGCAGCTGAGCCCAGCTGAGCCACAAGGAGCACAGCGGAGCTGTAGGAAAATTGCAGCAACACACAGGGAGACCCCACAATGTGAAGGAGTGTTAGAAATGGTGGCACTGGCACCTGCTCAGAACTGATCTCAGGGGAGAGACAGTGCAACCCTTTCTTGGATGACCTGGCCTCCAGGGGTTTGTCTTTGTTTTATGTTGTTTTCATGCTGGGGGGCAGCAACTGGAACTTCTCCTGCCATATTGCCTTTTTTCCCAACGGCGACATGGGTGGAGCACAGGAACAGCCACTATATTGCCTTTGTCTCAGGAGCCACACCAATGCAACCTATAGGAAGTGTCTGCCATTTTATTTTTGTTCACGGTAGTAAACAACTTTTTTAGGGTAAAAAGCCTTCTCTTTTTGTATAATTTTGCTGGTTTTATTGTGGAAGTCTTTTCCTTGCTTTGTGCTTTCAGTACTTTGTTCTTTCAGTTACTTCAACCCATAATCTCTGATTTTTGTCCCTCCCTTACTGCAAGAAGGGGGGCAAAGGGAGTGGCTCATTTGGAATTTAATATCCAGCTTGTGTTAAAACCGGTGCACAAAGTGTTAAATTTCTTTTGATTACTGTTACAAAATACTCTATATAACACAGGTAACCAACCTTCCTTCCTTCCTTCCTTCCTGTCCTTCCTGTCCTTCCTCCCTCCCTTTCTTCCTTCTTTCCTTCTTCCCTCTCTCCCTCCCTCCTTTCCTTCTTTCCTCCCTCTCTCCCTTACTCCCTTCTCTCTTCCTCTTTTTCTCCTGCCCTTCTCTCTCTCTTCTTTTTCTCTCTCCCAGTTTTCTCTGTTTCTTCTTCCTTTCTTTCTTTTTTCTTGCTTTCTTTCTTTCATTTATTTCTCCTTAATTCCCTCTCTCAAAGAATGACAAGGACTTTGAGTCTTTATCATTCTTACAACAAAGCTGTGTAAAGGAAACAGAGGTGTGTAGGTATAGGCAGAAGACTACGAGTTCTTCAGTTGTCAGTAATGGCAACTTCTGTGATGTGAAAACAGTACAAGCATTATATCTCAGGACTTAACAGATATCACCTGATAAATCTAGCTATGGCATTTCAAGACATTGATCTCTCAGATATTACCATCCTTTTAGAACAGTTAACAGAGCAAGGACACATACTTAATTTATTTCTATTCTTTACTCTCAGTGAAAATATGTCTTTATAGTTTAGTTCATATTCCAGAATATTACAGTTCATATTTCAAACTATCATGTGCAAAGATGAATAACAGCTTATGATTTCATTTTTGTATTTTTCATCTGTCTGTCACAATTTGGAAATACACTCATGAAACTTGGTGTAGTCAATAGCAACCATGTAAAAAGGTGTATCAGCAGAAGCAATTTTTTAAATTTGGTAGTTTCATCCTATTACTATTTAGTTGAATTGTAAAGTTAAGGATAATTTATTTTAATTTTCATTGTTAGTGGTTTTAATTTTTTCAGACTGTTCTATTAATCAGAAAACAATGGGATCTATAGCTACACTTAAAAATATATTACCTTTTAAAGTATAAGAATATATGGTGATCTCTTATGGTTAATCTAATAATTTAAAAGTTTCAAAACACTAAATTAAAACCCTGGGATATTCTGGAACACATTTATTTTGATGTTAATTTATGTTATCGTTAAAGATTATATAAACAGTATATTATGGGGTGTTCTTAACAGTTTCATCTCCTCACCTTTCCCTTTCTTCTTCTTGGTCCTCCTACATACCAGTTGGGAGACCATTATTGAGAGCACAGAGGATTTCAGTTTCCACCTGTCACTTGTGGTATTCATTGTTAGTCCACCCCATAAAGATAGAAACCATACTTTAAAGAAAAGATTATTTAGCCTCACAAATAGTGCAGAGACAGTCCACATTTTGCTTTAAACAATTATACAGTAAGCCTCCAATAAGAACTGAACTGTAATAATAATTTCTCTTCTCATAGTCAATTCAAATTCTAACTGGCAGAATTCAGTTTAATACCATTTCGCTGCAGTGTTAATGAAATAAATTTAGTTTGATCATTCAACTAATACCCAGCAACTAGTTACAACACAAAAACTTTACTGTGTCTCTGAGACTTTTGGCTTTGGTTTCATTCCCTCTAAGTTTAAAACTTTATTTCTGCTCCTAAATTGAGGAGTGTTACCATGTTAGATTTCCCCAAAAATCACTAGATATGCAAGATTTTAATAGACGATTTGGACTACACAAAATATATTGTCAACAAACTCCATAGGATTTTATTTGACTTTAAATTTATAGAAAACAGACAAAAAACCCACACTCAGCATAAAGTCATCTGTGTTAGGAAATGCCAAACAATTTTAAGCAACTGAAAAAATATTCTTGAGGATCTCATAGTGCATAGAACTGAAAGATTTTAAGAAGAGCTGAGAAGTATAAACAACTGAAATAATAAAAAGATAATTGAACTCCGAAACACTGGGTAATATTAATGAGGGTCTGTTACCACTTCAGCAGTACAACATGAATTCCAATGTTAATACAACAAATTTCACATATCACTACATAATCTCTGCCTAATTTCACTACTTATAAGAAATTATAAGCATCTCAAAATTATATTCACTGCCATTACATTTTATCCTATTAAGGTATTAAAACAAAAAAGATAACAGGCAAAACCCAACTGAAACAATTATTTATGCTAATTAATGGATATTACTGAAAATAACCAAACTATATAGGAATTTTTACAACCATAATGTAATGCTACTTAGAGAAATTTAATGTGTTCTAGCAAAATACTTGAAAATAAATTATTTTGTAGAACCAAAAGACAATTCTCCTGTCAGTAAGAATAAAGTGTGTTAAGTGTCTCTTATTTTTTATCAGTGACAGTGTTTTATTAACATTATTCCTCATCCTTTGTCCTACTTAGTAGAAAAGATTCACATAAAAAAGAGTATTTACTACTAATATAGGAATATTGCTAAGTTACCTTTCTCTGTGTATTACTCAGAACACGCAGATGCATTGCTCAAGGACACAGATCCCATTCCAAATCAGGGCACTGGAAATGAAAACTGGTAAAATGAAATGTGTCTCACTTATATAACGTAAAAAAATATCTCTGCATTTCTCTGCAATTGAGTATTTTACTTTATTATTCAAAGTGCTTGAGAAATTGAGAGCATTCTTTCCTCTTGGATTGCACTATAGTGACCCAACACATTCACAGTTTTAGTCTTCAGACTAATGAGAACTTCTTGAGATTTTAATTTTTCACTTTTCCTATTCCCCTTATGTTCAAGGAATCGTCATACTGATTAATATTGTGCCAGTTTCTGTTCTCATTAAAATCTGTCCGAAAATGAGGTATTGGAATTTTTCAATGCCTAGTCCATTATGTTAAATCAGGTACTATGTTCATGTATTGCACTACTGTGACCTATTTTGAAGTTTAATTGCTTAGCCAATTTTTTTTTTTTTCCAAAAGTTTACCAAGGTATAAACAAGAATTGTCCAGCTGATGAAAATGCAGACAGCTACCAGGGATGGTGAACAGTTGTGGGTCACAGTAATTTAGTTTAAACATTATGCAAAAATGGAAATCATATCTATTTCATATGAAAGGCTTCTAATGAGAATTGATAGCAGGACACAGTTATTTTCTTCTTATGCAAAATTCTGAAATAATAAAGATTAGTTAAAATCTAGCAATATTGTTATGGTCTTCCTCTGGATTTATGTGAGTGATTTTAGTATTTTGTTTTCCTGATCTTTAAATGAGAAAAAATGTTCCATACATAAAAAAAAAAAAAACCACAGACAATACTCTGAATTTAATTACTGTCCATTTCAATGAACATATCTGACAGAATTTTGAGATGAGGTGGTGAACAGATATATTTCAAGGGTGAAATTTTAATAATAAATTGACACATATATTCCTTTATGTCTACACTCAAACATTAAATCCATTTTGTACTACTCATAACAATATTTTACAGTAAATTTACATACTCTCTTCCATGCTAACGCAAAGCAGATAGCAATATTTTGTATTTATTCTGACCACAAAAGAAAAGGATGTTTAGGGCTGGAGGTCACCTCATCCAACCCCCCTGCTCAAGCAAGGCTGCCTGGAACTGGATGTCCCGGACCGTGTCTAAATTGCTTCTGAACATCTCCAAGGTGGGGTGAATATCTCCACAGTCTCTCTGTGCTCCCAGTGCCAATGATCAACCACCTTCATAGAAAACGTGTTTCTAATGTTCAGATGGGACTTTCTGTCCTTCACTGTGTGCCTTCTGATTCTGTCACCAGGTATCACTGAAAAAAAGCTTGGCTACTTCTTCAGAACCTCTCTTAGGATATTCTCACATTAAGGAAATCTCCCCAGAGCCTTTTCTTCGGACTGAACTATCCCTGCCCTTATCTTCTCCATCCATATGCTCTTTGTCGAACTGTCTCCACTGTATCCATGTCTTCCTTGTACTGAGAATCCCAAAAATGCACACAGGCTCCACGTGTGGCTTCACAAATGCCAACTAAAGGAGAAGAAACACCTCCCTCAGCCTGCTGGTAATACCTTGCCTAATGCAGCCCATGATTCCATTTGCATTCTTTGTGGTAAGGGCAGATTGCTGGTTCCTGTTTCAGCTAGTATTTCCCAGCTTTTCTCCAGGGCATATTCTGCCAAACTGTTTCTCATCTAGGCAGCCCCCAGCATATATTATTACGTGAGGTTGTTCCTCACCAGGTGTAGGACTTTGCAATTCCCCTTATTGAACTCCATGAACTTCTTGCTGGCCAGTTTCTCCAGTCTGTTGAGGTTCTTCTGAACATAATCATTACCATTTGGCATATTAGCCATTTCTCACAGTTTTGTGTCATCAGGAAACTTGCTGAGGGATACACT
Source organism: Corvus moneduloides (assembly GCF_009650955.1). Taxonomy (NCBI): domain Eukaryota; kingdom Metazoa; phylum Chordata; class Aves; order Passeriformes; family Corvidae; genus Corvus; species Corvus moneduloides. The sequence continues at coordinate 60,452,672 of NC_045477.1, read as the reverse complement.
CTGCCCTATCGTCTGGATCATTAATCAAAATATTAAACTCAACTTGACCCAGTACTGACCCATGGGGTACACTGCTGCTTACAAGACTCTAACTAGACTTCGTGTCTTTGATCTTAAACGAACATACTTGTTTCTAAGGATCTTATAGGAGACAATGCCAAAGGCCTTCCTGAAGTCTAGGTAGACAGTATACACTGTTCTTCCCCCTCTACCAGTTATTTCATCATAGAGATCTATCCAGATGATCAAGTGTGACTTCCCCTGGTTGAATCTGTGATGACTACTCCTGATTACTAACTTCTCCTTTACGAGCCTGTGCTCAATCTAATCTGTGGAAGGTCTGTTGAAGTGAACAAAACCACTTCCATTAACTTAAAAAAGCTAATAAGACCAAACCATCAAGGGAAAATTTGGTGTAAAATGAAATTGTACATATATGTAGCTGGGTAGCAAGCAATATCAGGGGAAGTAAACCTTCAGATGCATGAGAGATTAAGGCTATGAAGAGGGACAGTTAAATTTCATAGTATTAAAGTCTATGCTTACATAGCTGTTCGCCTCTTGTTCTTTTTACTTTCCAAAGGCACCTTAAAAAAGAGCAATTGGAATATTAAAATCGAAATACCTCTTTTTATGATGAAGGCATAACTGGTACGGCTAAACACAGAATGAATGGATGGCCCTTGAGATGGACATCTTGACAAGAGTGCTGTCTGTTTCACTGGGGCTGATTCATAATTCCTTTAGTTACACAATGAAAGAAGTAGCTAGACAGTAATGTTTAAGTTATTTTCAATTTCTCCTTAATAGTCAGGCCATATATGAAAATCATTGTGGTTGATGTAAAGGACTTAGCCAATAACTGTACTTCAAGAAGGAAGCAGGACAGACCCTACACAGGCTTGTTGAACACTGCAGATAAATTGCTAGACATGAAACCTGGCTGATTTCTGCAACCTAAAAGCAGTATTTTGAATCCTTCATCTTGAAACATTACTGTATATTACACCATCAGCATGTTACAACTTTTCATGCTACAACATACAGCTCTACCACCATCTCTCATACATTTCATGAATCTTGGCATGTGAGAAGAGATAGTACCTTTAGGAAAACAAACAATCAGAAAGAAAAATAAACAAAACAAACCAACCAAACAAAACAAACAAATAATATTTCTCTGTACTGAGACAAGATCAACATACTGAAAAGGCAAACACCAAACATAAATAAGAAATAGTACATGAAAAAGCCCATTTTTTCCCACTCTTATCATTTTGCCTAATAAAAGATATTATCTCTCTGTACATACCTTGTTTCACATCCTTGAGCTGTCTTGCTTACAGCAGTACTAGCATTTGCATTTGAGGGAGTACATCATAGCAGCTAAAATGTGAATATTTTACGGTTTTAAGCTCAGAATTCATGTCCTGTTTTCTAAAAAAAAATTTTCAGGCATATTAACATTATCTGGATGCAGAAAATCCTGACTCAGTTATATGATATAAGTTTTCAAAGCTAGCTAGAAGACTCTTAAACTCATTGAAATTGCACATTCTACTAGGAGATGGTGATATGAACTTTTTTTATAATGGCCTTACCTGATGAAGAATCTAAGAAAGTAATTAATGCAGTTCAAATGTTTGACAGCAGTCAAACTTATGTCATCAGGTGAATCTTAAAATCATAGACTCATAGAATGTTTTAGGTTTGAAGGGAACTTTGAAGGTTCCTAATTCACCTCCCTGCAATAAGCAGGGACATCTTCAATTAAGTCAGGTTCCTCAGAGCCACATCTGACCTGACCTTGAATATTGACCAGCTCTCTGAGCAACCTGTTTCACCACTCTCACGGTAAAGAATTTTTATTTTAATAAATCCAGTTTGAATGGTCACTGTTTTAGTTTAAAACCATTGCCCCTTTTCCTATCACAACAGTCCCTGTCAAAAACTTTATTCCCATCTTTCTTATAAATACTCTTTAAGTACTGAAAGGCCAGAACGAGATTTCCATGAACCCTTTTCTTCTTCAGGCTGAAAAACACCAACTATCTCAGCCTGTCTTCATATGAGAGGGGTTCCATCTCTCTAATTATTTTTATGGCCCTCCTCTGGACCTCCTCTAGCAGGTCCATGTCTTTTTTATGCTGAGGGCTTCAGGTGTTGTAAACTGCCACATTAAGAGACAAGTCTTTGTAGCATTGTGTGTACCTTATCTCAAAATTAAAATTGACAAACAAGTATATTTATTTCAAATTAAACCTAGATAACTGGAATTTTAAACCATATGTCTAGATCAAAAGAATTTTTTGTCCCATTACTCTTATGTATACTTATGAAGTTCTGTGGGATCATGGCAAACTTTGTCTCTAAAGATATAATGATAAAAAAACAGAAGCAGAAAAATTAAGAAAGCTATTAATTCACCAAGTGAAATACAGAACTTTGCAATAATGCCTCTTTTTTCTTCATTAGCCCAGAGTTTAGTAGAAAACATTAATGTCTATGGCAGACAGTATTTTCTCATTTTTTAAATGTCACGAACCTCTTATTTTCTTTTTTGCTTCTGAAGTAAGTTTTAAAGACAAAATACAGGAAAGGAAATCCATATTTCTTTCTTATGTTCCAAACCCTGGCTTATTCTTATCTTAGGACACTACTATTCAGCTGGATACAATTAAGCTGAAGATTTGTTTCTATATATGTGTTTTCTTACTGAAAGGAAAGCTCCTCATTTCATTAAGAAACTCAGACTGGCTCAATATAACTTAAGTCACTTTCCACTCATAATTCTGCACCTTCAGTGCTACAATCCGGTTTAGACCCAGGAAAGCAAAGCAAGCTAAGTCTCTGAGCATAAACCAGAAAAAACTTAGAAGGTTCAAAATATTCCCAGAAATGAGATTAAAACCAAAAGGGGTTAGATGTTGTTGCCAAAAAATGGATGTATTTTATTTAATAGTAAAAGAGGCAAAGAGAAGTGAAGAGAAAAGAAAGAGAGAAAGAAAGAAAGAGAGAAAGAAGTGTGCTTGGGGGTTGGGGGACAGGGAGAGGTGACAGGGGTTAGGTGGAAGCAGATCACCCATCTGAGGGTCCCAATGACATCTCGTTGCTCCCCTCCATCCGGTCTGCTGGTGGTGAGGGTCCTCCATCGCCGCCATAGCCACGCCGCTACATGCTGCCACACCACATGCCGCCACACACCACCATATGCCAAAGAGTGCAGAATCCCATGGATTAATATACACTTCAGGCCAGGTGGGAACGCCCACGTGCCTCTCTTGCAGAGGCCAGCTTGACACTGTCCCTTGCAACACTGTTGCATCATCTCTGGTGCTCTGGTGCAGGGTCTGGGGCCCCCTTTGAGGGGGGCCCCTTTGATGGACCATGTCACCCCCTCCTGCTGTGGACAAGCTTCTCTCCCCCCACAGTGAGGACCCCTCAGCTGTGCTCCTCTGCGCAGTGGAGGATGGGCGGTCACTGCACCTCTGACCAGAGGCTTTTCCCAGATACCCAAAGCCTCTCCTCCCTCCACGCCTTGGTTCGAGGGTCTGTTTGAGCCTGGCAGCTGATAGCCCTGGGGCTGTGGTGCTCATCTTAGAGGTGTTAAGCCTGTGCTCAGTGAATGTCCCCAGCCCAGAGCTGTTACTTTATCTTACCTTCATCAGCAAGCAGTGTCAGGCCTCAGTCAGGGCCCCATTCAGGGTGTGGTAATCTTCAGCTTTTGTAATACAGTTTTAAAAGTGCTTTAAGAAAATGTTTAAGTCATAAAACATAATATTTCAGTCTGTGACATTCAGTTACATGTATAGTTTTGGTGCAGATGAAGAATCGATATACATTTCATTAGACATTAAGTCATGGAATGCCAAATGCCATAAACTGAGCCACATGTTTTTTCTCCCTCTGAAATCAGTGGAATCATCCAGGTGCTGCCCAATGTTACTATTGCTTCGCAGCGTGTTATAGGTCTGATCTCTAGTGAAGTTTGTATGGGGACACATCAGAAAAAGCCAGTTCACAACATGTTTAAAAACACTGTTTTGGTGCTTATTGCCTTTATTTTATCTTTTTCTCTTGTATTTCTTCTATTTTCTTTTCGCTTATCTTACATGCTGTGCTTGTGTTCTAATGTGACAACAGTTGCCTAATAAATCCCCTTCTTACCAGTAACTTTGTGTGTCCAAAAATGCAGCCCGTACTTCCCCATTCAAAATTATTTATTTCTTCCATTACAGGACAAAGAGTTATCTTTCTGACACCTTAGAGAGGTCATAAAGTACTTTTGATCACTGTAAATCATCTTGTTCAAGGAAAATGTAGAGGCCAACACAAGGGATAGGATCATGATATTTGCTCTGGGACAGTTTCTTGTAAACAGTTGAATTTGAAAGAGAATTTGCCCAAGTCTATTGTTGGTAAGAAGAAGAATGTTCTACATAGGATAAAACCAGGATCTTGAAGGAAAGATGATTCACATTCTCACTGGAGTACTGACTAGAAGGAAACTCCAGAGCTGTTAAACTCCTTAAGGAGAGGGATTTCTTTCACTCACACAGAGATAGCCACAAGGCATAAGCATCTGTCTAACAGTTTGACCTCTTGATATTTCACTTTCTTTGTGAGTTTAACTTGTACTTCTGAAATAGGTGGCATATTATTCTTGAGAATAGGTTTTTAATTTAAAAAAAAATTTTAATAAATTGTTTGAGTTATGTCCCTGTTTGCACTGATGAAAATCTCTGAAGGTACATTTTGTAAAACACTTGTATGTTCTATGAACTTAGTAGAGGTTTTTGTTTGGGTTTTTTTTTGGTTGTTTTTGTCAACTGGATATTTTGTCAACCATGGATTATGCTTTGCCCTACCAGCTGAAAAACATGAAAAATACTAAATTAGCAAACTGGACAAAAGACTCCAAAATATTTACTTCAGAAAGTTTTTCTCATCAGAATCAGACTAACCTCACTGTTCTGTGATATTTGAGAAAATAATTTGTATCAGTCTTAATGCTGTTGTTTTGAAGAAAACCTGGTGTTCACTTTTACAGTAGATAATTTAGCCAAAAAATACATCACAAAAAAGAGAAACCAGTATATTTTAGGGAAATAAATCCAAAAGTACAATTTTTTTTATAATTATGTTAAATTATGTTGAATATGATTTAGTGAATTTTACAATTTGAAATATCTTTAGCCTCTTCTGAAATATGACAGAAAGAAGTGTTGTGTTATATGGAATGTAAATTCATAGTGAAAGATGAAGATGTGGAAGATGAAAGGAAATTAAGTTGGCTTTCATCAATCTCCTGAGTAGACTACCTTCTCCAATACTTCTGTCCTCAATTCCCCTTTTATTTAGGCGTTATTGTTATGTGACAGCTTAAAAAAAAAGAAAAAGAAAAAGAAGAAAACAAAAGCTGCATGCCCCAGTAACATTGTTTTCCAGTGACTGAGTAAATTGATAGACGCTCTCGTTTTCCTTTGTAGACTTTCCCTTCCTCAGTAAGTGATAAAACTGTAGGCATATATAAGCCAAGCTTTACTGATTGCTTCTCCCTGTGAGGCGAATCTTTTAAAAGTACAAAGCCTTCAGAATTCAGATATCAATCTTGGAAAGATTACCCAGTTGCCACAACAAAGTCCTTATGCATTTGAAGACCCTGTTATCATGCTGAAATTTAGTTTTTTTCTCTCAGTTTTCTTTTTTCTTTAGCCATCCCTTTCACTGAAATGTGGACCTCCTTATTAGCCAATATCATGCTTACCTCAGCCTCAATAGAATACACTATCAACTTCCTCTATCTTATGTTCATATATGTAAAATATTAGAATATTCCCAAATTAAACAAAGCAAACAAACAGAACCTACTCCCAACCAGGATCGTAAAAGAGTAGCTACAAAAAAACATTCTCCTTTTCCAATCAGTTGGCATAACAATACTAATTCTGCATCTGAAATTTTGTATTCTCAGCTTCGCAATGGTTTGCTCTCAGGCTGAGGAATAGAGCCTGTTGCCATATAGATATGCTATGGTATGGTGGTTGTGGTACTTTCTTAGAATATAAAAAAGGTGTTTTAAAGCTCTTTTAGATTAAAGAGGATGTATAACCAGTTTCTCTGACTTCTTGAGAAACATCTATTGTTAGGTTAATATGCAAATAATTATTTCTGTGCCTTGGAAACTTCCAGGACAACCTGTGATGTTCCCTTTAAACTTAAGTATGAGAGTCAAAAAATCCCAGAAGGAGTCTACCTACTAAGTTAGATTTTATTAGAGGCATAAATGAGTTTCTGTACTGTCTTGGGAGGACTTTATGATGCTGTATCCCCGATCGCCTGCTCTATGCCCAGAGATGAATCCTGTTCCGTTCTGTACCCTTAAGAGAGAGGGTGGGGGAAGCCGGTGGAATTCTTTCGGCAGCCTGTGTTCAAAACCACAGATAACTCACTGCGGCAGAGCGGAGAAAAGAACTTTCCTGCTTTTCCCCAGCCTTTGGCTCCTTTTCTCAGGAAAGAGATGGCGAGTTAAAATTCTTTGCTTTTTAGCTGGCCTGCTAGCTGAGGCAAGAAAGTTTTTTCCCTGGGACTTTGGCTTCTTCTTCTTCTCCTGGACTGTTCAGCTTTGCCCTGGTCCAGATCAACATCACCGGGGGTCCCACACCATGGCCTAGAGGGGCCCACACCGAACTCTGGAGAGACCAGAGTCATCACCTACAAAGAACTCTGAATCTACCCAGGTTTTCTCCACAGCAAGAGGTTTTATTATCTAACGTTATTCATTCTTTTTTTTTGGTGCCTGCATGCACCCTGCTTGTTAAATAAATTGGTTTTTTTTCACTTTCCTCTGAGGAATTTTTTTTTCCCAAACCTGGTGGGGGAGGGACGTCAGTAATCTGCTTTCTATTGGAGGACATTTCCTCCAATTTGTCTCAAACTGAGACATGTACATAGACCCCAAATTAGACAAGAGTTAGGTGTACTTAATCCAATGCTAGACAGAAAAAAGTGAGTCAGCATATATAGGAAGGCGTCTTTTACATATCAGGTGAATAAAACAAAAGATGAGATGTTAAATAAATTAGGGAGTATTAATTCATTTTTTCTGGAGGTATTACCAAGATCAAAATATAATACCAGTTCATCAGAGAAGAAAAACTTTTTAAGACAAAATTTCCATAAGTTAAGTCTTTCAGGCTTCCTTCGGGTATATAAAGTTAGAAAAAGTAGTGCAAGACAACAACTAGCTGCTTGGCTCATTATATCAAATACAACTAATTGTTTCAGAGAGAATCTTCAAGGCACTCAAAATATGTCTTGCAGGCATCAGATGTCTTCTTTTTTAAGCTTGTGTGTGTCCTTGTTGATGACAATTCACGACCCCATAAGAACAATTGAAAAGCCAACTCTAAAACTACTTTAGAGCAACCAGAATTCATCCTCAGCATAGCTAAAACACAGTTATCAAGCAAGTCAGAGCCATAAGCCAACAAATGGACTCCAGAGAGCCCAAAAAGCATGCTGACCTTTGATGCATGCTCTCTAGACCAGTACACTTGGTGAACTCAAAAGGAATAACTTATGATTAATTCAGTTCAGCTATGTGTACTAGCTGAAGGATAGCTATCATTATTTAATCAGTTCCTCTCCATATATACTCCCTGATCAGCCATTTAGGAATGATTATAGAGAAAATTCGTCAAATGTCATTATCTACAATATAGTGTGCTTTGGTTTAACTATCCCACCTGTCTAAGAAATTGTTTTATTTTCCAAGAGAGAAGCTCTTTGAAGTGAGGAACAGGAGGGAGCTGGGACTGAAACAGTTGTTTCACAAAGCATGAAAAGGGAAAATTAATTAAGAGGTGTGACAGTTAAATTCTCCATTTCACACTTTTGGTTTACATTTAAAAGAAATATGTAAACAAGTGAAGGTTTTTAGATTTAAAAAGAGAGAGTATGCCTATAGTACTATAGTACTATAGTATGCATAGAGGCTGTTTCTGGAACAGATCACAGAGCAATAGACTTACTAGCCTGGTGTTGGGGTGTGTTATCAAGCCTTACCAGTTTAGCATGGACACATGAATTCAGAAACAGAGAAGTCTCTCGTTCTGAAGTGTTGTAATAGTGATGGAGCAAACACATAATCAAGGGCAACTCAAAAATATTTGCTGCTATTACAGCATGGATGATTATTTATTCCATTTTTATTTTGCTGTCTGAAATTTTGGTTTCCAAGTCTAAGGCAGATGTGTATTTACTCATTGTAGTCATAAGAGAGCATACTTTCACAAGTCACTTCCTCACATTAAATCTGTCTCTGGCTGGGATGAATTGCCATCTCAAAGAGCTTTCTTTCTTCGTTGATTGTATACACAACAAGTTTAACATAAGCACTTTATGTCATCCTATCTACTTTAAAGCAGCTCTCCTTGGCCACCAGCTGACTCTCCAGAACATGGAGCTTATGCAGACTGTGATATATCTGTCATCAACTGGCCTTCAAATCTCCATTTTTTGACATCCTAGGGCATCTAATATCAAGAGCTGGAGGAAGGCAGGATGTTAATTTTTACCTGGAAAGCACTACGTTTTGATACCCTATGGCTCAAAATATGATACTGACACTGCTAGTAACAGGGCACATGTTTTGCACAAAGCCTCAGGACTCAGGCTTGTTGGACTTCTCTCTCTGATCCTTTATTGAGCTGCCTGCAGCTTTGTTTCACTTGGTTTAACTGTGACAGTAATTTTTCTAATTAACCAGCCAATTTGGTTTGCTTTTGAATAACTTATGAACAATGTAACTAAGATTTTAGGATGAGAACTTAATGATAGCATAGAGAAAGAGGTTTCTGGTACTAGAGTACTGGCCTTGTGTCCATGGGGACACAGGATGTGGGCTAGAGATTCACAACCATGGGATGAAAAGGGACAGGATATAAGCTAACACTGGAGACCCCACAACTGTAACAAATGGGCATTTATTGTGACTTTTTATCTGTAGAACTATCCTTTCTTTTTCTGTAGCAATTGGATCTGAAGTAATAATGATTCTTGGATTAAACTGTTAAAATTTCAATTATACTAACAACAAATTATTGATTGTATACATAAGGTGATTCCTCCTTGCCTGTAAACACGATTTTGATCATTAACAGTTTGCACAGTTAAATTCTCTTCCTGTGGACAACCAGGACAGGGTGCTTGACTGTAGATGGTAACCTTTGGGTAAAACAGACTGTTTCCTATGCAGCTTGATTTGCAGATATTTGCAGAGATCTATGACATGGGGCTGGCAAACATGGAAAGTGTGAATTAAATAAGTCTGCAGATTTCAGCAGCAGCAGCTGGAAGCCACAAGAATTTCTAGACAGTCATTAATAGCCATACAAAAATATGTTTACATGGCTGAAAACAACCCACCTGGTATTCATTGTGACAACTAGGCTAAAAAACTTTTTTAAGGTTTAAAGATGAACAAAGCAGCACCTAGGCTTTCTCTTTTCCCACAGCATTTTCTAATGTAATGAAGTTCTCAAATATCTGGAGGCAAGTCAGACTGAATTAAAGTATTAGTTTCTACCGATAGTCTTATATTCCTTTGTTCCTTGAAACTTTAAAGGATTGCTTCTGTATGCATCCTGTTTCAAAGTTTTTGATATCCACACTGTTAATCAATGGCTCCATATTATTCCAGTACACTCATATATCATGGTGATAGCTTCTAGATAGACACAGACTCTGAGAAAGATCATATCTGGATAACAGCAGAAGAGAAAAAACCAAACACTGGTTCCCAACCAGTTAATGAAAGAAGTCAAATCTTTAGAAAATGTGGCATATCAAGTGCTCTTAAATGTAGTTTGTAACAGTATCTGCTGAAATCAGTATCACTTTGTTTATTGTAAATGTCAGGTTATGTGACTGAGCATATGACATATTCTTATGATCGTGTCATGGACACAACTCTGTAAATGTAAACTGCCATTTTATTCAGTCTGAGAGACTGCATAAGTGTTAAATAAATATTGATTTGCTTAAATATCATTTTGTCATATTTGCCTTTTACAAGGTCTGAGTGCGTATGTGAATGTGTTTGTGTGATTTCTTTCACTTTTTGAGTTTTTCTAAGGCGACTGGACAACAGCTTTGTTAACTTCATTAGAACTTTGTTCATTTAGGTCTGTTCATCTCCATTTGAATCCTTCCATCCTGTTGCTGCTATTAAAACATTCTTGAAAAGAGGATCTGACTAGATATAGGGAAACCAGTGCAAATGTACTACAGAAATTTGATGAGTAATATTGAACATCCACATTGTAGACGTTGACATAAGGCAGTCTTATGTGTGTGCCCTTTCTGATTAGTGGGAAAAAGAAGACTTTTTTAGGGCACAGCAAATCTGACTGATTTTAGGCATTTCATTTAGGATGAAATAAATCATCCCTGGAAGTGTTTATTTCTCTTCAGTGACGGTGAACCATCTATCAGGATGAGCTCAGACATAGCCAACAACTAAAATCTTTTTTTCCGTTTTATCAGATCAGTGTCACCCTTTTACATGATTTTTGGGTGGATTATTCTGTTCCACTACTGCACTGTTATTTCCTTATTTCTTTCTTGAATGACTAATTCATCTTGCTTACATTTTTCCAACTGAAATATGGTTAGCATAGAGACAAACTTTCATTTTAACTATAGCTGTGATTTCTTAGATATAGTTTCTTTGCTTATTTATTTATTGTAGTTAATGTTTTAGGGAAAAAGAGATGAAAGATTTTCAAGAAGTTCATTATTTATTTCCAGTGGTTTGATTGTCATAAATGACACAATTTGTGGATGCTGACTTCTAAAGTTAGTTACAAGATAGGCTGCATTTCAAATATAAGTAGTAGTTTTTTTCTGAAAAGTCTATCTTATTTATTCACCCTGAAATTCAGGAAGTTGTTCTTAGTCTTGTTACAGAAAACAAAAATTATGCTTCAGATATAATAAATAGGTAATTTTCATAGGATATCTGTAAGAAAATTATTTTAAAAATTCACTGGCTGAGGCTATTATCCAGGTTTTCCATGGAATTACTATTCTCTGAAAGTAGCTGGTGTTAATATTTTTAATCAAGAAATTAAATTGAGTGCATTTTTCCAGGTTTGCAAAATACAGTTAATGTGACTTAAAATGTATTCAACGAAAAATAATAACAAACTTCTTATGGAGAGAAATCCAAGCCTAGGATCTGTAGAATTACAAGTAAAACCCCCAGTTCTACAAAGAAAAGAAACTCCGAGAATCAAACAAGGTGCTTGAACTTGAAAAAGCTGGACTGCAAAAAATCTTGAGAAAATACCTTGTGTGTTTTTGGCAACTAGGTTTCGACAATAGATTAAAATAAGATTTTAAGGAAGATATAAAAAGGTGTATGTGGTAAGTGGGGCTATGGGTGTAAGTATAACAGCAGCTTGCATGCACATACATGCAAGATATATAGATAGATAGATACATAGATACATATATATGCATATATATCTGTATATACATATATATGTACATATATCTGTAGATTTATTTATACATTCATATGAAAGTATACATGGATGAAAAGAAGTTTAAGATACTCCCTATATTTCATCTCAGGTATTACACACAACACGTCTGTACATGTCACAAATATTAATCTTTTTTTAAAGCCCATGACACCATGATCTAGATTTCTTCTGGGAAGACAGTAAAACAAATAGTCTGAATCAGTTCTGAATTTTTAGAAAGCCTTGTGTTGAATAAGACTAAAACGTAAGTACCACCATATAATTTCCTGAAACTGGAGTTCTGTAAATACTTCAGATTAAACAAAGAAACGCACAATAAAAAATAATTCCTTGGAGTCATTTTGACGAAAATATTTTCTTATGGATAAAAATGAAGCACATGTTACCACTCCATAAATATACATATAAGCATAAAATTAAAGATTTATTTGTAGTACAATTTGAATTTTGTATTTGATAATAATCAGCTGTTGATCAAGTTGATCTTAAGTTTTGAGCATTAATGGCAGTGGAGAAAACATTTACCATCTTAATCATTATTACATGACTATTTTATTTCTTCTTTGATTAAACTACTTTGTATGTGGAGAATTATCAATTAGATAATAGTACTCTTGAATGTTTGAATATGAAAAAAAATTGGTACCTTTCCGAAGACAAGTTTTTCAACAGCAGATATGATCCCTTATAATTTTTTTTTGGTTCTCTGCTTCTGCATTGGGGTTTTTTAATCTTTACCTCATGTATTAGTCCTCTTAGGCATTTTTTGCTATTCCTTACTCTTACAGGCACTAAAGATTTGCCCTGCCTAATCATATATTATGTAATCTAATGATAGTAATTTTTAAAGGGCTTTTTATGATATTTCTTTAAAGAAATGAAATCTAAGAATCCTGTCCTGTAGCCTGCACTCAAGTGGGATTTGCCTAAAGAATTTAATTTAATAGAGACTGAGATGTTAAGGAAAAATATGGGTAACTGTAAGACTTCTCTTGCTCAGATGCTTACTGTTGGGTGTTCTGATCTTTTCGTATTCTGGAAAAAAAAAGAAAGTGAAATTTATAGGCAACAATAATACTCAGTTAATAGTGACAAGGAATATTAACTCACCATCCTGTTAGAAGATCTTGTAATGTACAAATATATCAACTACAAATTCTTGTCTGAAAATGTAGCATTTGACTGCTCTGAGGAGAGAGACAATATCTTGAAAGAAATCAGAGAGGACAAGGACAGGACAATTTAATAGTTGTAACAGGAAATTCCAGGAGGTCTAATTTTTAAATAGAGCATAGAAAATGCTGCTTGAAATCAGAAATCCTTGCATTTTTTTCCACTTCTGAAGGAATAAGTATTACAATAATAATTCTTCTGATCAACTCCTGACAGATTTCAAGAAAGGAGGCTGCATCTGGATTCCTGTGTCCAGTTGTGGAATTTCCATCCCAGGAGATATTCAAGAATTGTCTGCATGCAATCCTGTGCAATGTACTCCAGGATGACCCTGCTTGAGCAGTGAGGTTGGACCAGATGACCCACTGTTGTCACTTCTAACCTTCCATATTCTGCAATTCTCTGAAAGGCGCATTGATTTTGTTTGTTTATTTTCACTAGAACATACTTCAAATAAGAAAAACTGTGGGGAAAAGAAAGAGAAAGGAAAGAGGGAAGAAAGCGGACAATCATAGTAATTTCAACCCCTTTCCTGCAGAGTTTTATTTTTTTGGCATCTAGTCATCCAGCAGGATAAATACAGAAACTCTTAGGCTTCACATGCTGTTTGTGTATTCTTTTACCACTGTGTAGGAGGTGAACGTGCCAATTTGTCCCAGGAAAGGGCATGAATCAAACATATTTACCATATTGTTTAACATTCATTAGTTAAGTACTAGTCACCAGCTAAATATCAGAACTGCTAATTGTGTGTTTAATTTGTATAATTATGTGGTATGGTTGATAGATATTGCTTGAGATGGCAATATAGCTATTACAAATTAGAATACTAGCACAAAGCAGTAATAAGTAAGTTGAGGAAATTCACTTAAGTCTAGTCTCCCTAATATTAATGGGGATATAAAATACCGTTTTGCTTTTCCTTTTGCATAAATGATACTAGTTTTTATTTCTAGAGATAAATACAATCTCATTCTGCATCTATAGTTACCTTAGTGACTAAGAAATTTATAATTCAGGAGCAAGAAGAACCATGGTTAGAAAAGTCCATTCTAATCTGTGGCCATGTAAATATTTTTGGAGGGGGTTTGATGAGAAATGTGTTCAAATGACCCACTGAAGCTGTTCTTAAAGCCTGTTGCATTTTCAGCAAAATAAAGACTCTTTTGGCTTACAGAAAACATCAAAAGGATAAATTGTTGATGACACTACCTAGTAGAGAAGAAAAAAGACAAACTTTGAAATTCATGCATTAAAAAATATTATCTATATCAATATGATCCCATTCAGATTCACAGTAGTAGTAGAGCAAAAAGTTAATTAATTAATTAATTAATTAATTCTTTAACTATGGAGAACCTAGTGAGCAGATAAGGATAATTATTTGGGTTTTGCTTGATAATGAGATCCATATTCTGGTCTCTAGGCAGAATCAATGTAGTAGATGTCAGCCTAAATACAGATTTTTCAAAGAACTATAGACCGTGAAAGTTAAAATTCAGAGAATATAGAAGGGAATTAAAGAACTACATACTAAGTCTCAAGTTATGAGTGTGTGCTCAAAATTTACTTGCTGTACTCTAAAAATGCATAAAGATTCAATGAATTCCTTATGTTAATTAGATAATTCGTTCCTTTCTGAAACAGGTTCTGATTTTTGTCAAAACAGGAAAATATGGATTTTTCACCTATTTTTCCTATTGCCACACAATTTTTAGTGCTGTCATTTTATATTCAGCCCCAAAGATACATTAGAGGTTTATGTAGGTGTTTGGAAATTTAGCCTTTAAAAATTCCTGATTTTGATATTGCCTTCACTCCAATTTAGTTCATAGTCGTGTAAAACAAACATCTCTTAAAAGAGATTTTATTCTTTGGAAATTCAATATATACTCTAAAGAACTGGAAAAGTATCAGATAAGTTCATGAAGAGTCATTGCTAAGAGGTGAAACAGTAGATCTTTCTGTCATGAAACATGAGTTCCACTGGCAGCATATAATAAATATAGTTAAACATTAAAATTCATTTTTAACATTAAATATCTTGCATGTCTGGAACTTATGCACTTTACATATAAAACACTTTAAAGGTCAGGAAATCAATCACCCGTGTTTTACTTGTCATCTCTATTAGTTTAAGCCGATATAAAATAATGAATACTTCTTTGTATTACGGTTCTGTCTTGGCCTGATTGATCCTCTATAAAGCTATTATAAAGGTCACAATATGATAAGTCAAAGACTATTGAGGAACAGGAGGGCACGAGTTAAGATAAACATGTCACCTATTTGGGCATGGAGTCAGGTTATTTCCTGTATTTGGAGGTAAATGTTAGCTAAACCCAAACCACTTTGGTGTTAAAGGTCTTCCTGTATTTCCATAGTGTAATTTTATTTTTCATGATTCAAACATGTGTATAACAATATTATCATTGGGTTGCTCCTTCTAAAATGATTGTTAAATGTTAATATTCTTTCTTGCAAAATTCCTTACACAATATAGCTGCATATTGGATGCTTATGCAATCATTCCTCTTAAGTGCATAATAGGTATTTTAATCATTTGGAGAAAGAATAAGTTTGAATCTCATTTTAAATCAAATCATATGTTCACAGTGCACAAGATCTATGTACAATATACTGAATAATTTTTATTATTTACATAAATACACATATGTGTGTAAAGACACTATATATGCACATGAACATAGTACTTACAGCAGTTGTATATGAAAAAGGGATTGCCTAAATAGGTAGGGTGAGAGTAAGAGATATATTATTCATATGATTGCAACATTAATGAACTCAAAAAAAGACTTTATGGTGTTCTTTTAAAATTATTAATTAAATTCATGTCCATAACCACAAATTATGTCAATAACGACAGAAAAGTTTTGCTATTTTGCATTGCACTCCCTGTGAATTAGTTTAGCAATCTATTCATGCAGTTGTTTCATGTAATTAATTGCTATGAATTATATGATAATAAAACAGGTGTTTTTTTTTTTTTTTCCCTGAGACTTATAATGTGGTCAAAGTTGTGAACTCAATAAAAAATACAAAAATAATTTACTAGCATCACAGCTGACTGTAGCAAGGATAAAATTCCATTTCAGGTCATATCTATTCCAAGAATGAACATTTTGATTTTATGACCAAAATTAAATATGGAAGAAAAAAATTGATTATATGAAAGTTTAGATTTTGAAATTTTAAAAAATTTTTTTGGATGATGTGAATGAAGAATATGGACATATATAAGCGCACATAATTGAGTGTCATTGTGTGGTTTCATTGAGCAGTTTAGAGTTTTATTACTCTCTTTGAAAAATAGTCAAAATAATCTTGGAGCAGATGGAGAAAGAGGGAAGGAGAAAGAGAAAGAGGATGATGCAAAGAAGTTTTTTGGACAACTCCTTTGTTTTCTAATTAAATGAATTTGTTTCATGTCCCAGTAGAACTTATCATCTTCAAAAAAACTTATCTTAGGGAAAGCAAAACTTGGTTTTGTGAATGAACACCTTAAAATAATTTTGTGTAAGAAAGTATTTAACTGAAAGTACAGAACTCCAAAATATGGACCTATTTTGAAATGCTGTAGTGTCTTTTAAATTTTATAAAAATTAGAAACTATTTTATAAAGTTCAAAAATAATTTTAAAAATTTATTACTTTTATTCCTGATCTGTTATTTCCAGAATTCCATGGAAAAGATCATTAAAATATACAACTAATACAATAATATATTTTAAAACAAAACAAAACACCCCACAGCTAAAACCTCAACAAAAAATGTCAAATTAAATGTCCCCAGGAATTACGGTAAAACTGGAGAGTTCAGGTTTGGTGTCTAGCTTTTGGCAGGGTTAGAGTTGTTAATCCTTTATAATCAACACATACTGTTACAGCTGCTCTCTTGTTTTAACTGGAAATCACCTTAGACAAGAGAATTACTAAAAAAATTTCATTCTAGTGTCAGAGGTAGGAAAAAGGTAGGCAGGTACAGACTGGAATTGCATAAAGCTGTTTAATATTAATGCCCTCTCCACAAAATGCATTAAGTATACATGAACATATGATACAAACAAGAAAAAAAACTTAATTGTTTTTTCCTCCTTGAGTTATGTTTTCTGTCTCTTAGAGGATCTTAACTATATGAAGTGTCACTTTCTAGATTTATATGATAAAGAGAAGGCATTTTGTTTTTCATGTGTGTAGATTACATGCCTTTTTCAATGTTTCTAAAAATTAATTGGAAAAAGCTGATATTTAATTTACACTTAAAATGCACTATTTATTACATGAGTTATTATATAAATTGAGCTATTTTTAATATAATGTTTATGTTTTTAATGATTTGCTGATGGATTTAGTATTGTTAGCTTCCTTCTCCAAAGGAAAGGGCTACATTTTTTACTGAAGAGAATCTAGTTTGGTTTTAGGCAGGAATCTAGAACCCCTCAACCTTTATTCCATCTGGCTTTTAATACTTTTTACCATTATACCTCTTTGACTACTTCTACTATCATTTATTTCAAATTAGTGAATATCTGGGCATGAATAAAATAGGAAGAACTAGTCCACTTTAAAAAAAAAAGTAATATAGATACATTTTTATCTCATAAAGGTCCTGCTTTTCAGTGTTCATAAACCTTCCACAATTACTTCCCTTGAACTGATGCCAAGTGGAATTCCTGTTTTAATTGCATCAATGTTATTACTAGGTACTAACAGAAGACAACTTGAGAACTTGCTTAGTCACAGTCATGGGCAAAATGGACATGGGTAACTTGTGGACAGAAGCAGTAGAACTGTATGAGAAGCAGCTTTTACCTCTACCTTCTCAGTATGTTGCAATTAAATGTTGGCATCTTACAGCTGGAATTGTGGGAATCTGTTCATCCCTGTGAGAGCAGAACAGAGGTAACAGGCATAAATACTGGAGGAAATGTACTTCTGAGGTCCTGAGTACTTAAAACCAAGCAAACAGGCAACTCCAAAAACATACCCAGGGGAATACCTTGAAAATATTATTGGGATACATGGATACACAGTACAAGTGTGATGTCATTATTACTCAGTGCTTGGTGTTTTAGGCACTCCTCTCATTCCACAAACAAACTGCCAGAGGCCCTGATAATACCTTAAAACAGATTGAGACTTAACCTAGTAATATAACTTTATTAAGGAGATATTAATCAGTTGATTAAATAATTTTCTAGTCTACTAAACAATCAAACTTAGATATTTCAAACTACAGTGTTAAATCATAATATAACATATACAAGTGTATTATGTTAATTTTGGCAAAAGTATGATCACTCAGTACTATATCCATGAAATACAGAGTTTTCCACAGGAGATTTCTTATACTTCTTAAAAAGACAAAACATTATCTCAACTGCATGGGTATGGTCGTTATGAGATGAAATACTGACACTGGGATACTACAAAGGAAAGGCAGATCAAAACAGGACACTGCAGTGTGTAGACTGCATCACAGGATCCAGAGCCTCACCATTTTTTGAAGGTTAAAATCTCATTAGTTCCAGGTCATAAATCCATACAGGTTAAAAGAAATATTTCCGTATAATAGAGCTACTTTTATTGCATATCTCTGAATCATAAGAGTATAGAATTGATTACACTCTGAAGTACTACAAATTCCATAGCTCCCCCTAACCCATGCATCAATGTATTTTTTTTCCTAACACAATAAATACAATGTAATAAAAATATGTAGTTTAAAAGTCTATTTTCAAAAATGGAAACATACAAGAAACATATGATTAGAAAGAGCATTGCAAATCAATGAACATAATGAAATTTACAAACTTAAAAAATTTATTAAACTCTAACAAAATCATACCAGTTATTTTGGTGTAATTTCTTGAATGATTATTTTGAAAGTATGAATGAATTCAGGTTGAATTAGTGTAATAGCTGAAGCTTGCAGTAAAACACTCCCCCTCCCAAAAGAGACCTTGATTCCATCCTCCCAGCACTACCTGACTAATATGAGCTGGAAAACAAGTAATAGATGGACTTCGTTTTGCCACTGCTGGTATCACTGCTGCAAACCATATTAAACAGCAGGTGCACATAGGTTTATATCATGTTTATTACAGTGGCCAAAAGTAGGTGTTTGGGGGAAAATCATCGAATCATTTGAGTTGAAAAAGACCTCTAAGATCATGGAGTCCAGCCGTAAACCTAGCACTGCCAAGGCTAACATTGAGCCATGTCCCTAAGCACCACATCTATACCAATGTGAGATTAGGACAAATATGTGATGATACTGCTCAGAATATTCTCTAAGGTCAAAAAGCTTTTGGCTCAAGAACTTCTTAATATGATTTTTATGTAAATAATAAAGTTCCTTGAATTATTTTTTATGAACTTTTCTACTTTCTTTTTGAAAGCAAGGGTTTTTTATTTTTCATTTTCAATATCTTGTAGTAATAGCTACCCATGAGAAAGGGATTAAATCTGTCTGTGTTTTAAGTCTGCAATTGGAAAGGTTCACTTCAATGACCACAGATTTTGTAAAGAGAGTTGTTAAATTGTACCACACATCCTTCAATAACATCTTTCTCTGGGAAATTTCTTGTGTCATTTAAATAAATGGTTTCATATCCGAGAATTAATTTCTGTCTTCTGTTGCATCACATTTCATTTCCCATATCTTCTGCAAAATAATACTGAATAAGATCCTGAGATTAGCTCAGTTAGTTAGACCACGGTGCTAATACCACCAAGGTGGTGAGGCTGATCTCCGTATGGGCCAGTCACTTTAAACTTGTTGATCCTTGTGGGAACCTTGCAACTCAGAATATCCTGTGTTTCTGTGAAATCTGGTGTCTAGTCCATATAATTTTCTTCTCAATTTTATTTACATACTAAATAGGTTCTTCCTAAAATACACCCCTAACTTCTACTTCTCAGTGAAGGTGGCTTGTAGACAAAGATTCAGTCAAGATCAAAAATCTGATTTGGTTTTAGACCAAAATTCAAATTTCAACTTCTTTTCTGTAGTATTTACTAAGAAAACTAATTTCAATGTTTATAAACTTGAAATACTGTGTTACATACCCTACTTGCAGATATTCCATACAGATTAGTATATTTGAACCTGACAGAGATATTTCAAGAGAAAATTTAATCTAAGTTTGACAATCATTTTAAGAGTTAAAAGAATGAATATAATTTATCACATGATAATACTCTAACATTCAACGAAGTGTTTTCATCCACTAAGTACTTAACTCATTTTTAGTCATATGACTAAGTTAAACACATGAATTTGAAGATATCAGTCACTAAAGTGATTGTATTGTAGTTAAGGACAAAACAAGGAGAGATCAGAAAGATGATAAATGTTCTTAATTAGTCACATTTTATATCACTTTACTCAGTGAGGAAAGATGTGTTAGTGGTGATGATTATTTCTGACTTTTTCAAAGTGTTTCTTTTGACACTCAAATGGTCATTTGAGAACAAAGGTCAAATGTCTGTGGGTGCTTTGAAAACGAACAGCAATACTACTGTGAAGCAACCAATATACTTGTTATTGTTAGTAGTTAATAAGCCCTTAATCTCTGGAACTTAATCTACTATGCATAAGAGTTCTTGGGGATTTTTCTGGATTTTTTTGGGGGGGAAATAAGATATTTTGGGGGTTTTTTTTATATTGTTTTCCATCTTGCACCTTTTTTTCTTTCGTAAAAGTGATTAGAAATTTGAAAAATGACAGCCAACCAACAAAACCTAAATCTTTTTTTCCTGTTATGGACTCGTGACTCAGTGGAATTTGAAATTCTATGTATATGAAATTCTATACCAATAAAATTGCAAAAAATGTAATATAATATACATATACGTTCATGCTGAAATACTGTATTTCTCTTGTCCTTTGTGGTTTTTTTTTGTTGTTGTTGTTTTTTTGTTTGGGTTTTTTTTTACTCAAGTCTCTGTTCTTCAAGAAGTTTCTAGTCCGAGACTTTGAAAATTGTGAAAGGCCTTTTTGCTGTAGCTGTTTAAAGCTCCTTTAGGATGTCAATGTGATTTTTGAGATATAATTATTGTATTTGGAAGCAATATAGTCTGGCAAAATATTTCTATAGAGTTGAATTTGGGAATGTTTGACTTACAATACAATCTCTTTCAACCTTGGTCTTGGGAAACATCATGTTTTGGTGAGGACACAGCTTCTTGGATGTTGTGTTCACTATTTTTTCAAGATAACTGAAAAGAAGAATAAACTCAGTTTTGAAGGGTACAAGGGGCTTTTGGGGGGTGTTATTTGTCAGATTAAAAGTTCTTTTTTAAAATAAAAGTCTCTATCATTCACGAGCAAAATTTCACAAACCTGTTCAATGTTCATATCCTCATAGCAATGTATTGCTTAGTGTGACTGGGCAACCTCCTCACCTTTCTGAATAGCGTTAACCAAAGGAATAAAACCATAAGTTTCTTACCCTATTGCCTTAAGTGGAAATATTTATTATATATATGTTTTTACAGAAATCTGAAAAAACAGAAGCTTAATATCTTGTTTTCTAAACAAAAATTCACTTTTTACCTCAATGGAATTCTAACATGAATTTGATTTCTGTCATATTTTTTATAAATTGCAGCATTGAACAATATTAACAATATTCCATTTAAGAAGTCCTACATGAATTTCCCTGTTACTGTATAGCATTTCCCTATAGCCATGAAAGATAAGCTATGGCACTGATCCAACATTCATGGAAATAATATTCGCGAGTTTTACTCTGAGTTTGCATACACAGAGAGCATCACAAACAGCACGGTCTTCCCCTTACTTCCCTTGCCCTTCCGTGTTGCTATATATGCATGCATATGAATGCAGTTGTGCATACAAACCAGGCACAAAATTAGAAAATCTTCTTCATTCTCAGTAAGTACAATGAACAGTATCAACATCCATAGCATTAAATCACCATCAAGACCTACACTTCATAAGGCAGAAGACAGTGATGGATGGGGATCAAGCCTTTTATCCAAAACACTTGAAATTATCGAGATCTTCATTACCACTCTTTATGCACACTCATAATAAGGAATGGGAAAATCTGAGGGTTTTCCACTGTCCTATAGACTGGACAGCATATCTATACACTGTATTTCATTGCCTAATAATGACATAATCTAGAGAATGGATGTTTCTCCTCAGAAGAATAACTTAGCTTCCTGAAATTTTCTATATCATGGATCATCCTATTATCATGTTGAAAACAAGCAAACTAACCAACTTATTTTGTTCATGAAGGCAATAATAATACATCTTTTAAATTCTGACAAACCTGTATAATGCCACCATTCAAATCTGCAAAAAAGTAATAACAAACACAGTAAGCAAGGTTTCCCATTACCAATGCTTGTCTCTTCATGTGAAATACCTTGAAGCATAATTAAAAGCTATTTTCATAAACACTAAAGATTAAATGACAAAAAAATTGTGAATTTCTGTGTGTTTTATTGTTGCTAGTCTGTTGATTCACTTTCAAAGCAAAGTAATTTACAGCAGTTTTCTGAGTGTTTCATGTCAAAATTTGAGAGGATGCAATGTATTAATAACTATTCCAAGAAATGTTTTTCTTCATATTGGAATCTTTTCATATTCACATTTAGAGTCTCGCCTTGCTTTCTAAGATTTCTGGTCAATGAAATACAAATTACTTCAATATGTATCAAAGGTATTAGGAATTTTCTTATCAATCTATAACCATCTAGAATTTCAACACTTTGGTTACCTGCATGTAGTTATCTATGACACAAATTCAACAGAGTGCTGATATTCATCTGGAGTAGCAGAGAAAGTTCATCATCTTAAATAGCTTTGAATACCTATATGTGATCACCTGAATCAGGTCCTTTTGTCTTCCAAACTTTTGTTTACACATATTTTTCACATAAGCATTTGAAAATATCTCCTCTTAAGCTCTGGTTGAGATGAATAATGCTTCTAGGAAACATAATTCATTTTGATAATATGGGACTTAACAATCATATAGAAACATGCCATCTAACAAATACCATGTAAATATTTACAAATCAAATAATTTGAAAACCAAATACCTTACTTCTTTTTCTAAGAATTACAAAAGAAATAATTTATTTTTTAATAATCAAGACATTTTTGAGGTGAAGTCTGATTCATTATAAAAATAATTTAAAATTTCAAATTCAGTTTTTACAGAGATAAATGACATCTCTTATTGTTCAAAAAAATATTTTTGTCACTACTGTTTCTACAGTGATCTCTAACTTCTTGTAAGCTTTTAACATAATCTAGACAAACTTCTAAAATATTGGTGTTGAAAACAACAAAAATGTGATATAAATATATATTCTATTTTAAAATTATCTGAGACTATGACTTAAACGTATTTGAGGAAGATGATATCTAGTAATGATTTTTAATGTAGCAGAGGAAGCATAAATAAAAACAGTACTGGCAGCTGAGGCAGAAGAAAATTAAATAAAAGAAAATGAATGCAATAGTTGTAGATTTTTAAGTTGGATAATTAATCATTACCGCAGATTGTGAGGAAACAAGGCATAAGCTCTGTGTCCAGTACATACACTCTATTTCAAACAAAAGCATGTTGCACTTATTGCAGGAAAGCTGTCTGTTATTAGAAAAAGCAAATAATTTTTTATCACCCAGTCCTTTTGGCCATAAAATGTATCAAGTCTTATAACTTATATATAGCATTTAATAACTTTGTCAAAGAAAAATTTGGTAAAACATAGAACCAAATGCTACCTGCATTTATAAATGTTGTTTTAAATGTAACTGAACTATATTTAAAAAAAATAATAATTTGTGGTTTTCTACATTACCTTCATAGTGTACATCCTTTTTTTCCCTGCAAAACTATTATTTTTTTGCATTTTTTTACATGTGTACACCTCACATAAGTGAGTATATCCCATGATTTTGCATGATAATAGCCAGAGCTTAAACAGATTGCAAATGATTCGCTACTAGTGCATTCCTTTTAATGTCTACATTAAGGTTTTGATTCTTCTCAGGAGTTAATTAGAAAGAACTGCACTGTAATAAGCAGATTTATATGAGCCTGAGAGGAAGAGATGTCTCTAAATAGGCATGTTTCAGGTATTGATCTTTATGAAGTACTTAGATAATACATGCTCCCTATGTATACTAAATCTGTTTGATGTGTTCTGGAGAGCAATCAGGCAGAAAAATTGTGAGTTTAGATGTCTTGGAATTTTGCATAAATATGTAAGCTTGATAATGCAGCTCAGAAACATTAGGTTGTTTGCCAAGTAAATCACAAACATTCCATTAATATCAGGCTGACCCAGTGCTATGAATAGATGATGTGGGTTTAAATAAGTCCCTGCCTTTCTCCCAGGCCTCTGGCAGCAGGCAGTCATGTTATTAAGGGGGCCAGCCCCCCAAGACCCACTCTCATTCACGAGTTCTTTAATAATGGCTGATTCAGTCTATTAAAGAATGAATTATTTATTTAATAGACACAAAACTAACAGACATAAGACCTAAAACAGACTATTACTATACAGGGATAAGACAAAAAGGGAATACTAATATTATACAAGCAGGTTTAAAAGTACCATTAAATGTACAGCTAGTTAAGAATTAGTATAACTTAGGATCCAATGTTTCTTAATACCAAATTGTTGAAGGGGCACACATCGAAATAGTTTCCCTCAATTTCCGGAAAAGCAACCATGAAGTTGCATCCAAGCTTCGGGAAGAAATCTTCTCACACATTCCCAGGGAGTGTGCAAGAGACTTCTGCCTCTGTGGTAGTTCATGCGGACTTTTGTAGACATGAGAACCATGTCTTTTGGTCACTGCTGTTCATTTTCTTTTATCTCTTTCCACATCTGCTTTCATACCAAGATGTGTATTTGGGGCTGGGGCTCAGACTCTCAGGTGCCTGGAGGTGACCCCTTGCTGGGCTCTCTGACCCTTTGCTGGGCTGTTAATCTGGCCTAAGTTATTTCTTCCAAGTGCCCCAGCCATGAGAGAGAGGAAGATGTCCTGCCACACCCAGCTCCATGGGCTGGGAAGACTGCTCCTAAGAACACCCCTGGTACTATAAATAGCTCATTAATAAATCTTATGAAAGAAGTCTGTAGCATTGGACTTCTTTAGTCACAAGGTGCCTTGACTTAGTGGAAATTAGTAATTAGATTGTGGTAATTGCCAAATTTGGATGAAAATATGGTGTTTCAAATAAAATTGTACAATGAGTGTATGTGAGGTTTCCATGTAACGTGAAAGATCCATTAGATGTTAATTAAGATTCTGTAATTTGTAAAAACAGCATATACACAGTTAAGCATAGAATACGTTGAATCAAACAGATGCATTGAAGCACATCTTTGGTAATTTTGTCCTCAATCCCTCTTGATGTCTGTAGCCACTATGCCTACTAAATAGATCTTTTGTTGAATACATCAAAACACCTGCAGGCCTTTCATAAAAAAAGCTAATGGAATACAGATAAAACGTTAGCTTTATGAGGAACTTGCATGTATAAGGAAAGAAGTGACCTTCTGGACCTTTACGTATCAGTCTGAAGTGGGGTGTACTTTACCACACAGGAGCAAAACATGTCTATAGATTCCTTTTTAATACTGTGCTATAACTCCTCAGCAATACTTCAGGCTAAATATAAAAGATAGGCATTTTTATCTGTACTAAAACAGAATAATAGACAGTCCTTACACTGTTCAACTGTTGTTACCACAAATAGAATTAAAAACTGGTTTATAGATTAAGGCTACATTGTTATAGTGTCTGCATTAATGACAACAGAAAAAAAAATAGTAAAAATATTGGGTTTTGGTTTTGTCAAACATTAGAACTGTCAATAACCCCATGCTTAACAAAACCTCATTACTACAGAAGCATCATTTCATTATGGAAAGGCATGTGAACTATGTCTCACTAAATCAAAAGTATGCAACATTTATGCATTTGATAAATTAAGAAAAATTCTGGTTTCAGTGAACAAAAATAAGATCAAAGGGATGAAGGTGAGTTTCACCTGCCCTAACACTGGAATTATTTAGGTTTGGAAATCTTCGTCTGAGATAGTAATTTAATTTTTTTATAGAAAAAAATTAAGAAACAGACAAATATGTTACCCTAAGGCATGGTTTGTCTGTTTTATTTTAGCCAAACATTTTTGAATAAGTTGAATTGCATCCTAGGATGTCCTGTTCCTCTTCATTAATTGTAAAAGGAGGCTACAAATCGAGAGGTTTGCTCAGTTGGTCAGAGCACGGTGCTAGGAGAACCAAAGTTGTGGATTCAATCCCTGTATGCGCCATTCACTTAAGAGTTGGACTTGGTGATCCTTGTTGGTCCCTTCCAACTCAGAATATTCTGTGATCTGGAAATAAAGATTAAACAGTTCTGTAATCACATACAGTTTCCATACAGTAGGTGTTGAAATCTCAGCAAGAGGAATTCTACCATCAGGTGAAGAGCTTATTCTGGGAGATTTCTTCTGAATGTAAAGAGATGCTTAACTTGTCTCTGCTTTGACCTGGACATGTGAAAGAATATAATTTCTCTTAATTCTTATTGCAGCTGTAGTGAATGGAGAGAAAACCAGGTCATTGCATGATTTTCTGTATCAAATACATGAAAATAGATTGGGTGAAAGTTATGAAAAAGGTATGGAAGGTGGTTGCCCCCTGAAACAAAGGACTGGAATGGGGAAAGTGACTGTGCAGATGCTGCAGTCTTACTGAATTAAGGTGCTTTCAAATTGAGCAAGCGGGAAAAAAATCTGATCCCTAGTCAGGCAAAACTGCAGCACTGTCTTGCATATTCTAAATGTCAGAAACATCAGGATGAAGCCAATGTTGCAGTGAAGTATTTAATGGTCACTAACTTTTATGGACTGCTGAGACTGAATAATAGATGTATAGACACTGGTTATTCTGTACAATGTAATATAGTCCCATTAAAAAAAGTGTTTTGAAATCAGATTAATCCAACCCCAGCAAACAACCCAAAGGGCAGTGTTTGGGGGACCCAAAATCAACAACACTGTAAAGTCACAAAGCTTTTATGTCTGCTGACTCAGTCAACACTCTCAGGTGCATGGTGGGATTCTTGGGCTGTCCTGTGCAGAGCCAGGAGTTGGACTTCAGTAGTCCTTGTGGATCCCTTCCAGCTCAGGATATTCTATGACTCTGCATTAAGTGTTCACCAAGACTGATCTAACATCTCTCTACAGTGAAGCTTCTTCCATTTGTGAGTCTCAAATTAATAGATTGCATGATAAAGAGAAGTATTCTGTCATCTTTAATTCAATTGGGGATTTGTATAAATATCAGCATCCAAATCAAAAACAAATCCAATATCTGCCTTCTGGCATGATCAAGGAACTGATTGCAATTGATCCAAAAACTTATCTAAGAATATTCATGCCTAACTGTGTTATGGAATAAATATCCAGTTTCAATCCAATGCTAGGTTCCCACATCTATAGTTTAAATTCAATGTTTTAAAAGTGATATAGATTGTACTCAGAATTAAATTTAAAATGATGCCTCTATGCTCCCCTTACTTAGTTCTGCTTCCCTCTCAATGTGCAGTAATGAGGGAACTGATATGCTTTTTGCCTTGGGCACTATAACTTGTTCTTTGTTTAGAACCAGTCTGCATACTATTACTTTAACTAAATACATGTCAAACTTAAAAGTAAGCATAGTGATTTTTTGAAAATACATCAGTACTTTATTTTCAGAGACTCCCTCTCTTTTCTTCTTTTCCACCACCTAAACTTTAAATCATGCCAGTCAGAATATACAAAATAACAAAAATGAGAATTTAAGCCAAGATTTTGCAAATGTCTTCTGACATCATGAGAATATGAAATCAAATCAAAGATAAAAATAAATGTTGCATTCCAGGCACTGAACTAGGGGCAGCAAGTTGCATTACTGAGGTGACACTAAAGGTCCCTGTGGGAAGGTGTTCAGTGAAGAGCAATAAAGCAGCCTCTGTAAGCTAATTCCCAGAGCAGTGGTAGCCTGACATTGCCCAACAGCAAAGGCAAAGAAGGGGATAAAAGGAGAATAAGATAATCGGTATATTCTTACAATGCCATAGAAACAGAATGGCTTTTTAATAAGAGTTATGAGATCATGACAATAATAATTTTTATCAGTTTTTTTTCCTCCTGTTTCTATACCTGTTTTAGGGCAAGTGGTAATAGAAACCACATGTCATGAAAACTGGAACTATAGGGACATGTCGATTTGGCAGTGTCATTCCTAATGATATTTGCTGTCATGCTCTTGAAGACTCACTACAAAAGAGTAGAGATGACTTATTATGTGTGGATGTCTACCTCTTGTCTAAGCACTATTTTTTTCTGGTTTGGCCCGTCTTAGTTGTGCATGCCAAATGTTTTGATCTATAGTCTCTTAGTACAGCACTCTTTCAGTCAATTACAATTGAATGTTTTGTACTAGTTTTTTTTCAATAAGACTTAATCATTTTCATGAAAGATTTAATTATCCATCTTCCTTCCAGGAAAATAAATCTATTTTCCTGACATTTAATTAAATTAAGGCATTGTGGTTTCAATAAAAAAAAATAGTGTAATGCAATTTGCATACTAATCTGAAACTGAATGGAGAACAACCTTTCTTAAGAATTAAATAATCTGTTTTAAAATTTAATTAAGGCCACATTGTGAACCCCTTTTCTTTGTGTTGGTCTGTGTGGCCAAGTTTTGGTAGCAGGGAGGGAAAAGGGGTGTTTTCTGTGAGAAGATGCCAGATGCTTCACCCATGTCCAGCGGAAACCATGCCAGCCGGCTCCAGGACAGACATGCTGATGGTCAAGACCAAGCCAATCAGGAATGACAGTAACACCTCTGTGATAACATATTTAAGAAGGAAAAAAGTTATTGCACCGTTGTAATTTGTAATTGCAGTTGAGAAGACTGGGCTGAGAATGTGACAGGAACAGCCCTGCAGACACCAAGGTCAGCACAGAAGGAAGAGGAGGAGGAGGAGGTGCTGCAGGTGCCAGAGATGATATTCCTCTGCAGCCTGTGGTGAAGGCCATGGAGAAGCAGGCAGTCCCCCTGACACATTAATGGGAGTGCAGAGATCCACCTGCAGACTGTGGAGGAAACCCATGCCTGAAAGTATGCTGTGGACATACGGGAATCCTTTGCTGGAGAAGGCTCTTGGCAGGGGCCTGCAGACCTGTGGAGAGAGGAGTCCACATTGAAACAGGTTTGCTGGTAGGACTTGTGACCCCATGGGGGACCCTCATTGAAGCAGGTTGTGCCTGAAGGACTGCACCTCATGGAAAAGTCACCCACACTGGAGCAGTTCATGGAGAATTGTTGCCAGCGAGATGGACTCACATTAGAGAAGTTTGTGGAGGACTGCCTTCCATGAGAGGGATATCACACTGGTTCTCCCTGAGCAGCAGGAGAACAAATGTGTGATGAGTTGACCATAATCCGCCTTCCCTGTCTCCCTGAGCTGTTGAAGGGGAGAAGGTAGAACTTGGGAAGGAGGGAGGGGTGGGAGGAAGGTGTTTTTAAGAATTATTTTACTTCTCATTATCCTGCTCTGATTTTAATTAGTAATAAATTCAGCTGATTTTCCCAGTTCAGGTCTGTTTTTCTTTTGGTGGTATTTGCTCAATGATGTCTCTCAGTCCTTATTTCAGCTGATGATGAATCTTTGATATATTTTCTCTCCCCTGTCCAGCTGAGAAGGGAAGTGATGGAGCATCTTTGGTGGGTGCCTGTCATCCAGTCACGGTCAACCCACTACAGTGCCATATTCACTACAACTGAATGTGTGCTAGTGGACATGAAGAACTCTTGATGCAAAAAAACCCCAACAATATAAACACAAACGGAGTTGAAAAGAAATCTTTGAACTACCAAGTCCAAGCTTTGCTTTTAACAGGCATCTTCTATTATATAGATCTTTTTATATACTATTCAGATAGCATGCTAATTGCTATTTTTATATATTATTTTTAATTTTATTTACAGTGGAAAACTACTGGAGAGCCTCACTACTGTGGTGGTTAGGGTTTTCTGATTTTCCAAATTCCTGAACTCAGATTGATCTCGTAGTGACCTTGTCTTCTGTAGCCAAAAAAATAATAATAAAAAAAGATTTTCCCTCAGTCTGTTCCCTTCCTTTTGAGTGTTTATACAGCAAGCCTCTTAAGGGTTCATATTAACTTGCCACTGACCTTGCTTAGCCTCCTTTTTTGCATTCCCTGATCAGCCTTGTACTCCATCCTTTATACTTCTTCAAGTTTCAACTGAAAAGTAAGCAGAGCCTTATTTTGTGCCTTCTGGTAAACATTTTTTTCACTGCAGTTTTAGAATAGCAATTGAATGTAAAGCAGGATTTTTTCCAGTATATTATGATGTTGCAAATGCATTTTGAGGACCTTGCTGTTCAGCAAAGTATGAATTATTCTGTTTTCATATAGTGAGCATACACTTTCAGCTCAGGGATAATTCGTGCAATTATTACTAACCTGAAAGCAATAAAGTAATTCCAGACTGTTAAGTTCAGATGAATATATCTTTATATACAGTTATATAAAAAAGAGTTTGGAAAACTGTTTTGTTTTAGAATTAGTGTCATGCTGTCAGTTTCCTATAAGTGTAAGGTTATCAGATTTTTCCAGAACTGTTCTAAAACTGTGTTTCCAATTTGCTTTTATCTAACACTGTAAGTTTTCTGCTTAGAATTATGTTTGAAGAAGTATCATAACTCGCAAATGAGTGAAAAAAGTTTAAAAGGAAAGTATGTCTATATGAATTAAAACTTAATAGCTAAGTGTAAAAGAAAAATAAGGGATGACATTTTATTCCTTTTTTACATCAGTGTATGAAAAAGCAAAGAACTATGGCAGGTTAGCCTTCATCATGAGCCAAAGTCCCACCAAGCTGTTTACTTGCTCTTCCTCCTCACAGGGACACAGCAATAAAATAGCATGAGAAAGCTTGTGGGTCAATATTGATGCCTTTTCCTGGTCTTAAAATCAAGAGTCATACACAGTTAGAAGGGGAAAAGGGATTTTACCTTGGTATTTATTTTAAGGATCCTTAGGTGCACATGTCCAGGTCACCGAAATGCACCCCGCAAAAATACACACCCCAAAGGATCTAGTATAACATTATAGGTTTTACTAATTAGCATATCTATCAAAAATTTCCTAATGAGAGGCTTGAATGAGCCCCCCCCCCATCCCCCCCAAGGAGCTTTCCCCTGGATGGTTCTATCTTAGTGTACAGAATGTGCTCTGGAGAGGACCTTGTGTCTGGGGCACACTGATCCCTAACTACGAAGCTTCTAAAATATTTAGTCTCCTAGCTTCACAAACAAGTCCAAGAATGTAGGCAAAATGCACTAAGAATACAGAAGTTGTAAAAAGGTGTAACAGGGGTTTAAAAGAAATGGCAAAAATCATCACAGCATCAATTTAGACACACTTTAGTGTGAGATCCTGCACAAACTCCAGAAGAATCACTGCTCTGGCACTAAAGCACCTCCTCCTTTCTTCTCTCACCTTATTGCTCACAGGGTATCACATTTTTAGCTCACTCCTCATTGTCATGCAAGATTTTTCCCTTTCTTAAATACATTTTCTCCAAGGCATCACCATCTTGATTGAAGACCTCAGATGCGACCTGCAGTGGGTCCATTAGAGGCAGTTGGAATGGGTTGTGTCCATCCAGGCACACCTGGACAGCTGCTACAAGAATTCATCTTTTTTCTTAGAAGTTCAATTTGTAACACCAAATATAGCTACCAATAAAGAAGTGTACCTTTTCAGAAGTACAAGATGGTATAAATTAAAATAGTTTAAAATACTTGATTCAAGTCATATATTACTAAAATAATCAAGTAGTTCCAGTTGTTTTTACCAAATGACTTATGCTCAACAACATTTTAAAGTTTTATTGTAAGCTAGTCTTAAAACTTCCATATACATAAAGAATTAATTTTAAACATAAATTTAAGTGGGATGTACATAGGAATCAATGATTTGATCACGTCTTTCTACATGGAAACCCACAGAAGAAGTCCAGATGATAGAAGTGGAAACTTTGTGACCATGCTTGAAAAAGTCTGCAGGTTTAGCCCACATATCTCTGTTTCTTTGTGCTTCCTCCATCTTTTCTTTCCTGACATATACCCATATATTTACTGGAAAATGCATGCAGTCACTTGAAGGAGGTGAAGTTATTTCTTGGACTGGGCACATAAAATTGAAATTATAAATTTGACAGAAATTCAGAGTATTACAGTCCAGACAATTAAGATACTACTGCATTGAAATTTTACTGTCTTTCTCAAAGTTTACGTGCCTGACCACCAAAGAAGTGATCAAAATAAGTTTTATCTCTCTGAGGACTGAGAGAGAATAATGCTGTCTGTTTAATTTAGGAGCTAATTTGAGAATTTTTTTAAATTGTTTTCATTTATTGGTCCTTACCTTACCTGGACTACCCTTTCTTTCTAGCATTGCTTCTTCAGTTGTAAAAATATAAAAAAAAATATTTAGCCACAGAGAGAGCATCATTACTTCCTGACTGAATCACCACTCCTAACAGTTTTGATGCACAAATTCCCCTCAGCAATTCCACGAGCCAACCAAATGGCTCTTCTCTGGAAATAAGTGATGAGTAGTAGAAGAAAAAGGCTGCTTTAAAGTTTTTAATTTGTCAGGAAGAGAAAGACTGATCAGCTCCCTTTGCACATCTGCGGAATGTCATAAGCATCATGTCCTGGAGATTTCTATTGACTATAAAGTAAATTAATATGAAATGTGAGGTGCCTTTATCCACTTTGCATTTGGTCTGGCTAATGTCTGCCAGAAAGAGGAGCATACTAATAAGCTTTCTGCATAAATGAGTACTGATTTATGGGGATTTCAAGATGGGCATAGAAAAGGTTAAACCCACATTTGAGGAGAGTATGTCTAAATAAAGACACCTTGGACAAATCTAATACCATCTTTCCTCTTGAGACTATATGAACCAGATGTACAAAAATTACAGAATGAAACGAGGACCTAGAGACAGGAAATCTCTCTCAGGAGCAAAAGGAGCACATCTTAGGTTTTGGACATGGCTGCTTTTTACATTAGGTTATTGCTAGACTTAAAAACAGGAACAATAAAATTAGCTCTGACATGAGAGATAAGAATCTCACAGCTCCACCCATTACCTTCTGGCAGATTTAGTCTCTGGCTGATTAGCTTACTCTCTTGGCAGATATAGCTCACCTCCATCTGAAAGGTAAAAGATGTTTCTACACAAGGTATTTCGTGGCATGACAGGCAAGCTATCTTTTGCCCATGGGGAGGTGATTTCAAGTCTGCACAGACTTGGATATAATTCTTTGAGTATGTATGTGCAAACTGCCTAGATTTCAGATTGTGAGATTTCTGCTTCAGAGACAAATGCTCTAGAAATTGTAAATGCTCTAGAAATTGTGCAAATGCTTGGACAGTCCTCTCTCATGCCCTTCCTCTTAGACAGAAGCTGAGCACACCGAAAAGGAAAATGTACTATTGTAATTTTCTACCCTATAAACTCAGTGAAAGAGATTCAGCTAATTAGATGACCAGATAATGAGGACTACCTTTCCTCTACAGACACTGGAAAAAATATCGATCATAAGTGCATGTGATCCCCAACTGCCCACCTTTTTTATTTTAGAAGATTTTGACTGCTTTCAGAAATAGATACCTGCAATTAATATCCTAAATTAGCATTTACAAATTTCAAGTGAAGGCCTGAATTCCAAAAATGCTAAACAACCGAATGAATTAATTGCAAGGTTTTAGTAGCTGAAAATCTTTTTTTATTATACACAAACGGACAGAGGAACTCACATCTAAATGTGGACCTCACATCTTAGAGGGATAGGATTATAAAATTCCCTTTGGGAAAAA
Source organism: Corvus moneduloides (assembly GCF_009650955.1). Classification (NCBI taxonomy): domain Eukaryota; kingdom Metazoa; phylum Chordata; class Aves; order Passeriformes; family Corvidae; genus Corvus; species Corvus moneduloides. The sequence continues at coordinate 60,418,941 of NC_045477.1, read as the reverse complement.
CAGAAACCCAAGAAAATAAACAAGTGCATAGCAAACTTCATTTACTCAAAATACAGTCTAATTTCTCTAAATATACCTGTATTGTATTCTGCTACACAACCAGAAAAATTATTCATATTTCACTTTTCACAAAACCACAGAATAATTAAGGTTGAAAGAGACCTTCAAGATCATCTAGTCCAACTGCCAGCATCACACCACCATAATCACCCCTAAACCATATCCCTAAGTGTTACATCCAGACACTTTTTGAACACTTCCAGAGACTCCACCACCTCTATGGGCAACTTCTCCAGATAACCAGGACTCCTCGTAAATGATAGAAAGTGGATTGGTGAGGTCCTTTGCCAGTTCCTTCATTACTCTTGGGTTCATCCCATTCAGGCCCATAGTTGGATGATTGTCTAATTTGCATAACAGATCACTAGCCATTTCCTTCTGGATTCATGGGGCCACTAACTTCCACCTCTGGGAGCTGACTATCCTGAGGACAACTGGCTTTGGTATTAAAGACAGGGGCAAAGATGGCAGTAAGTACCTCAGCCTTTTTTGTCTTCCCCTGACACCATACTACCCTTGGCATCCAGCAGAATATGGAAACCATTCTAGTATATTGATAGAATGTATTTATATATAAATTACAACATATATATACTAAATATAATCTCAGAATATCCTAAATTAAATGGGGCCCACAACTCTGAAGAAAGTGAGCAATTTTCTTCTGAAAATGTTAGGAAGAGAATTTTAAAAAGGCAATTAAGACCAGAGGGATTATATTTGAAATCAATAACCTTGTGTAAAGAACAAAGCTTCTCTCTTTGGATCTCTCTTAACCTTAAGAGATTTGTTATGCAGAGATTCTACACATGTAGATCAAATTAAACTCAAGAAGACCAGATTCAGTGGAGAGATACCAAAGGACTTATAAAAAAGTAGATGATTTTTTGCTTATTGTAAAGTAATTTGAGCAATAATTTTACAATAATTTGTATCAAAGAAAATTGAGAGCATATTATGAAAGCTGTTTTCCTCTGTCTCTTGTTATAGGTGCAAGATATGTAGGGAATAAAAGTCATTCAGGTATTTGGATTTTAAATTTTTAAACAACATACTAACCTGTTTTATATAGAATAAGAGTTACTTGTGTAATTTGCATTAAAAAAGGCTTTCTTCTTTCTACATAGCAATTTCTGGTCTTTTTCTTTGATGTGTCAATAAAATATCATATGTAGGATATGAAAAATATAATGGTTCATATTTAGTGATTTATATATTTCTTTTGAGTTTGAAAATCATCAGGTTGCTCTACTGTAATTTTACTAGCTTTTTACATATTTTATACCACATGTTTAAATTACATTGGACAATGAAAGACTAATTCTACACAATTACCAGAATCATGCATTATTCAAGTGGTAGTTGCTTCCACTTAAACTTTCACTTAAAGTAATCATTTTTACTAAGAGCCTTGCTGAGTATACTTGTTGGTGTTAGCTGAAATAGCTACTATGATTTTCGTTTTCATAATATTTTAGCTTATATTCCCCCCAGTTAGGGCATTTTCAGATACTGATCATGTTAACATGACCTGGAAATCTGTGTGTACACTCGTGATCATATATTACCACGACTGCTCAAGATACATCCTTACTTAAGGTTTTATTACTTATGAATGTAAGTAGTATTTTATTTCAGTAGAAATTTCTTAAGGACTTGGCTAGTATCTGGTGTCAAAGACAGGAATCTTCTTCTTCAGGTCCTGCTAGTTTTTTCTGGGTTGTCACTGAGTACAGATGAAGTGTCACATATTCTGAACAAGTCTACATGTTCTGGAAGCCCTTGATTCATATTTTATTCTCATTTTTTTCCTAGTTAAACTTCATTGGCTTCTATGACATGTATGGAGGAAAGAACAACCTTATGATTGTGAAAAAAGTCATGAGAATGATTGTGAATGGACTGTTTCCACAGAATCATTCTTTGGAAGAGGGGATGTATTTTTTCAGATAAACTTACATATATGCAAGGGCCACACACTTCACGTGTCAGTACTGTTGCCAGCTGAAAACAAATCGTCACTGTATTCTAACAGATATTACTGCCATACAGATCAATATATATCCAGACCCTGTTTCAAACTATTTATTTTCTTCCTTTCAGTTCTCTCGAGCAAGGTTTAATAGAGCTGTTACATAATGAGAGAATGGTATGAACGATTTTAAAATTTTTAAATTATCTTTTGGCAGATTTGATTAATTTAATAATATTAATATGATTTTTGAATGTTTCTCCTTGGCAGAACCTTCCTTTATGCAATTTCCATGTTTTGTGTTTTGTCTTCTCTCTTTTCTTTCTCCTAGTTTGGTTAATAATTGTGAAAAGAGAAGGAAATCAGGGGTTGGAATTACAGCATAACAGAGACGTATTTTTCTAACCCAGCAAGAAGTGGTCCTTCTATGCTCCAGATTATGTTGTTGTACATTTCTGATCAATTTATTATTGGCTGTAGAAGCTACAAAGGAACCACTGATGTTCTCACTATCAGTGTGAATGGCTTAATAAAAGACCAGTTTAAGACCAACTTACTGTACAGCAGCTGTAGATTTAGCCATGAAACTAAAAACTAAGATGATCTTAACATCTACCATAACTCCTTTATAGTGTTATTTGGAAAATTTTTAATCCATGTGGCAGAATTTATAATCCTTCAGTGCGATGCTGTAACAGAGAGTGCAAAAAGTCTGTACATCTAGGTATTAAAGTCCAGCCACAATGCATTTTAAATTTTGCCACAGCAAGCTTGACAAATGGTGCAGTCATTACAAACACTCATGCATGATGTCAGATGAAGGCCAGAAGTAAAATTTGTGGGTTTGTCTTTGCGAATAAGAAATAAGAGCCAGAATTGGAGTCATAATTGAGCATGTAAGTACGTCATGTCACAAAGAGGAAGGAAGAATTTTATAACTTGACGTTAACTGGTAATTAAAGTCAAGGAGGTGACACCTTTTATAAAAAAGAAATAGTCACCTTTCTAAGAGAGTTTGAAAGAGGGCCAGATTTCACTTAAGGAGAATGGGTGGGCTGTCTCAGAGAAATATAAGAAGCAAACTTGCTTTGGAGAAAAATGTTAAATAAATGCAGACAAATGGAAGGATTCTGAATGGGAGACTTTCTCCCTCAGAATGTTGCTGTCTCTGAGATCTAAGGCATATAATAAAAAATATATTTATGAATTATTTTTTTCAAAAAAATTTACAAGCAAGAACTTCCTTGTTAATCTAACTAGTAAATTAACTTTTTTTTCCTTCCCTTTCTCACCTATGCCTCTATTTTGCTAGTATGATGTGTAGCAAAAAATCACAGTGGTTTTTGTGAATAAATGCCTTTATTTATATATTTTTGTATTTTCTTCAGCCTGGTCTGGGTTAAGAATTACTAGATTCTTTACAGAAGGTGCCGTCTAAGTACAAAATTCCCTCTTACAAATGCTGAATGTTTTCATGAATTTTGAGAGAGACTGAACAAGTTCATACAGAAGAAATTCACTGAGGATTACTGAAAACAAAAACACAGTCTTTGGTTCAAGGAGTTCTTGTGTTGCAAAGATGTGAAGCCTAGAAAAATATGTGGTGGAAGTATCATCTCAGGTTGCTTGGTACTTTGTACTCATCTGCTTTTGATTGCAGTGATAGACATGGCAATGTGTTTTATATTCCCAGCCAAGCAGTTCTTTTAGTCTTTTTTAATAACTAAGTGGTCCTTACCTAAGGGCTTGACAAATAATCAAACAGGGCAGAAGGAGCCTTTACAAATTTCCAGCTCCCTAGGACACATCTCAGGTTCTTGACACATAACAGCATGTGATCCCTCAGAATCTTCACAGTCCAGGTAGACAGTTGATACCCAAGGCATCAAAGAAGTGTTTTATAGCAATCAGTGTAATAAGTAAGGCATTACAGGAGCACTGCTGAAACCCTAGAATCCTCAAGAATTTGTTACTTATGAAAGTGGTCAGCTTGAATATTGATCCCCTGATTCCCTCAGGAGCAATGTGTTCTGGTTGAGATCTGGGCACAATGTTGTGCTTATTCACTAGTTTCAAAATACCCGCTCTTCCCCAGTGCTTCTGAAAGTGTTGCCAGTGGATTCATAGTGCTTTGAGTTATTATTCCTGCCATATCCTAGGAGTCTTGTCTTAAAAGGATATTTGAGAGTTCTTCTGGCTATATAATAAAACTTAAACACTCCTAAGTTTTTCTCAGTCTTTGCAACGAAGTAATATTTTTTCTGGATAATTTCTATAGTAATCCTTTGAAGCAGCTGGTTTTTTACCAGGCACAGTCTAAGCTGTATGCTAAGTAGTGAAGCCTCACAACTAGAAGATATTTTCTTCTTATGAAAAATGCTCATATCTGTAGAAATAGGATTGTCATTGAGTAAAAGGTATAAAAGCTTCAGTCATATACAGGGTTTATATGACATTAAAACTCGTAAAACCTTGATAGCTCTGATAGCTAACCCTGACAAGACCAAGTGGGTTGAGGAAGAGCTCTCATAACCAAATTCTTTCATATGAATAGTTCAATTTCCCTCTCCCAGCTCCAGGGCAATTTCCTTAACCAAGACTTTCATCAAACCTTTGGTTTTATGTGGGCATAGGAATCCGACTCAGTGGAGTTTCTTGCAGAACGGAGACATGAAACTTCATTTATCTCAGGAGAATGGCCCTTCTATCATAGAAGAATGAAGTGTGAAACAATCATGTAGCAGATTTGACTCAAAAGCTAACAGCTGTATGACCCACAGAAGTACATACTTTTTAAAAACTTCTTCAACTGGCACACTTTAGATAATGTTCTACAGTTTTGTATTCAAATCTTTAAGACAGCAAGCACAAAATAAAATGACAGAGAAAATAATGTTCAAATGCTCATTTGCAATATCACCCATTCCCAAAAGGCCCCCAAACTCTGAGTCAGTAGCTCAAATTTTAATACTTTTATAATAGTAAATGACTTCTACTAGTGTCTAAATATATGAGAATAGTGTAAACATTACATCTGTGATTTAGTATAATTTAGTAACTATTCCAGGGAGTACTAGCCTTTGTAAAGTTGATAGAAATCGTGTGAAACAGAGCACATTAAAGTTTTCCTTACTTCTTCTGGGGTCAACACTAGTATTAAAAATAAGAATCTTAGGTTAGATGTTTATCATCCCATATATTCCTTAGATTTTTTTGTCCTGCTGTCTCCCATATGGTTTTGCTACCATGCTTGCCTACAGGGAAACCATTCATGTCTTCCTTCCCATCTCTTGTTTCCATTTGTACCTCAATTCCTGCTGTTTCTGAAGCTGCTTTCTGATGCATAATTTTGCACTTTTTTAGTAGTAAGGGACAGAGTATTTTGTAATTTCCTTCCCTCAGAACACACACAAATGAACTCTCCTGATATTTATCCTGTCACTGTCCCACAGCTCACACATCGGTCTTTAAAATACCAACATGCCTCTCTTGCCACAAAAAATGAAAAGAATTTGCATATTAATTACACCTCATCTAGTAAAAATGAAACAAACACTCACAATTATTTAGAGGCACCACAGAGTTGTACATTGTTAAATCACTGATGAATGGAAAAGAAAGTTCCTGAAAATGAATCTGCAGTATATACATGTGGTATTGCGCTGCATGTATGAAGAAACCTTTATGAATTATTGTATTAATCATAATAATGATACATGCTTTTGTCTATACCCTCTGTGTAATGAGTTCCTGAGAATTAGAAGTTAAATGAAGTTGGTATTTGAACAATGAGCCAAACTTTCAACATGTCTCTGTCTTCTGATTTCTCTACAGCAAACTCAGGCACTCAAAAAAATTGAATACCTTAAAATGAGACATACAAAATACAACATAAAGAAGCATAAGCCACCTTATGTAAGAAATATGGAGTGCTGATGAAAATGCATTTTAACTTATAAAACTGTTAGGGGTTCTACCAGTTTCATAGTCTTGAATATTACTCTGGAATTAGATACTTAAAACAGTTTCTCTTCTAGACTGTGACAGAAGAGGAAGTTGTACCTCCCTCTGCTCTCATAGCCTAGTAGACAAATGTTTAAGAAATTATACTGTATATTCATATTACAGTTCTTATTTTGTTCGAAAATACTTAAGCTACATCTCCAAAAGCAAATCCTAATAGATATAATATTTAGAGAGGAATGTGAACATATTCTTCATATTCTTTCTCTAGTCAAAACTTGAGAAAAAAACTTGTCTATTTGGAACAGACAAGTGGTAAGGAAAAAAAAAAAAGAGAACTGTTCTACAGTCCAGTATGAAGAGTATTTTCTTTCTGGACTTTACAGAAAATATGTTTTTCAAACAACATATATGTCTTTCTTTACCTAAAAAAGTTCTGGACTTTATTTTATCTTTCTGCAAAAGAAAAGTGATGCTACTTTTTCCCACTACATTTTAGATAAACTCAAATAAGAAAGTTTCCACCTGGATCAAGTAGTGATTATTACTAGACCAATTAATTTGTGAGTCTCTTTGTGCAATGAGTATGAGATGTCCATCTAGAATTGAATTTACAGAATTTTGAAAGAACAAAGTCTTGATGAATTCAGACTTTAGTACTCAAATAATTTTGAAAACATGGGTACTGGAGGACAGCATACTCAGGTCATCTTCATAGACTGAAGAAAGTTGCACACCAGGGAGGTTTTACATCAGAAATTAGAAAGGAAGTAAGCACCTTGAGAAGTAAAACTCTTGCCCAAAACTATCTACAAAAAAGAGTATTCTTTTTTTCTCACGTAATTTCTGAAGAGCTTCCCACTTCCTTTACGTTTACACTTCCCCCCTTAACTTCATTTTTGGCCAAGTTTTCTACAGGAAACAGCTCTGGATTTTCCCACTGCTGCATGTCAGTAACCTGTGGAAGATACAGAGTGACTGTTTATTTGGTAGTTTGGTACATCACCAAGTATAATCTAAGCCACAGTACCCGCTGAGTCAGTTCCAATATTTCATGAAGGGCCAACAGTGTGAGGACACTTTTTTTTTATGTAGATAGCCTCGTAGAACTTCAGTGACTTGGTACTTTTGCTTCACCTTTCTTTCCAGTCTCTTCACATTAACTTCATTATCTGATCTTTCTTCTTTTCCACATAGTCCCTACTTTCCATTTTCTTCCATAATGTTTCGGTTTTGCTTTTTTTTTAATCCACATATTCGTCCCTTACTGAGAAAATAAACAAACCCTGTATTTTTGCTGTTGTCACATACTTTATTTCTTCTAAGTTATATTTTCTCCTCTATCTATGTGGTCAGACTGGAAGCTCTTCAGAACCCAAGAAAACAAACAAATGTGCACTTGTATTTACTGTCTACTAAATCATTTCTGTACTTAATAGAATGGCTGCTACTTCTACTACTGAAGTACATAGTCCTTTTTTATAAAACGCATTTTCTCATGTTTTAAAGAGTGTGCCAAGCTAAGAACATGTTATATAATTTCAGTTAATAAAATATGTGATGTTTAATACCTGAAATTACATGGGTTTTGGTAGAAACAGATGGAAGAGCAGCTTTAAGCAAAAGCAGAAAGCATGTGTACCAAAAGGAACTCTGAGAAATGCCAGGAATCTGAGCCCACTGTTTTGCAAGTATTAAGATGATACTTCTTATAATTGTATTAATAAATTAAGTAAGTTTAATGACCAGGAAATCATTTGTGTGGACAATACAGATCACAAATGTGACCATAACTATGGTAGCAGAAAACAATGCATAATAAGAATCAGTAAGATCTGATTAAAGAAGTGGCTTTGAACTGACATAGCACAATTGCTAGTTAACAGCTCATAATTATGAGAAAGCAAATTTGCAATGCATCTGCAGAATCAGGGTGTAAGTGTTGCATCTGAAAATTTAAGCAGAAGATCTGAAAAAATAATAGATTTTTTCTTGTAATTTATATTCTAATACTGTGCTGTTCAGTCTTTTGATTCTCTTCACAAATTAGCTTGTGAAATGTGCTGAGAAAATTTCCATAGAAGCTAGCAAAGTTGTCAGGCAAAGTCATCAGTGAAAGAGAAAGAAGAATTAGAATCTCATGTTTTGTGCAATTACATGAACATTTTGTAAGTATAACCTTCTGTGACTGTTAAAAAAGCAGAAGATTGTTTTCTCCCTGGAGACATTTTTGTTCATAGAGAAGATTGGTAGGAGCCGCTGTCTTACTAATGTTCTGGTCCACATTAAAAAGCAATGGATTAAAGACAGAAGTGGCTCTTTGCCTAAACTGCTTAATAAAAGTGAGTCAAAGACCAACCTCTCTCCTTGAGGCCAAGTAGTTATCAAATAGTTTATATCCACACTTGTCTAGCTGATGGCTAGGCCTTTAGAGGGAGAGAAACAGAATGTTACGGAAATTCACAACATTGCCATGAAATGAGATAACAGAAAGCAGTGTATATGGTGAGATGTCAAGGACTTCAGTTTCCTCTCCAGTTTTCTCTTGTCAGCTCTGAAGAGGTATGTCCTTAAGCAATATAACTTCTTAAGTCACTTTTTGACACCTGGCATGAGGAACAGAGATAGATAGGTCCCTGGATTTTTATTTAGCAGTCTCAGACATCATCAATTCTGCCTCTGGTCGACTGAGCGAGACATAGCCAATTATTCCTTGCTTTGTGCTTGTCTTCCAGGTTCTATGTATAACAGAGATTTTAGCAGTCAAAGCTTTAAGGCATAGTCTGCTAACTCCTAGCAATTTCAAACTAGGGCTCTAATTTCAGTTAAAACTTAATTGCTGGTGAATTGAGCATTCAGACCCACAATTGACATAGGCACCTACCTTCCTGAGCATGAAAAGACTAGGACTGAGGCATATATATATATATATATATATTTTTTTTTAATATATATATGTATCTGAAGAGTAAAAGATTTTTGTACCATATGACAATATGACATCTCTTGCATGTCTATAGATCAGTTGGCCACTCTATCAATGCAGAAAAATGATAAAAGCCAGAACTTCTAAGACACAGGCCTTAGTACAGACACTTCTGTTGATAAGATGATTTGTACCTTAAATTACTTACGGACACTATTGTGACTAGCTCACATGCAGATGTCTACAATTTTATTATCTGAAGTAGTGCAATGAATCCCAGAACAGAGGATAACTAGTCCAAGGTAAGTTATATGGTGTTAGCACTTGACAAGGCTGGCATGGCTGATAGAGATCGGTACAATTTATTTGAAGATATTGTGCTGAAAATCTAATAATGCAGTGAATCCTACCAAGCTGTAAGTGGTGAGATTCTGTTCCAGCCTGTAGAACCCCTATTTAGGTACCAAAATGTTATTTCTTCAAAGGACTGAGATATCCAACTATATCACTCAGCTGGAGTGACAGTCAGGATGCAATACCCCATTGCATCTCAAAGAGCACTAGATACCTTTCTGTGGCAGCTGAATCCAACTTTATTTATCAGGTATTTCTTTATTATAATATAACTCAGGCACCAAATTCTATGTAGGTGTTTTACTGCTCCCATGGCCTTTAACTGAACTTATCACAATGTATCAGGCCTTGGAAAAGGAGCTGAGTCTTAAATACTTTTTAAGATCATGGTGATAAATAACTTTAAAAATATTTTCTGAATAATAATGTCAGGTTCTCAGAATTTCGTATCTCCATGGAAGGATTAAAATAATTGACCAATTTTACAGAAAAAAAAGTCATTTAGCATAGTGACTTCACTTTTAGAAGTGTTAAAATGCAAACACTTCACTTGAGAATATTTGGTTTTGGGTATTTTGTAGGATTTTATCTAGAATAATGATAATTCACTAACAATATTGAACACTCATTCAGTTACTGGCCTGTCAAGATTTTTGAAATTTATGTGTGTGTATACATATATCTCCATGTCCCTGTATCTATTTATATAGGGTTAGGATTAGAACATCTGAATTCTTATAAATACTCCTTCTGGATTGTTTCTTTACTCAAGAAAAGGAGATTTCATGTTGTCCCTGGTTTGATCTGAAATGAAACCTTTGCTACTCAGTTAATTTTTTCCAGAATAGTTTCAATATTGAAAAAATAATCAGATTCTTTTGTAAGATCACACACCTTTTACTATGTTGAACTACCCTTCAAGGCCAACTGAGGAGTCTATTGAAAGAGTTATAAATGATTCATTTGTTTAATTCAAAACTTTTTTTTTTTTTTTTTTTTTTTTTTTTTTTTATCTGACATAAGACTATTGAATTGGATATTATCTTTCAAGTGGTTTCATGTTTGGCTTTTGTGCTTAAAAACATCATAGAATCAGATCATGACCTCGTGGCAGAAAAAATAAGTAGAAAGAAAAAAGCCAAGAAAAATAAGAAGGAAATTGTGCAGATCAGTATTTGGTGAAGTTGCTCTTTTTTCTGGAATAATTTGCTTCCATAAATATTATGATAGTGTAGTGGGTTCAGTTTGATAACCGGGTAGAAACACCAATTTAGTGTTGTGGTTTGGTCCAAAATACTCATTACTGTTTACCTTCTGTGAGATAAGAATTAGGAGAAAAGCAAAGCAGGCACAAAACTTGAAAGAATATGAAGAAGTTTATTAACAGACCTAAAAGAAGGAAGGAAAAAACCAAAATAAGATCATACCACACCTTCAGAACACTTCTCCTCCCCCGACCTTTCTCCCTTCTCCCAGTGACAATGTAAAAAGACAACCCTTGAGATGTTCAGTCTGTTTACCCCTTCCGTAATAGCCTTGTTCAGTTCATTTGGGAAGAGGAGTCTCTCTTGCTCATACTATGGAGACATTATCACAACGAGACAGCCGCCCAGGTTGGTTCTCTGCTCGCATCATGTGAGAGTCCCAACCCACGACTTGCGGCTTTTTCCACAACTGCTTTCAAGGGTCCAATCTTGAGTTACTGGGGTACAATTTTAAGGTTGAGCCGTTCAGAAATAAAAGTTCTCTTCACCCATCCTGGGAGCATTTTATCTCTAAGAATAGAGGCCCTCCCCTTCCCTGGGAGGAAAAGGGTCCTCATCATCTTCGTCTCTAGGACTATCTCTGGGAGCATCTCTAGGAACAGAGGTCTTCTCCTTCCATTTGGAGCAAGAGTCCTCATCACTTCCATCTCTCCCTGTTCAAATTTCTAATCAAATTACAGCTGCTTCAGCATTTTCTTATTCCAGCACAGGTGCTGATGCTCACAAGTTGAACACTCCACCCCCCATACCTTCATGAAATTACAACAGGTACTCTGTTATATCATAGCTTTACAACAGAATTTCAGCTTTAAGCATCTCCTCTCTCTCCTCCCTCAGGATTTCAGCTCTTCACAACACTAAAAGAGTTAATCTCACCCGGGCTTTGCAGCTGGAATTTCGCTTATCACTGTTTGTCACATGATCTTTGCCAGGCAGGGGGAAGCTTCAGCTGAATTCTTTGGCTGCACTGGAGAGAGGGAGCGGCCTGTCTGCACGTAGTGGGGGGGCGGGGGGGGGAGGGGCACAGGTGGAACAGGGCCCATTGGCTCCAGGATGGCTGTGACCCAGTCCAGCCCAGCTTGAGCAGGTCCCAGCAGGGCTGCTGAGCCCTGTACGGGCCCAGGCCAGTTACCAGTCCTCTGTCCAGAAGCAAGAGAGAGAGCCTCCTGGGGTTCGTCCATTCTTAAATGTGGACCACAGAGGCGGTCAAAATTCTAAGTGGCTTAAAAAATTGTCCATATTCAAACTGGCCAGCTGATAGGTTCTGTCAGGTCATAGAGGAAGCTGTAAGCACCTCTTTGCAAGAAAATCACTTCTGGGACTATGCTTGCTAACCCATGACAGACAGTAAAAGTAGAAATTATAAAGCCACCACACTTATAAGTGACAGTAAAATAATGGAGAAATCCTGGAATCCAATTTGGAAGTCATGAAAAATTCAGCTTCAAGTTTTGTATTGACATGCATGCAGCTACATGTCTATATAAATTATTCTCATACATGTGCACTTTTACTTCACATATATTTCTTTCTTGAAAAACTGAGAATGAAGCATTTAACAGACTATAGTCACAAGAGTATTACAAATGTAGTATTCCTCATAGAACAATGTTCACAAAAGCTATAAAAAAATTGCTTTTTGGGCATGGTACTAATGAAGTATTTGTTGTTTCTTTTCAGATTTGTGACCTGCAAGCATTTGGTGTTGCTCTATTCAGTGACTGGGGCATTTATAAATATATGCTCTCTGTGGTTTAATAGACAGCTGTTGAACTCACTGAATTTCTTTTCTTTACTCCACTGTTTATTTTCACAAAACTTTGGGAAACTTCATTATCTTTATATGTCTTTTTCTTTATTGATTCAAATCTGCCAGCGAGCTCAAAAACATTTTTCATAAATGACATACAGTGGGACAGACAAGCACATGTAAACACATGAAGACAGATCATTACATGAACTTGTTTTCTAAGAAAATGCAGATAAAAACAGTTCATCAGACACATATCACTGTTTGCAATATCTTTGTTGAAAAAATATGAACATATGTTATTCAGAATGCTTTCAATATACTGTAATTAGTAAGTGACATAACACTGACATCGAGTGCCTTCAAATTATCTTTCATATTTAGGCCCTCTATATCTACTTGATAGACAGTGCTGTATTAAACAGTTTCTCAAAACAAAATTAGGCTAAAAAATAGCAGTCTTCTGTCGATATGTACTTCTAGAAATGACAGTTCTAATCTTTCTGTGTCTGTGGATAGTGTATGTTCAAAGATTCTTTCATCATAAGTGACCTCTAGGACTCTGTATTCTAAACAGAGAAAGACTTCAAAATAAAGAACAGTCCTCTAAGATGAGGAAGATTATGAAAATAGTGACCATTAGGTCAATCATCTTAAAGAAGAAAAAATAAAATTAAAAAAAAAAAAAGCAAGAAAAACAAGGCAAAAGAAGGCATATATTTTCTTTTTCCTTTTTTTTTTTTTCTCGCATTTGTTTTATTTAAGTATAGTCTGGATATGTCAAACTCAGCTTTGTCTTTTGAAGAAACTCGTTATATCATCAGGTAGAGTTTTTCTGGAGTCTCATTTTTTCTAAAGCAATGTCCACTTTGTTAGCAATACATTTTTACGAAGCTTACAGATTCATACAATTAGCCATAGATTAATGGGATAATTTTATCAATATTTATTGTCAACCAAATATTCTGGTGAAGCTTATAGTGAATTTTTAATAAAATTATTTCTTTTTAACAAAACTAATTTTATTCTTATTTTTGTCTCATCTTTTACCAAGGATGTACCTTAAAAATGACTTTTTTTTTGTACAATCTGAAATCATCAGTAATTTTTCATTAGTGGTTTTTACCTGAAAATTCATATGTTCAGATGCTGTCATTCTCTGGTATCTGGTCTAATAAATTGCTTTCTTATATTAGGACAGGGAAATAGTACCTTTTCATTATAAACAGTGCCTAATCATAGTTCAAACAAATTATTTCCAAATAATAATTTATGTACGATATATGTGAACACTGAACTAGTAGGTCTTATATGACTTGTTCACAACAGATAAATATTTAAGATATTTTTGCAAAACTTAGTTAATAAGCAGTTCTTGTGTTTACAGTGTATGTTACTTGTAGTTGGACTGACATTTCAGTGAAATTATTGTGATTCACACTACTACTGAAAGCATGATTTATAATTTATGTGGGCCTTCAGGACAAAGAAACCTGAGAGCAGTGCTACAGTGTGTTTTTGTAACATGATTTCTATAGGATAGAACAGATAGAAATTCTCTTTGGTTAAATCATACAATCATGGCACCTTCTCTCTAGGGTTTGAGAGATTCCAAACCCAAGAGATCTCTTGAGATGTTATTTCTTACATTTCCTTTGTGAGCATCATGATTGCAAAAGTCTACCTCTCTGTCCTGGAGCAGACACTCTAAGAGCATTCTCTTCTATGGATGATACCTGGTCCTTTACTGTGTTTGGCTCCGGCCATAGAAGGGAAAACAGAGTAGAAGTTTTCTAGATCAGCGGTATGTGCCTGGGGAAAAAAACCTACAGAAGGTATTGATTTTCTCAGGTTTTCCTGCTAGCATCTGGATGGCCTCAAATTCAGGCTGAGAGGTATTGAGCTGGTAGACAATATGGGTATGTTCAACTTTTATGGCACAATATAGATGTGGTGAAACGAGGCTTGTAAAGTGAGAACACCCCTGAAGGGAGTTGCACATATCCGCATGATCTACCTGCTTGATAGGGTGCCTGTGACTTTGCAGTCCTATGCTATAGCAAAAGCAAATAATAAATAAATTAAATGCATAGGATTAATATGCCACTTTAAAAAGTCAAACAGCAGAAAAACAGACACATTCTTTTTTGAAATACCTGCACTCTCCAGTGTAAAACTGTAATCTTAAAGTTGCTCTGGCAACAGCAGGAACATTTCCATACCTGACAACTGAACTGGATGAGCAAGCCAGAATTTTTATTAACATAGCACATGTCTTCAACAAAGTCTCCAAGCTATAAAACTCAGGTCTAATATAAATAACATGCATCAACAACATTCATTATTAGTTTTATTGAAACCAAACAGTAGATGTTAAATAAAAATCAATGCTTATCATAAAATCAGATGAAAGGCATCATGTTAAAGTAAATTTAGCTTGCAATCAATGTACATCTTTAATTGAAAAACCTGAAGTGAAATCTCAAATAACAGGAGGGCAATAGAACCAAAGAAACATGTATATAATGCACTTAAGAAGAGAACTACCCCATTTTGTCATCATTCTTCTTATTTAAAAAAAATAATTTTTGTAATCTAGACAGATGACATTTATCATATAATGATAATAACATTAGCTGCTTGAAATGCAGATTTGAAAAATTGAAAAGCACTAGCTTTTCTTTCTCCACCCCTTTTCCCACATCACTTGCAGTTCTGATTTGATTTTGACTCATACAAGCAGACAAACATCACCAATGACTTTGACTCCTTGTGTTCTCTAAATATAGGTCATTGCAGTCTCTGTTATTCTGCAAAAGTCAACAGATGGAAAATTAGTGTTTTACTCCAATTCTGTTAGCCATATGCTACATTAAATGATAGCTATAGCTTAAGGGATGGAATTATTTCTGGTATGCTGCATTCTACTTTATTGCTTTTAATGCCATTTGCATTAGGTCATGACTAGGAGCCTCTTCAAGGCTTTGCTGCCACTGGACAGATATGTGTGATGGTATATGATAGGGTGAATTTGTGAAAAAAGAAAAATAATTTAAAAAAAAAAAAAGTTATTTAAGCCAATAAGAGTTTCTTATTCTATTAATTGCACTAGAAATGCTCATATTTTAATTCCTTGATAGCTGGGAATAAAAGGGTTTCAACCTGGTGGAAGGATAGTTCTGTATCATCATGTCATCATGTCAAAGAACCATAGAATAGTTTGGGTTGGAAGTGACCCTAAAGATCATCTAGTTCCAACTCCCCTGTCATGGCAGGGACATTTTTCTCTAGATCAGGTTGTTCAAAGCTCTGTCCAATGCTTCCAGGGATAGAACATTCGTAACTTCACTACATGCTCTTGTAAAAGGTCTCTGTCCAGCTTTCTTGTAGCCCGCTTTAGGAACTAAAAGACTGCTATAATGGTACTCAGAGCCTTTTCTCCTTCAATTCTTCAACAAGATTTAGAAGAATCAGGCTAAATAATCCCAATTGTCTTAGTTTATCTTCATAAGAGAGGTGCTCCAGGCCTCTGATCACCTTTTTGGCCCTCCTCTGGACTTGCTCTAGCAGGTCCATGTCCTTTGTATATTTAGGACCCAGCGCTGGATGCAATGCCCAGATGGGGTCTCATGTAAGAGGAGTAGAGGGAGAGAAACACCTCCCTCGTCCTCCCTTTGATGCAGATAAGGACACGGTTGTCTTTCTGAGCTGTGAGTCCACATTCCCAGGTCAAGTCAAAATTTTCTCTCACCAAGTTCTCCTCAGGGCTTTTCTTTCACTCCATTCTCTTCCCAGAGTGTATATGTACTTGGGATTTCCCTGAGCCAGGTGCAGGACCTTGCACTTGGCCTTGTCAAACTCCATGAGATCCTCACAGCTTTCTTGGGCTCCTATTTCCTTCGTGGCTTTATCACACAGTACTCTGCCAAGTAGATCCCTGAAGAGGCCAAAGTCTGCTTTCCTGAAATCCAAGGAAGGGAGGTTGCAGTGTTCCCTTTTCTCCACCCTAAGGATCTCAAACTCCACCAGTTCATGGTCACTGCAGCCAAGGCTCCCATTGAGCTTCACATTCCCCACTAGTCCCTTCTTTTTTGGGAGAACAAAGTGCAGTACAGCCCCTCTCCTTGTTGGCCCCTCATCCACTTGGAGAAGGAAATGAAATGTATCTCTATCAGTGAAATGTATCCTGTCTCACTTGCAGAAGGATGTGAAGTATATATATAAACACATTTGAATGTAGTCAGGTGTTCTGGTTGAGAAAGGCCAGAATGAACTCCGAGAATTAAGTCTTTGGGTAAAGACTTTCAGAAGAGTTTAAGGACTGATAACATCTTGACTTCCTAGGAGATTATTATTATCATCTATTGCCACTTTTTTTTGCAACAAGATTTAGAATAATCAGCCTTATTGAGACTAAAGTGTGTGTGTGTGTATAAAATCTCACTTGAACAAACATACTCACGTACACACGCTGCTATTTATATGAAAGAGACACTTATGTGACAGTTGGGAATATCTTGAATTTTGCCAAGTACTCATTATTTCATAAGGGACTCTGCTGAACCTGTTCTTGTGGTAGAGGCTATTACTTGGCACCAGAATGGTACTATACTTACGGACCCATTCACAAAATTCCCCTTGCTCTACAGACCTTAAAATTTAAAGACATCACATTATTAAGGATCAAAAAAAAGAGCAAGGATAATAGGGTATTTTAGCACAGACACACTGTGTGCACAGTTTGTAGATAGTTCTTGTGGTTTAACCCTAGCCTGCTGCTCAGCCCCACACAACCACTCACTCAATCTCCTCCAGGAACATGGGGGCGAGAATCAGAAGAGCAAACACAAGAAATCTCTTGAGTTGAGATAAAGACAATTTAATAGATAAAACAAAAGCCACGCAAACAACAAAAGAACCAGGAATTCATTCACTACTTCCCCATGGGCAGGGAATCAGTCATCTCCAGGAAAGCAGGGCTTCATCATGTGTAACAGTTACTTGGAAATACAAACATCATCACTATGAGAGTCCTTGCACCCTCCTCTTTCTTCCCCCAGCTCAAGTGGATGGACAGGAGGATGGGGACTGGCAGAGCAAAGTCCCTCCCAGTCAAAGTAAAGATCAGATTGATAACCACCTGAGGAGCATGAATGTACATAAGTCTATAGCATCGGATGAGATGAATCCCAGAGTCCTGAGGGAATTGGCTGATGCAGTTGTCAAGGCACTCTCCATGATTTTGGAAAGTCAGGGCAGTCAGGTGAAGTCCCAAGTGACTGGACAAAAGGAAAAATTGTACTTATCTTTAAAAAAGATAGAAAGGAAGATCCTGGGAACTAGTGACCTGTCAGCTTCACCTCTGTTCCTGGGATGGCCATGGGACAGATCCTCCTAGAAGCTTTGCTAAGGCACATAGAAGACAGGGAGGTGATTCAGGACAACCAGCATGGCTTCACCCAGGCCAAGTCCTGCCTGACCAACACAGCGGCCTTCTACAGCCGCTATCAGAATGTGGGTTTTTTTAATGCATTACCATAGAGGTGACTTTTAAGGAGGAATTTGAAGGTCCAAAGAAAAAGGCATCTGTCCTGATAACTGACTACTCTTCAGCAGCAGATCTACACAGTCTGCAATATAAGAAGGAGCACGTATGCTGGATACCATGCTATTGTGGACTAGGTCCCTAAAGAAGAAGTATGAATGTCAGAAACTTCAGATAAGCATAGACAGAACTTTTCATTCCTGCTGAATTTTTATAACTCATATCTAAAAGAAGGAAGGAGCTGTTTTCTGCATTTGTTAGGGCAGAAATGAAATCAAAACTAAAAAAAAAACCTGCTGTGCTCCTGGATAACCTCAGAGTCATGATCCAAAAGAGAATAAAATAATGTTTTGTTTTCATGCAGTCCAGATATCCTTCCAGGTAGAAATTATTAATTGCCATGTTCCTGAGTTCCAGTATCCCATGAATAAGAAATTTGGACTTGTTCCAAACCATAGATCACCTGCTGGTTTCTGTAGAGTTATATCAGCCATTCCATTAAGCCTTTTTGACTTTTGAAATGCCCTCTAGGAGTCTGCTCCTAGAGTCTGCACATTGGAATGAGGACACATGCTTAGGTCCAACCCTGCTGGTTGGAAAACTGATCAGCTAAGCTGTCCATGGATGTTTGTTTGTCTGTCTGTATCTTCTGGACCATTCTAACAGGAAATGGGGACATTAATCTACGACTTGTGGCTCTCATTATTCTTACAGTAGCCTGTAGGTAAAATCTGAAAGTATAGTTGTAAATGCAATATATTATTTGTTACTATATTTTTATTTTTATTGTGTGTCAAGATTCTGAAGTACTTAGTCTTATTAGGTCATTACTCCAGATTGCAACCCAATTGAATAAAGAATTTAACACTTGGCATCATCAACAGCCTTATAATCATGGTAGTTTTAATGAAAGCCATTTTGCACATCACAGTGGTTGAAAACCTGACATCACTTATGTCAATGAGGTTATTGCCATTGATTCCACTACAATAAGTATTTCACAAGTGTCTTTAATTTTGATGCTTAAGCATTAACTATTGACAGGCTTAATAGAAGCCATAAGCTATATTCACTTAATTTGCTGCTGAAAATAGCCCTCTCAGAGGCAATAACTACTTAACAGCATGTTGTTGCACTTCGCATGAATCACAGAATCATAGAATCACAAAATCACAGAATCACAGTTTGGTTGGAAGAGACCTCTGGAAGAGACCATCTAGTCCAACCCTCCTGCCAAAGCAGGTTCATCTATAGCAAGTTGCACAGGATCACATCCAAGAGGGTTTTGAATATCTCTGGACAAGGAGACTCCATGGTCTCTCTGGGCACCATGTTCAAGTGCTCTGTCATCCTCGCAGTAAATTTTTTTTTCCCCAAATTCAGATGGAACTTCCTGTGTTTTCATTTGAGCCTTTTTTCCCTTGTCCTGTCACTCACTGGGCATCACTGAAAAGAATCTGGCCCTATCCCCTTGACTCTCCCTTAAGACATTTGTTTGCATTGATAAGATTCCCTCTCAGACTTTCTTCTTCAGGCTAAACCTGCTCTGCTCCTTTAGCTTTTTCTCATTAGAGAGATGCTCCAGTCCAGTAATCATCTTTGTGGCCTCCTTTTGGACCATCACCAGTCGTTCCTTGGTTTTTTTCTTGAACTGGGGATCCCAGAACTGGACACAGCACTCCAGATGAGGCTTCACAAGGGCTGAGTAGAGGAGCAGGATTACCTCCCTTGATCTGCTGGCAATGCTCTTCCTAATGCAGCCCAAGATACCATTGGGCTTCTTGGCTACAAGGGCACATTGCTGGGTTATGGTTGATTTGTTTTCCACCAGGAATCCCAGGTTCTTCTCTGGAGAAAATGAAGCAATGTTCTTTACTAAGGAGTAAGGAATATCCATTAATATTTCAGGAAAAGAAAAAGTAATAACAAAATAACATTAATAAAAAAATTCAGCTTGCTTCAAAACCTTCTCTACCATTTGTGTGACAAGATAACGGTAAACATGCAGTTTTGGTATTAAAAAGATAAGGCTGATTACTGTTTCTACTTTATTGATTTTGATGGTTGGGGGTTAGCAGTCCTGTGTATTTTGGTTAGATAGCAGATGTGTAGCAGAGTGAAGAAATTATTTAACTAGGTATCACATAATTATTTAGTAAAAATGTTAGTATACAGCTTAGATAATGTTCTCAGAATGGAATACTAAAGATCAGACATTTTACAGCCGCATTACAGTACAGTATGTTTGAGAAAATAGCTGAGTAACAAAGTGCCCCATGACTCTAGAAGATCTTGAAAGTTAAAAATGGTGGTCACGCTATCTCCAGACTTGATGGTCTCCATCAGGAGTACTGTGGCAATGGGAATAATTTTTATCAAACTGTCAAATTTATAAAATTTTCTTATTAGCTTCTGGAAGGAAATAGAGCAAAAGTCATTGTCATTATCATAAAGAATGTGTGTGTTTGTGTGTGTGCAGATATAGAGGAGATGTGAAGAAAGTTCTATTGTTTATGGAATTGGACTGATTGTTTTGGACCATTTGTTGATAGTGAAACATAAGGAATTGGCAATTTTAGACTGAACATAAATAATGATGGAGCTGAAATTGCACTTTGAAATGTGATTGGTCTGTAAGCCCGCAATTTGCAGTATTACCGGCAGACAGTAAATTAGCAGACAAAAAACTAAGAAATGTTTATTTGAATAAATGTGCCAAAAGGTACCTTGTGATTATTTGAAAGTCAGAGGTAAACAATTGCAAATGTTTGGCAGTATTAAAATTTAGGGCATGGAATTACAAAAGCTGTAAGAGAACTGGAGTTGATACAATTGTTTTTGCAAGCATTCAATTTAAGCAGTATTTAAATTTGGAAATAAATAATAACAAAATTGGGTTTTATCTTAAATATAACCAAAATAATACATGTATTCAATGTATGTCAAATTTGGTAATTGTGCTGCTCAATGTTGCAGTTTTAATTGCAGTGTATCACTGTATGGCCCAGTGTAGTAAAAAAATCCCACCATTAAAATTCCACTAGCACAGAAATTCCTTATGTGTTAACCCTGCTTCCTTCTTCAGCAAATATGAATTTCCCTTAAAAAAGGTTATTTGTTTATACTACAGATCAGAACAGTTCAGTACAAATTTCTCAGTCTAAGTGTACATGCCTTTAGAAATTTTGTATAAATACATTGATTGCCGTATAATTTAAAATCATCTGCTAAATATTTTATTTTATTGTAACTTAAATTTCTTCGAAAGAATCATAGTCAGACTTGGCAGCAAGCACCAAGCTGTGTATGCATTACAGGATGCTTGCAGCATTTCGTTTTATAATGCAAGCCCCACCTATGTAAATAAACGCTGCAGAAGAAACAATATCATCTGTTTATCATTTGTTTTGGAAATAAAGCAATGCAGAGGCAGATGGTAGCTAGAAGGACACATAAAGACATCAAATAAATGGCTTTTTTCTTTTTTACAGTCATAGAAGAATTTTAAAGTTTCAGAAATCCTTTCCAAATTCTAAGAACAGGGTGTTCATGTAAAGGAGAAAAATATTGAAATATCATGAAATGTTAAAAAGTGTTAAAAAATATAATTAAATGCTTCTAGCAGCCTTCTAGACAAGTGGAATGCAAAGGTGGTAATGGAACACAGCTGCAACAGGCTTCAGCATCTGGGGTCTGTGTTGAAAAGCTTAGAGATTTCACCTAACTTAGTCTGAAACAGTTTTGATGGCAACTTACGTAAAATAAAAGGTAAGGGTGGGAGAAAAACCTCAGCATTTAAAAGGGAGAGGATTGATCCCAAGGACCTGAGGCTGCTAGAGTCTCCAAGTGTGCCTTCTTCGTGTAATGGAGGAACCATCTGACAGCCCTATTAATCATCAAATGCGAGCTATAAATAGTATGTGGAGTTTTTTTCTGAATAATCATAAAATATTTGGGATTGGAAGGGACCTTAAGAAAACATCTATTCCAACCCCCTGCAATAAGCAGGGATATCAGGTTGCTCAGAACCCTGTCAAACTGACCTTGAATATTTCCAGGGATAGGGCATCCACCACCGGTCTGTACAACCTATTTCAGTGCTTTATCACCATCAGTGTAGAAAATTTCTTCCTTATATCCAGGCTTAATTTACCCTCTTCTAGTTTAAAACAATTACTCCTTGTCCTGCTGAAACAGGCCCTGCTAAAATGTCTGTTCCCCATCTTTCTTATAAGCCCTCTGGACATACTGAAAGGCCTCAATAAGATCTCCCCAGAGCCTTCTCTTCTCTGGGTTGAACAAATGCAATTGTCTCAGCCTGTCTTCATAGGAGAGTTGCCCCATCCCTCTACTCATCTTGGTGGCCTCCTCTGGACTTGCTCAATAGGTTGATTTCCTTCCTGTTCTGAGGGTCCCAAAGCTGGATGCAGCACTCCAGGTGGGGTCTCACCAGAGGGGAGCAGAGGAGCAGAATCCCCTCCCTCTCCCTGCTGTCCATGCTGCTTTTGCTGCAGCCCAGGACACATTTGGCTCTCTGGGCTGGGAGTGCACATGGCTGGGTCCAGCCCCTCACTCAGCAGCACCCCCAAGCTGTTCTCAGCAGGGCTGCTCTTGATCCATTCATCTGCCCAGCCTGTGTTGATACTGGGGGTTGCCCCAACCCAGGTGCAGCACTTTGCACTTGGCCTTGTTAAACCTCATGAGATGCCCATGGGCCACTTCTTGAGTTTATCTAGGCCCCTCTGGATGGCAACCTGTCCTTCAGCTGTGTCCTCTGCACACCACAGCTTGGTGTCATCAGGAAACTTGCTGAGAGTGCACATAATCCCACTGACACTGTCCTTGATGAAGAAATCAAACAATACTTGTCCCAGTACAGACTCCAAGGAACATAACTCGTCATTGACCTCCATTGGGACATTGAGCCATTAACCACTACATTCTGGGTGCAACTCTTCAACCAATTCCTCATCCACCAAACTGTCTATCCATAAAATTCCTCTCTCTCTAGTTTAAATGTTGCAGAAAATCCTGTCAAGGCCCTACAGATAGATGATGTGTAGCTCTTTCCTTGTACACTTATGTATGCGCTGTGGAAGGCCACTAGGTTGGTCAGGTATGTTTGCCCTTGGAAAACCATGGCACTTGTCTTGAATCAATGAAATGAATTACCATGAAATATAATTATTGTAAGTCCTAAATCACTTTATTCTCATAAACAAGATCTGGAACCACATACACAAGAATAAGTCCAGAAATTCATATTGCAATAGACATTTTTCTGCTGTAAGAGTTTGGAAGAAAATGAGGGAAAGGATGTATTAATTTCTCTGCTTTATAGATGAGTATTTGAAAAAAAAAATTATCATAGACACGACTGAGAAAAAAATACTTCTATATAACCTATCTATTATAAATGGGAACTGGTTTCTTAACAATTTCTGTTCAAGCATTTCTTAATAATTTCTGTTCAAGCATGTCCCCTCTATTTTCTAACTAAGAGATCCATGTGGCTTGTTCTAATCTTCAAGCAATGTTGATGATCACAGACACCAACTGACTATGACCTTACATTTTGATTTAAATCAACAATATACATGAACCTCAAATTCTGTAATGATGGATGTGCCGACACCAGCACAGGTAGTTGTTCAGTTCCTGGCTCTGCCAGCACGACTCAGAGCACCCTGCTCCACAGGTTGTCTTCTCACAGGCTGAGAGTTACCAGTCAGAATCTGCAATACAAGTCAGCTGAATGAAGGTTTGTCTACCTTTGCCAACAGGAGGACTGGAAATCTCACTGGAAAAGGTCTGTGATACTGGGTATACAGATCTGCAGAAAGTTGCTTGTAAGCTAGGCTCCAGTGGAAAGAAACGTGCTTATCTGTGGCAAACATTATAGCATTCAAAAGAAAACATCCAAAACTGATTAGATTAAGTTTATACTGAAATATTTAGGTTTATTTTTTTCTCCACAATCCATAAAGGCAGTAATGAATACATCAGACTGTCATGTGTTTCCTACTGGACTCCCACTGCCTCTCATTTTTCTCCAGGATAAAACTTAGTAGTTAAACCTAACTACACCCAATATGCACATTTTTTGACTCAGAACTTACATGACTGCATGCTATTTTTCTTACTGACTTGACCTGGAATGCATGGGAAGACATTTTAGCACTACAGCAGTCAGTCTGTGCTCCCAGTTCATCAAAATCCCTACCAGCGCAATGAGCACATGGCCAGTGTTTTTCTCTATTGACATCAAAGAAAACTGCATTAACACCATATTATGTACAGTTTAATGAACTTTGTATAGTTCTGGGAAGGCAGGAGTGACATGTCTTTGAACATAATTTATATTTCATAAACATATTCGTGTTTGGAGGCTCAGTCAGAGTAATTGGTAGCTGATCAGTTCTAACACTGCTGCCAAGAAAATGATCAAAACAATAAAATTGGCATTGTTACAGAGATTTGGATTATATAGCATTAATGATGAGGGAAATTTACTGCTTTGTAGGGAGGTCAAAAGGATTGAAGTCCCCTATACTACCTATGTCCTGCTTAAGCTACTGCCTTTTTGCAGGCCTTTTCCTTACTGGCAGCAGAACTTAAGTTTGAATTTTATCCTGAAACCTAAGAATTCCCACAGATTCCTGTAAGAAGTTTTAAACCACTTTTATTAACATGTAGAACCAGAATCACATTACTATTACATTATGGTTGACTACATACTCTTTTCAATCTAGGCTCCAAGTCCCCTTTAGCCTTTAAAATGGATGTTGTGTTTCGTGTTTTTGTTTGGCTTTTTTTTTCTTATGCTCATTTTTCTAAATCAAGCTCCAGTAAGAGAGTTCTGTGGTCTGCTCTATATGTGATCTTTAAATACTTTCCTAGTCATATGTATTGGGTTTGCATGGCAAGGTTTTGGTAATGGGGGGGGGGGGGGGGGGGGGGCTGCAGGGGTGGCTTCTGTGAGAACCTGCCAGAAGCTTCCCCTGTGTCTGATAGAGACCATGCCAGACAGTGCCAAGACAGATCCACTGCTGGCTTAGGTTGAGCCCACCAGAGACTGTTACAGCGGCGATACCGTGCCCCAGCCCGCGTTTCGGCTAAGCGGGGCTCCGCTCCGCCGCCGGCCGTGCGCCGCTCCTCCCACGGGGCTCGCTCCACCACGCGCTGCGTGGGGCCGGGCGGGCTCCCGCCGTGCCTCGCTCCGCCGCCGACACTGCAGCTCGCGCCGCTCCGCCCGCACGCGGGAACTGCCTCGCTGCTGCTCGCAGAGCGCTCGGTGCACGTGGCCTGGGTCGCACGGTCCCTGAAGCAGTTTTAACTTCACAAGGACACAGCTGACATTGTTCAACAGTCTCGGTAATTAAATAATATTCACTAAAATATTCTTCCATCGGCATATATTTTGACTCAGAAATTAACTGTGTCCAAACGGTCTTCCAAAAATCTTTGGTAAGAATCAAATCCCAAGAAACGTAGAAAAAGGTCTTAAACAACCATGCCAGGAAGTATTTCAGTTCCTTTTGGGCTTGAATTAAGCTAAAATTTACAAATCGTTGTTCAAGTATACTTTCAAGTTTAAGATAAATGTCCATATGTGGCTCTGAGAGCCAAGAGTCTTTCCACAGTTCCTCCATAGTTTAGAGATGGAACAGCAAAACAAAAACAAGAAGAGAAATCCAGAGTTTACTCACAAATCAGTCACTGTCCTTAGGGATTGGGGATCGTTCTGCTTGCATTAACCACCATTTGTTACAGTGTGGATACTGTAACACATGTATCAGACAAGAATGCCCGTGGAAAAGAAATATATATGTGGACAGATTCTTGATAGATGTTTCAGAGAGATGTTTATTTCTCCAGCCGCATGGCCGGGGCTCTGCCGACGAACTGTTCCAGTCACGGGACCAAGGGTCCTTCTGCCCGCGCAGGGAACACAAACCAACCAATGGGAACGAGGCTGAGCAGGGGCAGGGAAACCCCGTGTCTGTGCCCTCAGGGCCCCTCTCCCAGGGCTACACGGCAGGGGGGAAGGGATCCCAACAAGAGACCCTCTGGGATATAACATATTTAAGGGGGAAAAGACTGCACAACTGCAGCTGAAAAGAGGGATGGGAATGTGTGAGAGAAACCACTCTGCAGGCACCAGTGTCGGTGAAGGAAGGGAAGGAGGTGCTGCAGGCATTGGAGCAGATTCCCCTGCAGTCCTTTGTTGTCTCCCTGCAGCCCATGGAGGTCCATGGTAGAGCAGAGATACACCTGCAGCCCATGTAGAACCTCATACTGGAACAGGTGGCTGTGCCTAATGGAGGCTGTAACCTTGTGGGAAGCCTGTGCTGAAGCAGTCTCCTGGCAGGACCTGTGGCCCTGTGAAACAAGGAATCCACATTGGAGCAGGTTTGCTGGCAGGATTTGTGACCCTGTGGATGATCCGCATGAAGAACTGCAGCCTGTGGGAAGGACTCATAGTGGAGAAGTTGTAGAGGACTGTCCCATGTGGTAGAGACCCCATGCTGGATCAGGGGAAGAGTGTGAGACCTCTCCCTGAGGAGGAAGAAGCAGCAGAGACAACATGTGATGAACTGATCACCACCCCCATTCTCTGTGCCCCAACACCACTGGGGAAGAAGAGAAGATTGGAAGTCAAGTTGAGCCTGGGAGAAAGGGAGGATTGGAGGGAAGTTTGGGTTTTTTCAAAATTTGTTTTTATTTCTCATTATCTGACTCTGATTTGATTCATAATAACTTAAACTGATTTCCCCAAGTTGAGTTTGTTTTACCCACCATGGTAATTGGTGAGTCATCTCTCCCTGTTCTTATCCTATGAGCCACTTGGATTTTTTTTCTCACCTGTCAGTCTGAGGAGGGGACTGATGGAATGTCTCTGGTGGCAGCTGGCATACAGCCAGGGTTATCCCACCATATCATACAATTTCTTTAGAAATGGTCCATAAAGGCCTGCACATTTCTACATTGGTTAAACTGTGTTGCCTTTTGGAAAGTTTATAAAGTGGAATATTTCAATGAGGCAGAGGTTTGCTTAATAAATAGAATCACATAATGGTTACTGTGTAGTAAAAAAAAACCCTCAAAACCCAAACATAAACATAACAAAAACATTATTGGCTGCATATCTGAGAGCGAGGTCACACTAAACCAAATTACAGGCTCCCCTGTTACTGATTTGCTTATCAAGTAGAAATGTGAATACTCCATTGAGGGTATTTCCTAAAAGTCTTGCTTTCAGCAAGGAAAAGGCTAACTCCATGAGTGTGTCTGTGTATGTGGGTGGGAATTTTTAAAGTAGGTTGCATGCCTGCATTACAAACCAGGGTGTGCCCACAGGGAAAGACTGCTATCTAGGGCAGCACCTGGCTGATCTGAGCTGGATCATCATGAAGTGCAGTGCTCCAGGGGTGTAAACACTGATAGCACACTGATGTGAGGGGCATCTTCCACACAGAAAGTAATTTCCAGAAAAGTTGTAGAAATTAAAGGGGAATGGAACAGAGAATAATAACAAAGAAAATTTTTAAAAGTTTACCTTTTGGTGTTATATAATCTCTGTATTTTCTACAAGAGAAATTGCTAAGGAAAGATTTCTACTTTTAGGAATTAATTTGAAAGCTCTCCAGGTGTGATGTTTTGTTAAGGAACGTCTTAATGGCAGCCTCTGGGAGTAGTTACCATGCCTTTTTTCTCTCTAAACACCCAACATTCGTTATTAATAGTGTTCTGGTAGTACATTTGCTAAACATACCCCTAGAATTTACTTTTATGTTTAGGCACAAATATGGAAAAAACCCCACTTATAATACTTCTCTCTGGGGAGCGGAATTATTAAAAAAAAAGAAATTCTATCATAAAAAGAGAAGTCTATGATATTGCTGTAAGTCATGAGTAGATGTAAGGATAACAGAACACCCTGTTGTTATGTTATATATATTATTCTCTCTTCCTCTCATTTCCCAGTCCTCCCTTATGAAGAAGAAGGAAAACGGTGAAAGAAGGAGATATTGTCCCTAGAAATATTGCTGTCATCACTGACAATTGCCAACACAGGAGAAAGAACTAATCACAAATCTCCATCCAGTAGGGAGAAAGCATTCTAAGGAGAAAGTATTTGGGAAAGATATATAGGAAATTATTTTCTCTAAATAGGTAATAATTTACTAGTTTTAAACTTGAAGTATGAATGTCAAAGCCACACAGTCTGAAATTATGTTGGACAGCTGCATCTATCCTGTACCCCAGTCTCTAAATTAGGTGTTAAGAACATAGTAGTTATTGCACTGGGGGCTTTTCCCTTTAGCATTACAATATTCCATCCTTAAAATTTTTAATTTTTGTCAGGAAAACACTTCAGAAAGAGATTACCATTTTCTGCGAAGCTGATATTTATATTACACAGCCAAGATGACTGTCATTTTAATAGAGATTTTACAGATGATTGCAGGCTATCAGGTGCCAGGGGATCACCTTCCTGTAAATTTTCTTGAATATGCCTATCTTGGGAACATAATTTAAAATTGTGCCTTTTCTGTCTTTTATGAGTATAGCTCTGCAAAGCAAATAAGTAGGCCTGTTGTTGTTAAAGCAGATTTTATCTTGATAGTCTATTTCTAAGTATTACAAACACCATTTTTCCTCCCTTGCTGTTTATTGTTGGTACCATCCTGCAAAACTATGATTTAATAAGATACCTGCAAAACTATGTTTTAATAAGATAATTTCTTGACATTCACTCCAAAGTAGGTACTTATCTTTCCTCTACATTCTCTGAATTCTGCTTGATCATTGATATAGTTATGGAGTAGAAAAGGAGGACACTTTAGCTTTTAATAAAGGTACCTGAGGAACCAAAGCAAGAGATTACAACTTTGCCAATGAAGTTTCTCTATACCCAAGAGACTTTGTAACCACTAGAAAGTATTTCCATACACTTAGAGATGCTATCTTTATGAGGAAATATCAAACACCACATATATCTTATCAATACAAATGCTCAAAGGGAGGAACTGGATAATTGATATTTGATTATGCTTCCTCTTCTTAGTACTTTTTCTCTATACCAGGTTAAATTTCAGGGAAAAAAAGTGTTTCTTTTCTAGGCCTATTGCAAAAAGAAGTTAATTGTTTTTAACTCTCAAGGATTTTTCTAAGCGCCTGTTGATTTGTTCAATATCTCTGGCTATGGGAAAAATAATAATAAAGTAAATAAAAAAAAAATCCAGGAAGCATAACCCTAGTCGTTTCAACAAAATCAACATTTGAATAGACAGGTATTTTGGCATCAAGGATTCTCTTTTTGTAGGGTGGTTAAAAAGTATTCAATGTGCTATAACGTCTTTGTTTTATGAAAATCAAATACTAGACAATTAGAAGAAAATAGCTAGCTAAAACAGCTGAGAAAGCATGAAGAAAACAATACATAACACAACAAATTGCTCTTTCTCTTCACTAGGTACAAGGAGCTGAATAAAAGGGATTTGCATTACTTGGGCTTTCTTCAACTATAGCTTTCAGACATACTGTTCATTGGTTTTGGCCTGTACCTCAAAATCACAATCTCATCCTCAGTGAGCTGCTGACTGAAGTTAATGAATTCAAATGGTACTGCAGGCATTCAGGATCAGGCCTTTTGGATGCAGCTGAAACTGATTTTCATAGCTCATGCACAAACTCAACCAAAAATTCCTCATCTCAACTTCTGCCTGTGGGACCTACATTTTCTCATGCGGAAGGTGTCTTTGGAAAAAGGGCCTAGACTTTTACACTGACTGTGATAACTACAGTGGAGATTTTGCCACTAAGTAAAGATGAAACTTTCAGAACATGGTGCTGAAACCTATTAAACCATTTTTCTTCTCCCTTTAACTATGTTGTTGCCAAACCAGGCCTAGGAACTCCATGCCAGCACAAATACTGTTCATCCATCCATTTGCATTTTACCTGGCACTCATTCTTCCCCAAAGTTAATTTCTCCTCTGTATGTATACCAAATTATTTTCTTTAGTTACACGGCTGCTTTGTGGTGGCTGACTTTGCAAAAGTCTCACTTTTGCTTACATAAAACTCTTGTGATTTCATGAAAGAATGTGGTATTGAGAGTCTTAGCCCCCAGTGAAGATGAGCTGCTATCTCTACTGCAGCTTTCAGAAGAGTTCTTCCCAGGGCCATTCTATTTTAAACTTAATTAGATGCTTCTGCTCAGTTTTAAAAAAAGAAGCAAGAAAACTGACGATTGGCAGACTGGCAGGTGTAGTGTGGCTCAGTGTCAGGAGGCAGCGAAGATTTCTGTGTTAAAGCTGGCATTTCAGTCCCTAATGACATTACTCCAGAGGATGAGTCAAGCAGCATTTTACCTTGTAATCGCTCTTTGTCTTTTAAAATAGTAGTAATACATAATAAAATAATAAAACCCAATAGAAATGTATAAAATACAATGAGAAACAGTGAAACCTTATAACCCTCCCCAAATTGTTGCCAGTCACAAGAGTTCCCGGACAGAAATACCCATCTTGGATATGTTGTTCTTTTACACAAAGACAGTTCTGTAGAGATGTGTAAATCTCAAGTGCCACATTGGTAAGAACTGGGTCATACCAATTTTAATTTCTGAACACAAAACTAGAAAGAGCGATGGTAACTTAAGCTTAGTGAGTATCTACTGAGAGTGGGGCCACAGTTTGCAAAAGCACCTGGTAATTCTGAGTATCCAACAAGAGAAACTTTAAAGGATTTGATGCTCAGAATTAAAAGGATATTCAGAAAATGAAAGATAAGCCTAATGCCTTGTCCCCAGCTAAACATGCACAGATAACTGAAACATAGAAGGCACTTTTGAAAATCAAGACAATGAAGTTCTGTTTTTAGAATTAGAATCAACAGCAAGACAAGGCAGTTTGTGCCATACTCTCAGGTTAACTGTAATTATTGTGGAATTATCTCATCCTCAGTAGTCAATTAAGTTAACACAGTTTATTGAAAAATAACAAAAGCCTCAAGATGTGGCCTCATAACTGTCTAGAAATGTTGTCCACTCCCAGGTGTTCATAGAAACGAAGTGCAAGCTCAGTAACATGTTTATTACCATTTAGGACAGTAATACCATTTAGGACAGTAATAAACTGACACTCAGGCTGTTTCTGGCCAAAAAGTAAAAGTCGTAAGTTGCAATGGAAGGAATGGAGAATTCTCTTTCTGCATGTATATCAAAACAATCGTATAGTCATGACATTTTTTAGCTCAGCTGCATACATGAAGCATCAGAGGAGAGAATACATAACACAGACACACAGACCACAAAAGAGTGTCCTGAGTTATTAACTCCAGAAATGCTGATGTGTGTCATTCACATTCTGCTATCTCTTACTCTCATGTTCTAAATTTCTTCTTTCACTTAGGTTTCTTCCTTCCTGATTTCTTGTTGTTCCTCTCATTTCTAGATGAGGGAAAATGATATTTTATTTTTCCTTCCTTTTTTTAACCTTTTATTTTTCCATAAACATAAGTTTTACATGTCTTAGGTGCTGAGAATAGATTTATCAGAATTTGTCAGCCTTTTTCTCCTGCATGCAGAAGAACCATAGAGGCTTTGGAAAACCTAATGCACATATCTGCCAAGAGAAGAAGGCTGTTGTATTATGAGTCTGCTTTGGTTTGGTTTGGGTTTATGGCAGAAAAAGTAAACTGTCGTGTAAGACTCTGTTTGCAGTTCACATTTATGTAAATAAAGTAATACTTGCAGAATTTATTAATTGTTCATCTAGGAAATCCTAATCTGCTTTCATAGCAACATCTACACTTAGGTTTTTGTTTTCATTTGGGAACAAGGCTCATTCTTAGTCTCTTTTAAAAACCTGTAGTGTCTTCCTTAGGATTCAACTCTAATCATTTTTCTGCAAACATTTATTTTTCTTTCTAGCCTCTACTGTTCCTTCTCAGTCTGTCAATATCTGTCCCTGAACCTTAATTTTCTAACTACGCCGGTGTATTGATGACCTACTTTTTACAGTAAACCGCCCCATCAATATACCTCAGTTGCAACTAACACAGAACAGCTTATGGCATTTCTGTTTTCTGTCAACTCAGAGTTCCAAGTTATTTCTAACTTTATGTAGTTCTAAACAAACTCCTATAATGTGTGAAAAATTAGTGTTCACCCAAAATCAGTTTCAAAGTTTAATTTTCAAATATTCAGATTAAACAAGGATCATGCTAAAAGTTATCCGAAATGACTAAGAAGGATTCTGGGGTTTTGTTATGACAATTTAGCTACAAAGACTTCCTTTGTTGTCTTATCTACAGCAGAGGATACATTCAGCTACTAGAACTGTTATTTCACCAGTATGTTCTAATAGCCATTTATATGCTTCCTTGTCTGAGAAACTCTCAGGATGTCTCATTGACTCATTTAATGTTCACCATTTCGTGCTTTGGACCCCAAAACATATTATTACAGCCTATGAAGAATGGTTACTTTTTTTTTTCTACAGACAGAACAATAGAAATTTTACTCTACTGGAAAGTAATTTCCCCCTCCAAGTCAAGAGCAAAGTGGCAATGTAAAATGAAGACTGAATAACAGTTAGAAAGACCACATTAGAAAGATTATCCATAGAATCTCTGCTGGCTGCAATCTTGCTTCACTTGAAGCAAGACTGAAATTTAGGAACAAATTCTACTAATCTGTAATGTGAAGTTTATAACTCAGATTTCTTACTGAGATGATGAAGAAAGCTCTGGATTATTCAGAAACTCACAGTGTGAGAAATGAATAAAGAAAATTCTTCAATGAAAGACATGCAAAAGAGTTTTTCAAAAGTTGTGTTTGATCTAAGCAGAACTTAACTGCTAAATTGTATGGCTGTGTACCCAGGATATCATCTATAAGGAATTATCCTGTTGACTATCAAGCTACACTTTCATTGCCTCTCCATGAATAGTATGCAATGTAGCATTTTATTTTGAAAAGTATATTTATGTCTCCTTTGGGTCTGCTCCACCTCCTCCTTCTCTGCCTTAGTTTTCCTTTTATTTAATTTTTCCCTCTGTAGTGGTTTGGTCCAAAATACTCATTACTGTTTATCTGCTGTGAGATAAGAATTAGGAGAAATGCAAAACAGGCACCAAACTTGAAAGAATATAAAGAAGTTTATTAACAGACCTAAAAGAAGAAAAAAAAATTATACCATACCTTCAGAACTCTCCTCCTCCCCCCACCTTCCTCCCTTCTCCCACTGACAATGTAAAAAGACAACCCTTAAGATGTTCAGTCTGTTTACCACTTCCATAACAACCTTGTTCAGTCCATTTAGAAAGAGAAGTCTCTTCTTGCTCATGCTATGAAAACATTATCACAACGAGCCAGCCGCCCACTTCCAAATATTGTTCAGTCCATTTAGGAAGAGGAGTCTCTCTGCCTGCATGTGAGTCCTTTCCCCCGACTTGCAGCTTTTCCCGCAACTGCTTTCGAGGGTCCACTCTTGAAGTTTTTTGGGGTACAATTTTAAGGTTGAGCCGTTCAGAAACAAAAACAGAGGCTCTTCTCCTTCCCTGGGAGCAAAGGGTCTTCCTCATCTTCATCTTTAGGACTATCTCTGGGAGCATCTCTAGGAACTGAGGTTTTCTCCTTTCCCATTTGGAGCAAAAGTCCTCATCTGGTTCATCTCTACGGACTGAGGTTTTCTCCTTTCCCGTTTGGAGCAAAAGTCCTCATCTGGTTCATCTCTCCCTGTCCAAACTTCTCATGAAATTACAGCTGCGTCAGCATCTGCCTATCTCAGCGCAGGTGCTTTTGCTTACGAGTTGAACACCCCCCATATCTTCATGAAATTACAACAGGATACTCTGATATATCATAGCTTCACAACAGAATTTCAGCTTTAAGCATCTCCTCTCTCTCTTCCCTCAGGTTTTCAGCTCTTCACAGCAATAAAAAGGGTTAATCTCACCTCGGCCTTGCAGCTTTGCAGCTGGAATATTGAATGTTTCTTATCGCAGTGGAGAGGGGGGAGAGCCGAGCCGCTCCGGCTGCCCACGGCAAGGCAGTGGGGGGGGTTCCACGGCTGGAACAGGTCCATCGGCTCCAGGATGGCCGTGGCCCGGCCTGGCCTGGCCCAAGCAGGGCCTGGCCGGGCCTGTTGGCCCCCACACGGGCCCCGCAGCCACCTGTGCCAGCACTGGAAACGAGAGAGAGCTTGGAGGGGGAGTTTGCCTATTCTTAAATGTGGATCACAGAGGTGATCACAACTTTAAGTGGCTTAGAGAATTGTCCATATTCAAACTGGCCAGCTGATAGGTTCTATCAGTTCCCAGAGGAAACTGTAAGCACCCCTTAGCAAGGACGTCCCTTCCGGGACTATGCTTGCTAACCTATGACACCCTCCTAATACTGCTCTGTGTTTATGTTAAAGAAAACAAGTTAAAAAAATGTGCCCTTCATTCAAACCCATGGAGATTCTCAGTTCATACAAGAATTTTTACCACACTGTGAAGAACTTTGTCTTTTGCACAGATGACTTTGTTCCAGTTACGGATGTTATTACCATGCCAGAAAAAGGACAATCACCAAGTTGTTTCATTCTGGTTCTTGAATTGCATGTAATTTGCTTTATTTATTTTAGTATTCTTTAGTCTGCCTTCATTGTTTGGTAGATAAGAACCCCATTTTAACATGATTAAAATTTCCTTGAATAGCACAGAGAGCTAGAGGCAGGCCTCACGTTATAATGGTGGCACTGACCTGCACTGCTGTGGGGATAGAGCTGCAGCCTGTGGCTGGGGGCTGGAGTTCTGAGAGTCATTCTTTTGCTTTCTATTCAGGAAATTTTGCCTTTTCCCTTCCAGTGTAACAGAAGTACCAGAAGGTATCCTCTTTCTTCATGTTTTCCTTATTGCAGATGTACAGTCCTCTCTACAGCTGCCACTATGCTTCCCACGAATGCAGATTTTAAAGTGATTAACGAAAGAACTGGTAAGGATGTTCTTTCCAACATCTCTCATATTTGCATGCTGGGGGAGCGCAAAGAGAATGGACTTGAAAAAATGGCTAGAGTTTCATGCGTCTTCTAGATAACATCTCCTGGGCTGAATGAAGCTGGGCCAGCCTTACCCAGCATTTCTTACGTCCTTAGGATCACTTCAAAGCATCAGATGAAACTGAGCAGGACTCTGAATAAAGAGTGGCAGTAAAGATGTGTTCCTTATAAGGGTGCAATGCTTTTCAGGTGAAGAGGTGACAGAATACTTCTATTTCACATAAAATCAATAGAGTTTATTATTTATAAGCTGTCCTTGAGGTGTCCGTAAACCTTTGAAGAAGTTCAGAAAATGAACTTTTGCTTTCCTCATTCAAGTTGCCCTGGATATTCTTGTAACAATTGCTATCAACCTCTGCTGCTAACTTCTTGTTTCAATAGTTGTCAACAGTAACTTTATTTTTTTCTTGTTCTCACTAAACTGAAAGCTATTATCAGACCAACAGGTGCAGAAAACTGGAGAAAAGGGTGAAAAAATTTCCGTGTAGGTCATCGGTCCTAGTTTAGCCCATACTATTATTTACCAGAAAC
This sequence comes from Corvus moneduloides, assembly GCF_009650955.1. Taxonomy (NCBI): domain Eukaryota; kingdom Metazoa; phylum Chordata; class Aves; order Passeriformes; family Corvidae; genus Corvus; species Corvus moneduloides. Next base: position 60,383,518 of record NC_045477.1, on the reverse strand, counting down.
TATACAGCCTACACAGTCTTTGGTGAATAACGCAAATTTAATTGATGACTTTCATTTACTTCATAAGAGACAAGATACACATCCCATAACAATCATCTAGGTAGATGTCCCGGGTTGCAGTGTATTCTATTACCATCCTCATGAGCTGTTGAAACCAGGTGGGGCAGTGTTTCCTTGCCTCCTCCCTCTGGACTATCTTCTGTTAATGACCCCATCAACACCTGGCCTCCTGACTCATCATCCCATTGTAAGATGCTCCACCCAGAGGGAGGAGCCAAGAATTCCATCCTGGATATAATCTGAGATTCTGAACATCACTGACACCCTTTCCACTGGATTCCCAGAAGATGGCAGCTACACAACAACCACTGGACCTTTTGAGGGAGAGCAGGCCCTTTCTACAGGATCACTGCTTCAACAGAACCACATCCATCACTTCAGGAGGACTGCAGCCACCATTTTATCAGACTGGTGCCATCACCCTGACTAACAGGGTGTCGGATTTTATCCTGACTCAATCAGTTTGAACCAGTTTTCTGCCTTTATTTATTTTTTTTTTTAATCTCCCTATGAAATTGTTATTCTGACTTGGTGCCTCCCACTGGTTTGTTTTCAAACTAGTATAGTAGGAAATGGATAGAACTGGATTAATATAAGCTTTGCAATGTAACTGTCTTAAAAGTAAAGGTAAGGTACTGTTTAAGCAACATGAAAACCTTATTATTCCTTTTCCAGGTTTATGGATATTTTGTACTTGTTTTCTACTTACAACAGGGCCAGTCTGTGTTCTGTTATAAATACTTACATGGCTTAAAGGAAAAAAGTAGGTTTAGGGATTCACAAGACACAGTGAAAGTATATTTTGGGGGCTGGAAAATGGTTTCTAAAATAACATCAGGTAAGACACTGAGTCTTTCATATTCAGTTGGGATATTCCATTTTAGGTCAGACATGCTGAATTACTCTTTCCACTACTGAAATTGGTAACCTACTCCAGAAACACACATAGAACTGAAAAAAGAGGTCAAAAGTAGCACAGCATACATCAAAGGGATTTGGAATGATAACAAGACTGTTAATCAGCCCCTGGTTGTTTACTGACAGCAGGAGATCTGAACTAGCCATTTAGCAGGTTAGGAGGTAGTCATGCACAGATAATTGCTGCTCTTTTTAAAGATGTGGATTTCTACTGTGTGATTGTGCCCTATTTCAGATGCTCCAGGTCTGAGTTGCAGGAGACTAGCTGTTGTAACTATAGAGTCTTCATGAGTTAACAGCAAATCACCAAAACAGAAGAAAAAAATAAAGTCCTTAAAAGCTAAATACATCAATAGCAAATAAACAGATAATCCAATCTTGAGATATAGAAAAAGTCCTAAAGATCAAAATGTGTGTTCCAATTACATGCTGCCTGCAGGTACTCAGCAAGAGATGAGAACAATAAACACATCAAATCATTGGAACATCTAGCAAATCCTATGTCACTTCAATAAATACTACCATTAAAAAAAAAAAAAATACATCTCAAAACTGAACATCTGAGTGGATAGAAAGCAAAGAATTAAAACTCACACATTTCACTTCCACTCTAATCAAGTCAGAAAGTTCAAAAATTATCTAATTTCCTCCTGCTTACAATGTTAAGTTACTTAATGCACATGGTATCTATAAGTTGTACGATCTTTAAAATTTTCTCTGGCCTAAAATAGGATATGTTACCTGACAACAAAAACATGGCTAAATAAATATGTTTCTTGCTAATTAAAAAGAAGTAGCAACAGCAAAGACAAAGCCTGAATTACAGATGCTTGTTTTATGCAGATATTTAGTTAGCTAGCTTATCTTTATATATGAGTCAGTCACCTGGTCAGTTCAGGAGACTGTTTTCAGCTACTCTTAGAGGGGAATTAGTCACTTTCAGACATCAGGCATAATCATTTCCAATTTGTTCCCATCATTTTCATGCATATGAATTCTGTGTGTATGGTTCTGTGAGAGTTTTTCTGTAGAGGACATGAGCTGACAAAAATAAAATGAAACAAAAGTCACATAAGAATTATTTGGGGAGTTTAAAGTATACGAGGCCTTGAGCTGTAAAAAAAAATGTCTTACAGGAAACATAAAACTATAAAAATACTCTAGTTTTCTTTTACTGATACTATTATTATTCCTTTCTTGCTAAGATGAAAGGTTTAGATATTGTCTAGATTACTTCAGAGAAAATAATTTACTCTGAAAAAAAATTATAAAAAATGCATCACAGAATTGGATTGTACTAAATGACAAAGCTTAATTTTTCAGCACCACAAACCTATATTTGTGAACAGAATCAATACTCATCAGCTCTCCTACTCAATGGAAAAACTTGACAAGAGAGAAGATTGGTCTGCTTATAAAAATACTGAGAAAGCGAGATAGCAGTTTCAAAGAACATTCTTCTCGTTACAGTTAATTCTGACTATTTGGTTTGGGGTTTTTGTTTTGTTGGGTTTTACTTGTTTGTTTTTGTTTTTCCCCTGACAAAAATACCAAACTTACTGAGTAATATTGACTATTAATTTTTTTCATTCCAAAATCAAAATATACTCTTCTTGTCTAGAGTATATCAGCTAGCGACAGAAAACATAGAGCTGAGAACTGAGCTTAGAGTTTTCACATCTTGCGGTGAAATGAGTGGAAATAAAATGCTTTGAGGTGTACAGAAAAAAACAGTTTAAAATACAGCTTTCCTTTTAAATTTAGGTTAAAATAGAATTTTTTTTAAACTAGTACTAATTATCTTCTGTAAATTCCATGCAATATAATGAATGTCAAGCTCTGATTTTTTTATGCTATCAGACTATTCATGTCTTTGAATGCGCATTCTTTTAAATGTATTTACTCTTTCAAACTTGTGATTTCAAATCAATCCTATATATTGCCTTGTTTTATTGAGTTCTCCTGTATGATTTACTGTGATCTCTCACAAAGTGAGAAAGCATTTCCATAATGATAATTTTTGTCTGAATTAAATTTTTGGCCTCTGCAAACACTCATGACTTTTAACTTCATTTTCTCTGAGCATTTGTTCCAATAAAATCTGGTTGTTCAAACGAACATGGAGAAAAAATAACAAAGAACAGCAATCATGGTCAAAGCAAGCCCATGAAATAATGCAAATAAATATTTGTCTGTTTTTTCTTTTATTGTCTGTCCTTTACTGTCAGTACTACATTATGTGGAAGATTTATCTTGCTTTTATGGTGAGTAAAATGAGACATTCATACTGTTCAATTGAATTCACCTGTCTGAGAAGTCATATCAGAAAAACACACTAATCAGTCTCTTGATGCTGAAAAAATCTTCAAAAACCAGTTAATATGATTAGGTTATGATAACAAGAAAGAACTTAAACCAAAATAGGCATAATTAGATGTGAATGAATCTCTTCCACTGGTATCCACCAAGCCTGTATGAACTCTGCTTATCTGCAAACCTATAGAATGGGATTCTCTACAGACTTCTGGTTTGGCATCAGCAAGTCACATTTCAGGAACAGGGATTAAGATGCAACCTTAACAGGTTTTCAGTGGAGATAGCTATTCAGTCATGCACAGACTGAGATTTTAAGGCTCTTGATATATGTCTGGGGTTTGGCTCACACAGGCACGTGCTCTGTGTAGATCTAATGGAGCACACTCCAGCTCCACCTTTGCCTCTGCATGCAGACTTTTCATTAGTGTGCAATGAATGCCTGTTGTTCATCTACGTCTCATTCCACCATGCTGGCAAAATGAGGCCAGAGTGTGTCCAGACCAGAGGTATGGAAAATGCTCAAGTCCCACATCAGGAAAGTAGCGATGGAGGATTACATACTTCTTCCGTACATTAATGCTGGAATGTTCAGATTTTGTTTCTTGTATTGTAAGACTGTGGAAGAAAGGTTTCTGTACAATAATATTATTAATAATAATAGTAATAATAAAAAATAACAACGACAACAAAACAAAATTTAAGGGTGAATTACTGCTACACTGAAGTCAAAGGCAAATCTCCTATTCCTCTCTTTTCCTAGTGTTTCTAATTTAGATCAGAATCAATGCCGTAATTATCCTTGTAGTAGGACGTGCCTGGCACTGAGAACATAATTTTCATTTATCCGTTAAGAAGAAAAGTAAATTGTTGAGCCTGCATCACTCTGCATTCTTGTTATCAGACTTGCCTTTTCTTGGAATTGCTCCACAATTGAGATTGCAATTTAGTTTTTGATTGAATGTTTTGCACATTGAATTTCACTTTAGATTTTCTCTAGCTGTTTTAAACTGAAGTATGAGTTCAGTTTACTAACTATTTGAATAACATTGTATGCAGAGCAGCGTCTTGGGTGACAGAAGCTTAAGGAGAGTAGAGTTATTGAGAACTCTCTTAGTTGGCCTCACTTATATTTGCATGAATATAGCCAGTCATCCTGTTAAAGAGAGCTATACAGCCTGCAGGATGGTAATTGAAACTGCTGCTCTCCCAGGCGTTAGGGCAGGCTAACTGCAGGAGAGAAGATTTTCCCTCTTGGCAGTCCATCCATCTCAGGATGAAAAGCACAGGTGAAAATTTTAGGAGGGATGTATAGAAGTTGTTATGATCTAGTTGTCTGAGTTAGTTCACATATATACAGCTATTTTTAAATGCAATAAATTCACTTTTGCTGTCCAAAAGGATGATCACACTTCTTGTCCCCAGCTACACATTCCCATTTGTTAGCACTAGTATTCATGCAGCAATGCAAATTGATCTATGTGACATATAAATCAAGAAAACAAGCATTTGTGCCAGATCAGTGACATAATCTGTTTCTTTGGCCATCTGGTTGGAAAAATGATTTTACTCTGTGCAGATATGGGAATCAGATTGCTTCTTTTGGCTGCAGGGCAGATTTATGGTGAATTAGAGTGATAGAGTAGTCACGGAATCAGCATCCTATCAGCTTGTCAGTCACTCAGTCATTGCAGGGATCCACTTTTATGGGTCTCAGGTTAGCCAGACTGAGAGGATCTCACCAACACATATTCCCTCTTTAATTTCTCACAGAAGATACAAGAGTACTTAGGCTCGTGGGCCTAGAGCCTGAGGAAAAATTAAACATCAAAATATGCAACAGAGTCAAGCTTTCAAGTGTCAGCATACATATTGGGATTAATAACATATTAATTATATAATGTTTCTAAATAAAATATGAATTCTGTTACTCCTTGTAGGAGTTCTACCAAGGTCACATAAGTGCATGGACAGGAATTTCATCACATTTTTTTTGTTAAAGCACTAGAGACTTGCAAATCTTTGAAAGTAATGAAAGTGCTAACTTGACTGCACTTCTATTTCATCTTTTTCTGATCTAAAACCCTTCTCTGAAGACTGAGGTGTTGTATGTTTAGGTGTAATCTGTCTCCAGAATGAAAGGTCATAAGTAAGAACTTGGGAATACAAGGCACTACACAGCAAAACTAGGAGTATTATGAGAGAATTCTTTCCTCTAAACCTTTTTACGAAATTGAAAAAGATATCCAAGTGTTTTTAGCGATGCAAAAATGTCAAGGAAAACAAAAGCCCTTGAAACTAAGGCATTATCTATTCTAACACTGAAGGAGGATGTAAAAATGTTGGACAAATCAGGAAGATGAATCTGGTCATATATTTATGAGTCCATAGTCATATACAGGCTTGAACAAAACAGTGGCAGTTCTGCAAAAGTGAGTCACCATAATTCTCTATGTATCTAGCACTGAGAATAAATAATTTGAATGCACCTGAAGAGCTCAGGTGAACAATAGCCCCTGAAAAGCTATGAACTTACAGCCTAAATTCTAAGGCATTTTTTGGCTGCTTCTTTTGCAATTCCTATATACAGCACAAAGAGAAAAGAACTTTCTGTAGAACACCTTACCATTTATGTTAGTGAAACTCAGTCATCCACAAAAGATGATGCTCTTCTCTCTCTTAAAGAAGCGCTGTCTGGCTTTTCTGACTTCTAAGTTCTGTTCTTCCACTTATCTTTGGCCACTTGACTTCACTTTAGTCTGCTGTAATAATGAGAGGCTTCTTTGATAAAAAGCAACCTAAAAAATACCTCATTTCCTTTTTCTTGATTAATTTTGCATCCCACAGTACCTATTTGCCTTGATAGATCAGAAAATCATTTCCCAGGAATTAAATGAATTTAAACAGCACTTATCCTAAGGAGACAGTAGTGGAATTGTGGCAGCATTTTTCAGGGTTACGTTGTTTGTGGGCAAATTCTGCGTGCATTTTAGTGTTTCAACACTGGTTTAAAAGTTTAGAAAATGTATGGCCTCATAAGTTTAAAAAAAGAAAAAATACCTTTTTTTTTCCTTTTTTTTGCCTGACTCATGAAGGTTAATGCACTTAAATATCCACCCTACATTTTTTCCAGATTGACAAGCACAGGCATGTCCTAGTATACTCCCAATTTTATCTAGTAAAAGAAAGCCAGAATTCAAATAGCCACTAGAGAAATTAAAAATCAGAAGGACAGAAGGATTTTCTTGTTTTATCAAAAAGCAGAGACTCATGCAGCAACTAACAAAAATTAAGGAGTCAAGAGAATTATTTCAAGCTTACATATAGATAATAGGTGATAATAATTAATTGTTAGGAAAGGAAGAAAGAATTAGGTTTTTAACATCCCAAAGAACTGAGACAGGTACTCAGGAGAGATTACAGTCTGAGAGGCAAAAATTAAATGAAAATACACAGAATGGGGAAAATAAAGGTGGGAGGAGAAAAAATACTGACCAGTAGGAAAAGTTGGGTACTGGATAGCATCAACTCTTGCTTACAGATCTTTACTGTGTAATTCATTTGACTGCATGTGTAGTATTTGTAAATGGGTCGTACGTAGAGGATGTGAGCACAAAAGGTAGTTGTCCTTTCACAACTTCTGTAAGAGTATAATCCAAATTGTCTTGCAAGAAGTTAGCTAAATGTCTGAAAAACATTTTAAAGCAAATACCCCCAGCAAAACCATTAATCTCTAGGTGTCAAAGTGCATTTAATTTAATTTAATTTAAATTTATTTTATTTTATTTTCATTAAAAAAATCTCCAATACCGTTCAACATCAGAAGAAGAAAGAGCATGAGCATGCAGAAAGAAATGGCATAGGTAGAGTAGGTTCTTTTCCAATCATAATTGAACAGTGTCGAGACTTCTAGAAATGAATAGCAGAGAGGGGTTTGGAGCTGCAAAGAACTGGGAGCAGAAAGGATAATTTTGACAGGCAGGTGGTCATGCTGACATTGAAAACTGGCACAGTCTCCTGTTTTTAGGAAACATAATTAGGCAACAAGTAAATCAATTCACATCACACAATGGTGAATGTGTGTTTCTTTATTAAATGGTTCTGTTTTCCTCAGGTAGTATGTGTGCCAAATGATGTAATTGTTACCATGGGAACTATCCTTTTATAACAAGAAGTTTAGAATAAAGCTCTGAGAGCTTCTAAAACCCTACCTGGCATGCACATATTATTTTTCTCCTTAAAAAAGTATAAATAAATAGTAAAAAAAAAAAAAAAATAGTGCTCTTCTACTTGTATCCTTAAGTAGCACTTAATTCTTAAAATAGACCTCATGATAGTGGTGTCACTGATTCTGGAATAGGTGTGTCCTGGTGTTACCTAGTGTGAGCTCCAGATACATAATAATTTATTTAAAACTGGAAAAAGGGGGAAATGGTGAGATAAAAATACAAATTGGAGAACTGTTTTAGAAAAATGGATGTTATAATGGGTTGGTTTAGAGACAAAAGGAGTTTCTAAAATATTAGAGTTTAAATACTCTGCTTTTCTAGTGACAATAATAAAAAAAAGTGTTGAATTTATATATTAGAATCAGAAAAGTGTATCCAATACTCCTCCTCCTTCTAGTCTATTAATCTGACAATCTTTCTGCCTAACGCTGGAAGAGGAGAGGAAAACATTTGCTGCAAAAGCACTTGAAATACTCTTCTGGGAATCTGAATGTTTCACCAAGCCTAATATTTTGCAAATGTTGTAATTCTGTGGCAAAATAACATATTTTATTTTTTATCCAGGGGGAATGCTTAACCATGGTCCTTTTACTTTCTGCTTTTACACCAGCATACACATAAATCACATTTCTATAACTAGTACTGAGAACCAGAAGAAAAAACAGTAGTGCCTGGCATTTCTTTTTCCCTCTTTGTGCTTATAGAGCTAAGTGGAATCAGATGTGATTAACTCGTCTTTAAAATACCTCTTACCCCAAAATAGGACTTCATAAAACAATGCATTAAATGGAAGTATTTAAAAAAATTTTTTGAGAACTTTTATAGCACTACTCACTATTTCAAATCTTCTGTGAGTCAAAAATAAGTGTCTTTCAACATAGTGCACAGGAGATTCCAATATAAAAGGGTAGACTTCAAGGTCTCCTCCAGGCAGCCCTAAGCCACCAGTTAACATTTTTCAATATTTTGCTTTATTTTGCCTAATGTATGGAATACAATTTTTCAGTATAAATACAATTCATGTGGAAAAGAAATTTTTCTCAAGTTTCCTAAGTTCTGGAAACACTGATCTTTTACAAAGTCCATGACTAACTTGTGGAAATAAATCTGATGTTTTAATTAGAACGTGCTGTACTCCCACAACATCTGTCATTGCAAGCACTTTACTGACATTTATTAATTAATGGTCTGATCCTGCAACCCTTACTCACCTGCATAATTTTTACTTGTGATTGCAGTCATTCAGACTTTTTGCATGACTAAGATTTACGGAGTCTGTGCCTGTTCAGTAGTAAATTATGCTCATAAACATAACCAAGTAGGACTTCAGGAAACTAATTGAAAATTGGCTTGATGGGGGAAGCCATGGGTAAATAAGGCAGTTATGTGCCCCAGAATGTACCTGGCTGTAGCAAAAGAGGCTCGGATATGCCTTTTTTTGGTGCCAGAGCCCTGATGAACCAGGGTGGTTCCTAATGATGTTTTCAGAACTACATTTTAACTAAACATGAGGTCTCCCTGAGGAGGGAAAGGGATAAAGGAAAAAAAGAAAACAAAGACTAATTATGTGACTATGAGACAAAATAGTAGAAAATGAGGAACAGTATGTGTGTCACAGGATCAAATGTATAAAAATTCCCATTAGTGTTCTGTCCTGGGATTTGACACCATCCAGGAAGGGCAAAAGGCCCCATGGTGGTTATGACTCCCCACATCACACAGACGTCTCCAACCAAGTGACCCCTCCTCAGTGGGGTGACCCAGCTTGGAAAGTGTCAGGGAACAGGGTGAGAAAATCCTGCAACTCAATGAGCACTCAGAACATGGGAGTGTAAATAAAAAGGTGAGGGAAAAGTGTAGCTACCGCCTGGCACAGGATCCTGGCACACTTGAAGGACCCTTGTGCCTGACTTGCCCTCATGTTGCAGGGGGAAGCGGTTGGAGAACTTAACAGGAAAAAACCATGGTATGAATACACTCATGCTCATCACTTTGTTATATAGTTTCTAGCTGATGTGTGTCCAGTGGTTCAGGGAATCAGATCTCAACATAAACTCACCCACTGGGTTCTTACCCTTTTTTCAGGTAATAAAAGGTATTTGTACCCTGGATGAGGACAGGACATGACCCTGATTACATGGAGCAAGTTAAGTATGAGCTTGCAAAGGCATTTTCATGGAGATTTCCTGGCCTGGCTGGATCTTATGCAGCCTGTTCAGGCATGTGAAAGGACTGTGCAGAGAGGCTGGACACAAAGAGACCTGGGAAGATGTAGTGGAGGGTAAGCATGATATATCCTCCTTCAGGACATGCACAAAACAGGAGAGGATTCCTGCATTTAAAGTGCTCTTTACTTCCTTGAGCAAATTTTGAGGAAATGCAACAATCAGACCACGCCATGGACTGTGCATGTAGCACAAAGCCAACCTCTTTCTGCCTGCTATGACCATTCTTGGCACACTGAGGAGGACTCAACCCCTTACACACAGGGTTTGTGTGGCAGGCATTTGGCTAGAAGGTTTCTCCTTTTCTTGGTGCAGAGGACCTGATCTCTTCTAAAGGTACTTCTAAACCTTGAGGAGCTGCTGGCAGGAAACAAGCAGTTCAGCAGTATTCAGAGAAGACCTCTCAGGCTGATGGCCAAAAGCTGCAAAAGCCCTTGCTGCCATAAATGGTGCTTCATTGTGTGGTTTGTGATTACTTATCAAGACCATGTTAAGGCTTCTCTCAGCACAGTTGCCAGCACCCTTCCCATCTCAACAGCAGTAATAAGACTGTAAATTCAACTTTCCAAGGTCCCTAATTCTGCTCTGGGACAGGAGTTTTAATTCTTAGGTTTGTGTCACAGGCTGTCTCCAGCCCTTTACCCCTCTCCTTTCCATGTCTATACATCTGAGAGGCCTTGAGGCAGCTATGTGCTTCACAAATTGTCAGCAACAGCATTGGATCCTGAGTCCAGTGCAAGCAGAGTGAGTTAACGGCCTTTTAAAAAGTGGTTTGTATACATGTATGTAACACTTTGTACTTATGTAAATGGTATGCATGATTTTAGCAGAACTACTTAGGAGTAAAAATTGTGAGTAAGAGTTTGAGCATTAATCATTTATCAGTAAATATAGGGTAAATGCTTGTTTTTTTCAATAACAAATTATTGTCAGTAAAGACCCAAGTTCATCCTAGGAAGTACAGAATTTTTCCTTACTAAATTACCTAGTTGGGATTGTTAGACAAAGCTTCCTCTAGGGAGAAAGGGTTAGGGAATGAGAGGATGGCATCTACAGATATTTATTTAAGCCATTAAGGTCTAATTCTCTGCTTGGAGAAGCTTCTCTGTCTCTCCTGACAGGAGGGAAGCTTCCAGTAATTAGGCACCTAACTTAGACACTGCTGCAAAGTGGGCTGAAGCCAAGTCACTGTGCAATCAATTCTACTCATGTGTCCAGACCAGCCATGGAATTTCAGCTCTCATAAAATCTGTTCTTACTGTAACCTCTGCTGCAACCTCCCCTGCCTCTTCTGGGCCTGGTTGTCTATACTACCCTGGCCCAGCTCTGATGTATCTCAGCAGCACAAATTTGGTCCAGACTTTTGAGGAAATACTTAAGTGATGAGAAGGTCCAGAGAGTGGAGCTAAGTAGGATAAGAGGGAAAATTACAGGCAGAGGTACAATTACAGACACGGGGTGTGTGACTATCTTAAAGATTCAGGAAGAAAACTGCCAACAAGAAGGAAAGAAGGAAAGAAGGAAAGAAGGAAAGAAGGAAAGAAGGAAAGAAGGAAGGAAGGAAGGAAGGAAGGAAGGAAGGAAGGAAGGAAGGAAGGAAGGAAGGAAGGAAGGGAGGAAGGAAGGAAGGGAGGAAGGGAGGAAGGGAGGAAGGGAGGAAGGGAGGAAGGGAGGAAGGGAGGAAGGGAGGAAGGGAGGAAGGGAGGAAGGGAGGAAGGAAGGAAGGAAGGAAGGAAGGAAGGAAGGAAGGAAGGAAGGAAGGAAGGAAGGAAGGAAGGAAGGAAGGAAGGAAGGAAGGAAGGAAGGAAGGAAGGAAGGAAGGAAGGAAGGAAGGAAGGAAGGAAGGAAGGAAGGAAGGAAGGAAGGAAGGAAGGAAGGAAGGAAGGAAGGAAGGAAGGAAGGAAGGAAGGAAGGAAGGAAGGAAGGAAGGAAGGAAGGAAGGAAGGAAGGAAGGAAGGAAAGGAAAGAAAGGAAAGGAAAGAAAGGAAGGAAGGAAGGAAGGAAGGAAAGAAAGAAAGGAAAGAAAGGAAAGAAAGAAAGGAAAGAAAGAAAGAAAGAAAGAAAGAAAGAAAGAAAGAAAGAAAGAAAGAAAGAAAGAAAGAAAGAAAGAAAGAAAGAAAGAAAGAAAGAAAGAAAGAAAGAAAGAAAGAAAGAGAAAGAAAGAAAGAAAGAAAGAAAGAAAGAAAGAAAGAAAGAAAGAAAGAAAAGAGAATAAAGAACAGTCCAAGGAGTTACTTGGTGTCATTAACGTCAGTCTGTTGCATGTCAGTGGTCTCCATGGGGTGGCAGTTCAGTGAGGGATAATACCTTAAAGCAAGGAACCAAGGGTCCAGTGATTCAGCAAAACTTAGCAACATTTTAGGGAGCAGCTGAGTCTGATGCTTCTCTTCACTAAGGACTGTATGGGCAGCAAAGACTTTTCAGTGCCTTCGTGGGGGTGTTGAGCACACTAATGTTTATCCCAGGAATTCAAAATCTCTAGCAGCATTTTTCATGTATTAGCCAATAAATTATTGCTTTATGTCTTTGCCTGCACACATCCTGTTTTCAGACCCCTCTTTGGAATAGTTAAATATTCCCAAATAAAATGATCCAAAGAGGGGCAGCCTTTACCTGATGTAAACTCTTTACCTGATGCAAAGAGTGGTAACTTTGCAACAGCTAATGACGGAATCACATTAGATTGTAAGAATCTTGCACAGTAAGAGTCAAACTGACTGAAACTGTCTTGACTCTTCAAGTGTCATGGTGTCCTGTGTTCATCTGTAATTTTCAGAAAGTTTTTCTCCTTCTCAGTATTAATCTTTTGCAAGTGTTGTGAAAGGTCATAACTAGCACTGTATTTAGAAGTCAGAAGAGAAATTGGTCATCCGAGACATTGTCTTAAAAAATATACTTTGAGATACGGGGGGGGGGAAACTGCTTTATAACATGTTGTTTTCTAGTATGTTGGTAGAACTTATATTTATTTTCATGATTTTCTTCACCCTTATCAGAGATTCTGCAAAATTTACCATTGCTTTTTCCTCATTTCTTATTCTTATGTCATTCAGTATCTTATAAGGTTCTGAATTCTTTCCTTATGTTTTCCAGCCCTAATTTCTAGCTGTTGTTCTAATTTACTGTATTCATGCACATTGTTTTTCTTTCTCTTCCTCTTGCTGAGATTAAAATTAAAAGGTGGATTCAAAATGGTCAGTGAATTTTTTGTTTATTATTATGAAACAAAATCATACTTCATTGCTCACAGACACAGACTGTTTAACTTAGTACAGTGCTAACTGAAAATATTTTAACAAGCTCTGCCATTGAATCATCACGTCTTAATAAAGTTATTTAAGAATGTCTGTGTCATTCTCTTTCACCTGTCTTCATGCATTTTTTAAGGCTATCCTCAGTGAGTTACAACTAATAACTGAAATATGTCAAAACTCACTAGTCTTTTTCTACACTAGGTACTTTAAAATGTTTTCTATATTACATTGACCCATTACATTTTCTTAGTATAGTATTGAAAAATACACAATCCTCCTAATTTGTCTTTTTATTGAAAACCAAAACCTCCCAATTTTTGTGGCAGACAGAAAATGTACCTAAACAATGAGGCTTGTTAATAGCCCTGTGTTCTGTAAATGTCATTGTCTTTATGATTACAACCTAAAAATTTCTCCTGTATTCCAACCTCAGTTGGAAACATGACTTGCTGAAGCTCAGGTTAAACTGGTTAAACAAACAGCAAAAACATGTTTTATGTTAATGTAAAAACAATCAGATTATTTAGAATTTCCAACTTTGCCGGAGGACTGGGAGGAAGAAATTGATCTTTCTTCCTTTCGCTTTCTCAAAAATAATTATACAATTTTCCAGAGCCTTCCACTCTCTAAAAACAGTTTTGATCCAAGCTTTGAAGTGCAGCTGCCTGTCGTCCTCCAAAAAAACAAATATCCAGAAAAATCTAGTCACTTCGGGCTATTTTTTCATCACAAGAACAAGTAGACTATAAGAATGGAGAAAATTCTAGCCTCTTAGGTGAAACTAAGCAAGAGGTCTCGAAAATTACTGTCTTCTATGTCCTTGTAAGAAATTCTTTCCTTTGCATGGCTTGCAGTCCAGTGATTTCTAGAGAAAAAAAAATAATTTCTCTGTCATCGGTCAGGCTTTGGCATGGGTTTGATCCATGTCTCAGGAAATGCCTCCTGCTGCTTATATCTTATGTTTTCAGGGGTCTTTCAAAACCAGTGTCTCTTCAGTGCTGCTGAAAGCTTTCCTCTTCCTCTTTGTCCTCTCATGCACTGGTGTCACAGACTTGTCTAATATTATCTGCTTTTTTGCAACCAGAATAGTTTCCAGTCCTTTCGGCAAGCACCTTCGTCTCAGGCAGCAACAGGCAGCTGCATTCAGTGCATCCAGCCTCAGCTCAGTTCAGATAAACACAGCTGAGGAGTCAGTGAGTCTGAAGTCATGGGGCAGGATCTTGTGTTGAGTGGATTTTTCTCTATTTGCCCTGTACTGCATTTCCAAACCATCCCTTTGGTGAGCAGGTAGAGGTGTTCCGGAGGAAGCAGCAAAGCAATCTTCCCTCTTTGGCATAAGATTCTACCTGGCACAAAGCATACAATACCCAAATATCAAATGGTGAACAAGCACCATACACCACTGGCAAATTTTATTAATATTTAAACAGGTGTAATATGTGATATTTTAAAAATATTTTATAAGAACCTTGTTAAATAAAATGGAAAATCCAATTTGGGACATCTTTTTTTTCTTTTTTTTTTTCTCCTTTAGAGAAAGCAGACAGAAGAATTTAGGCCCTTTTCACAGTGAAAATTTAACAACACCAACAAGTGCCAACGGATCGGTTAAATTTTCATGAAAACGGTTTTTCACAGTAAATTATTATTATTTTCATTGCGTATTTTTTTAATGAAGAATTTGAATAAATTCTACTAATGTCCTTGAAATTCACTTCCATACATTAGTCAAAGAATATATCCTTACCTCAGTATATTTGGACCAATGTTCTACTGAAAGTTTAAGAGTAATTGGAGATGTTGCATTTTTTCTCAAGTAGCATACAAATAACATAAATTGAGAATGCTTCCATTTAATTTCTTCATCTATAGTCTTAACCACTTTCCTTTAATTTCTTTTCATGAAAGATAAAAGGGCTTTAATCTTAAAGACTTTTAATGCTTAGGAGAAGGCTATAGCTTTTTGTATGGGATCTTAAAAAATCCTATGAAATACTTGCCCTGTCCAAAACATGTGTGTTGGTAACTATGGCAGTGAATGGGACAGTTTGAGCTAGCAGAGAAAATTATTTCATTTTCATAAACCAGAATTCTCCCTGCTTGCTGTTCTGTAGAGAAATCCCAAGCCATAATTTATCTTTCATTTTGGATTCACTTCCTGTCGAATCATTGCAGATGTTTATAAGCACTTGTTTGATTTGTAAGGAGAAATAGACAGAAGAATGAGATTAAAGAAGTAAAACTGGGATATAAAAATAAATAAAAATAAGCTAAATTACTTTAGAGTGAAAGAGATAAAGAAAAAAAGACACAATTGCCACTCTAAAAAGTTTGATGATCACTGACTGATAAAGGAAAAGGATTTCATGAGTGTCAGTACCCTGAATGCAGGGGGACCAGGCACAAAACTTCTGAGGCACATTATTTAAATATATGTGTGATACAGTGTGCATATTTGGTGAGTTCTTCTCCCAGAGGAGAAAGCTGCATCTATACCTTTGGCATAGAAGTTTGTTGTCCTGAATATCTACTGAAGGTGTCTGTTCTATACAGTCACCTCCTACAACTCTGGAGCTGCTCTAAACTGAAGTACATTAATACATTGCCAATGAAATCAAAAGATCTCTGCCAATTTACATTGACTGAGGTTCCAAAGTTGCCAGAGGGGAAAGAAATGACCCAGATGCCCCAGAAAACAGAAAGAAAAATAAGAAAATGCAAATAAATTGAGGGTACATTGAAAACACACAGAATTAACTCGGTCAGCTTGTTTCCCACCAGGTTCTTACAGAAAGTATTGAAGTGCATTACAGCAACTGCAATACATCCCTGAAGGATTGAGTTCCTATAGTTACCCAATTAATAGAAAACAACAGAATGAGTTTCTGTAAATGTACATTCATTTATTTGGGACTTGCTGCCACACACAAATCAAACCATCTATAAAAAAAAACCAATAAAAAAATGAGGAGATGACCATGCTTTAGGGTGAATTCTTACCATACTCTGTGTGTAACCTCACTGTTTTCAGCAACAGCCAGTTGTTTCCAGAACAGATGCAGATTGGGAAATCAGACTCCTAGATAAGCAATTAGCACTCTTCTTTTATAATTTATTGTAAACCACTCCTTCACTTCCTTTCCAAACACTGTCCCTATACCCATGTGGAATGGATTGTTCATAACAAAAGCTAATAAAAACTTTAAGTCTTGAATGTATAATATGTAATAAACCTTGAGCCTATTACTGGCTTTATAGCTTGGACTGAATTGTATTGCCTTATCCTTCTGACAGGTTGTCAGGGAATTATTGTATGATGTTGTGATACAACTGGTCAACTGAACATCTTACTACAGGAAAAATTCAGCTGGTGTCCTGGTCATAATTCCTAAAATTTTTTTAGATTGTATCGTAACTATATCACATGGCCTCCATCTGGATCGACAGGACACAGGTCATCCATTGCTTCTGTGCTGTATCTGATAACCTTGCCCTGAAATTTCCTTTATCCTATGGGGTGTGGAATGTCAGTGGATGCCCACAGGTTGGCAACTGCATTATGTCCCATAACTCCATCAATTATAATCAGAACATATGCACTCAGCTCACATGCAGACAGCTGCATTGGAAACAAATTACTTTATGCTTTTGCATCTTGAGCTGATGCCCAAACACAAGTTAAACACAACACTAAAAGGAATTTAAAGAATAGCATAGAAGTGCCTTCCCATAGAGCAATTTGGGCCAAACCCAGATGCCTGCTAGTTTAAAGCAAGTTAAATGACTTGTGATTAATTTAACCCATGGTTGAGAGTGACTAATGAATCTACTAATGTAATTAAGAACAGAAAGGTGTGGCCAGAAGAGTCAGAAAATGAGGCTCAGTTAATGGCCAGGGAAATGATAACTGGGGTCTCCATAAACCTTTAAAAAAGTGGATTCCGCTCATCCAATTTTAGGCATTGAGTAGACCTCTCTCTCTGAGTTAGACACTAAGCTTCTTTTATACACAACAGAGAGAAATATGAACATATACGGCAAAGTTCATCTTTCCTAGTTTATTAGTCTACATTAGGTTGAAATAAATGTCTTCCTAACATTGTCTATTTCTCTTCACTGGCAATAAAAAGAACCTAGGGCAACTAGTTTAAATTCAGGCATCTACATTGGATCAGAAGACTCCCACCTGGGTGTCTGTAGATAATAGTGTGTCTTACATCAGAGAGAAGCTCTGCACCATCTGCTCCAGACAGGCTTGTCTAAAGTTCCAATCCCACCAGAGGTAGCCTTTATCGACATGCCAATTACAGGAAGAGCTGCATTAGTCCTTCAATTTGCCGGGTAGCTACAGGTGTCTAATCCCACCCAGTTATCTTATTACTATGACAAATATTTTAAAATTGTAGCACCCACAAGAAGAGAAAGTGCAAAGTGAAAAAAAACCCATAAAATTAGTAATTGGTTCTCTTCAGCTATCCCACCAACATTTGCCATTGTAAAAAGGACCATGTGTGGAAACAAGCACCATCATGAGGGAATTTGAGAAAATATTATATATCCAAAATAAGAGACGTAGAGGAGGATTTAGAATTCAGATTAATTACAGCTAAAGACATCAACAAGCAAAACACAAAGCAAATGGGAAAGAGTATCAAAGGTAGTGAAAAAATACGCAAAATATCTTGTTTTGCTATCAGGAAAGCATTTAGCAAAAGGTATTTGTTCTGCTGTCATTGCAGTCAGTCTCTCAGCAGCCTGAAAGTTTAAACCTGCTAGAAGGTACACAGCCTGTTGTTTGGCAACATAAGTTGCCAAGGCAACGAAGCCAGTGACACTTTTCCTTCTTCCTGATGGATTCTGCCACTAAAACACAGAAATCGGGGTCCTGAACTGAAATGATGTCTCTTTGGAAGACATTTTTCATGCCATGAAATCCCTATCTCATAATAAAGGACAGAGGTATTCTGAAATATTAAATGTGTTTCTTTATTTTGACAACACTTATTGATGCGTCATGGTTCATTTCATTTATTGTGATGCTACTTGGATGGATGTTTGGAATTTTGACAGACTGGTCAAAAGAACACTGAACAGGATACTGCTATCCTTGCATTAGAGCCCTTTCTCTGGGTAAAACCAGGTAAGAGATATAGACAACAGAGATTAAAATATCTCTGTAGTTAGCTATTTAAAATCTATTTATAACATTTTGCACAACTAGGTGCACATATGGAAAATCAGCAATGTTTTTGTTGTACAGTTTGCAATGTTTAAATAATAGCTTCAAGAGATAATGCTTTTTAATTTTGGTTTGATACAAACAAAAAACATTCACTGAAGCATGGAAACTGTCTTAAGGGAATAATTTAGCTATATTAATGTGAAAGAGAAAAATCTAAACCAGAATCCTTCTTCTCAGTGTAATGAAACTTGATTTGTTCCCCAACTCTCACTCTTTTCTCTCCTAGCCATAACTTTGCACACATTCCCCCTCGTTTAAACCCCACAAGATTTTCCTTTGTGAGTCATTACTCAGTTCGATGTAGAAATTCTTTTGAATGTTGCTTAAAGCTATTCTCCCATTGATCTGCACAATGACAGGTTTCCCATAGCAGATGGACTTGCTTTCCTCTTAACAAATGTCCCAAATGTTTCCACATCCTTTTCAGGATAAATTTACAGAGAACAGAAGAATTGAATTCTTCAATTCATTTAATTTTGTACTTGTAAAAAAATTCTATCATTCTTATTAAGGCATTTATTTTGAAAGTATTCCAGTATCTTTGTGTACAGAGAGGGAAATCAGACTTTTACATCTTTCTATTAATACACAAATAATACTTGACTTGAAGAATTTTGTCTTCAGGTTTTAACATTTTCTCTTGTTCCACTTAAGGTAATTATTGCTGTTTCTGCATTGTCAGCTCATAATGTTGTACAATTCTGAAGAAAAATACTCACATTATCAAATGCATGAATGCAGCCCACATTCCTGATGTCAGATGAGTCACTCTATGTGTGAGCCGAGCATATGGATGGAAATTAGTTTACTGTAATGTGATAAAAGCAAACCTGTATCAAACAGCAATAATTACATATACACTATACCAAATTAGTAATTCCAAATGGTGCTACAGGCAATATGTAACCCCTTTGCATGTCACAAAAGCTGAACCTCCTGTTTCCTTTAAAGTTGAGGCTTCATCAATAGCACTTACTTGACTCTAGTTCCCTAAATAAACACAGGGTCTTAATGAAATAAGGTGAAAGAGGACCTTCAAGTGAATTGTTGTCAGTAAAAAGGAATGATACACAATTAATGTCACAAGTGTCTTTCACATTTTCTTTCTAATGTCTTTTACATTAGAAAGTAAAATATAATACTGGAAATCTCTGAGTTCAGAGTAGAATTGCAGAATGGAATGCTTAAAATTAATTTAAGGAATTAATTTAAGAAAATTAATTTAAGACATACACAGCAACTAAGGAGAACAATAATTCAGAAGTCTAAATGACGTAAAGTAGTGTTTTAACTGCTTGATTTTGCATAGCAGGCTGTAGCTCTCTGAGAGTTCAGTGGGGGTTTCCTAGGGCAGTGTGACCCAGTCACATCCTGCAGTCCATTTCAGACGGCCCCGTGATCTTGCTCTGGTCAGCTATCAGCATTGCAACCAGTGATGATGAAGGAAGTGAGAAGGGTATCTCATGAGGGTTGAGACAGCTTTAATCACATCTTGTCCCCGCGATCTCCAGAAGCAGAGAGACCTCGTGGTCTGGGGTGCGGGTTGGTTTTGTCAGGGGCTCAGGGGCAGTCCCTAGGCGGGGTTGGGGTACAGGAACCGATAGGGAGAAGCCGATGGAGTGGCCAAGGCTAAGGGCAGGGGAGAGCAGGAGGGGAAGCATGGCATCGCAAAAGCAATGGGTTAACAGGCTACCGCGAAGTAGAACTTGGAAATCTTTTATGATGCTTAAAATAGTTTAAACCTGTAGATATGTTTAGAATTATCTGATGTTTTTTCAATGTAAGGTCTCTATACAAATAACCACATATTTATTAAATATCAGTAGTACTATCATTTGTACTTGCATAAGGTTCACATATAATTTTATAAGTGTAGCTGTTGAGGTCTTAAGTAGTTGAACACAATTTTTAACCCAAGTAGAATACAGTAAGTAATCAAAGGGTGAATTTTTGTTTGTTATAGACCTTTGCCTTTTGAAACTGCTTTTCAGGCACTGTTTGCTATAGAAAAGATGTCCCAAAAGGATCATACATCCTATGCCCTCCAACAGAATGAATCAAGCATTCAAATTCAAGCAGTATCAATCTCTGAAGTATACATTTATCTGCTTACCCCTGATGGAACACTGCGGTTTTAGTTTCAGCTTACTGATTTCTTCTAAACTATTTTTACCTTGGGGAAAAAGGTGTACCTCCCTATATATTATATTTGTACCTCAAAAAAAAAAAAAAAAAAAAAAAAAGGAAATGGCAGTTTCAGCAGTTTCAGGCTTCCAAATTATCTGGCTGAATACCTTTCAGGCAAGAAACTGAAAGTAAAAGCTAATATCTGAATAGTAGTCAATCTAAGCCACTATTAACCAACCATAATGAAGAACTTTTTGAAAAACAAAAAAATAATAGTAAGAGTAATAAAGCATGGGTGATGTGACAAGGAGAGAAATAAATGTTAGCAGTGTGAAGAATTCAAACTGCCGCTTGTATAAGAAAAATTGCTGCTCTATCAAGAGAAGAGGTCTGTAAGGAGCAATCAGGGTAGAGGACTGAAAATGGAATCAGAACATAGGTTCTGACAACATCATGAAATGAGGGAGGGACACAGTTTCTCCTGAAGTAGTTTTAAAAATCTGATCAATATAATTTGACTATAACCTTGCATATTTGCCATGTAATTCATTTATTCCATCCTGTATTACAGAGTGATGATGTCCGACCCTTGTTGGCACATGACTTGTGTACACTTTAGAGTCACACACTAAGCCAGAACACCTATTCTCTCTTACTCTAAGGATGTGTTTTCCCACCTCCTAAACACACCAGTGTATGAACAAACTGCAAGTGCCTCTTTAGGTTTCTATTGCTGACTCCTCTTTTAAATCTGGTTTATAATGGATCTTGACTATAATTCCATTTATGACTGTGGGATACTGCACTTATCTGTTCAGCCACTACAACCCAGCACTTTACTCAGACATACTTTATCATTTATCTTTATACAGCTATTTAGTGTAGATTCTAATCTCTGGCTTCATGCATTAGATCTGCTTGAAGAACAGGATAACTGGACACCTAGAAATTAGAAGAAAACAATAAACAAATAATGACAAATTTTTAGGAGAAAATTGAATAAATTTTTTCTCTGGCTACATGAAATAATTAATGATTTAATCATCAAGGAAGACAGTTTTTAATTATCCAGGGTAATTTTATTTCTTTCTTACACCTTGGTTTTCTGAAAGTAGTTTTGATAGTCTTAGTAGACAGAAAAAAATCATTTATATATATTTTTCTCTTTATATTTGTTTGTATACACACCTGTTTAAAATCACTTGTCTTATGGGGCTGTTTGTTTTAAAACAAACATTATTTAAAATCTAAAATAAGTTAAAGAAAAATTCTTATGTAATGTATTTGCTGATCACAGAATTATGTAAATCTTTCTGTTATTGTACACAGACATATTTGAAAGCTCAAAGAACATTTATAAGTTTTAACTAAGAAAACTATTACAGGTAGATAAACCAGAAAATTATGCTCAAGTATATGAATATGTAAGTATAGACTAATTTTTAATTAGAAATTTATATAAACATTTTGTTACTACTCTCAGTAGTTTTCACATTATGTATCATTTATAGGGTAACAGAAACTAGAAAATGTTATTCAAGTATAGAAAAATATTAGATTGATTTCATTAACATAAGGTCTAAATTCTAAACACAAAGGTACTTATTAATAATTATTCCTGGTCCTTTAGATAGAAAACATTAAGATTTTAGTAGAACAAAAGACTAAGACTTAAAATTGATCTCACCTAGCTATTAATTCTGCAGCTGTACTGACTTATAGGCATAATTAAGGTCAACTGCTGAATAGTTTATTTCTAGAGAATGACTATGAAACTTGGCTTTCCTCTGAGCGTTATTCATATTGTTGATTAAGAAAACTTCACCACTTTAAAATGCTGATTTTCATCCTAAGCCACTGCTTTATCTCTAAATCTTTACATTGAAGGAGGTTAGAACAAGATTTCTGAAAGCCTTTAACAATTTCTTAAGTATCACTGTGTTTTGTAAACATGAACTTATACATACGTCCCTATTTTCACAAGTTAGGTATAATATAAGCATGTCCTTATTGTAATACTGACCTTGAAGCTCTTTGGTCAGTGGTTATACTAAATCCAGCATGCTTTAGCACTGTAGTGCCCCATTCCTACATGGAATTATTACACCAGGTAAAATTTCACACCTTGCACAGCACTAGACATCCATAAAGCAAATAAAAAGCAATTAGCAGAGGTTGATGGGTTAATGTAAAAAGTTCTGATAGGATGCTGTCTGGAAAAAGTTGAAATTTACCTCACCCAGCAGTCATTTAGACCAGAAGGCAAAATTCCTCAGTTTAATTGCAGATAAGTTTCTGAGTGTACATTTTCCTGTTCATGAAAAGATGGTAAATTTTCACACTATTAAGACACAAAGAAAAGTTTAATATTTTAAAGGAGCTAGATTGGCTTAGCTCTTCAATAACATATATTTTATATGCCTATAAAGATCTGTTACAAACCTAAAGAAAACACAATCTTTGAATTGCCTGTGCTCTATAATACATCTCATATATCAGAGATACACGAAGAGGATATCATACCATCTAAATCTATACTTACAACTAAAGGATTTGTAATCCAGTCTCTGACCGTCTCTCCCCTGGGCTATTCCAGTGGAACATCTGTTGAGGGGCTTATTCTGATAATGCAGTGCTCTTAGGGCTCTGCATTTATTAACTGTAGTACTACTAAAGTATTGTGCGATGTTCAATTATAACTCTGAAATATTCCTCTTCAAAATTATCTTAAAAACTTTTACAGCAGAACATAATATAGTTCCTTCTTCAGTGCCACCAGAAACATTTACTGAAAGTAAATGGGTTTGGGATGAACACTTAGAAAAGTTAGGCTCATGTTACTTATTTGCATAAGGAATTAGCTGTCTGTGGCCAGGCAGTTGTGGTTAAAAGCTCTATGTCCAGGTGGAGGTCAGTGACAAGTAATGACTTTCAGGGTTCTGTCTTGGGACAGGTGCTCTTCAATACCTTCATCAATATCAGAGACAGCTGAGATCAAGTGCACCCACAGCGGCTTTGCACGTGACTCCAAGCTGAGCAGTGCAGTTCACACCACAGAAGGATGGGATGCCAACCAGTGGGACCTGGACAAACTTGAGAAGTGAGCCCACAAGATTTTCATGGGGTTCAGCAAGTGCAAGTGCAGGTGCTGCACCTCTGTTGGGGCAATCTCAGTTCAGACTGGGGGATGGACAGACCAAGAGCAGCCTGGCAGGGAAGGACTGGGGGGTTCTAATGGATGGAAAGCTCTTCATGGGTCAACAGTGTGCACTACAGCTCAGAAGGCAAACCACATCCTAGGCTGCATCTGAAGAGGAGTGGCCAGCCCTTCTACCCTGCCCCTGTGAAACCCTGCCTGGGGTCTGAAGTACTGCAGGCTAAAGAAAGGCATGGATCTGTTTGAGAGGGTCCAGAGGCGGACCATTAAAGTGATCTAATAGCCAGAGAACCTCTACTGTGAAGACAGGCTGAGAGAGTTGGGCTTGTTCAGCCTGGAGTAGAAGCAGGTCGGAGTCGTCTTTGCAGCCTTTCAATACTTAAAGGGAGCTTATAAGAGAGCAGGAATGGGAATTTTACACAGGCAGATAATGATAGAACAAGGAGGGAGAGTTTTAAAACTAAGAGAGGAGAGATTTAGATTAGAGGCAAAGAAGACATTCTTTGCTGTGAGGGTGGTGAGGCACTGGAGCAGATGGCCCAGAGAAGCTGTGGATGCCCCATCCCTGGAAAGGTTTAAGGCCAGGTTGGATGGGGCCCTGAGCAAACTGATCTAGTGGAAGGTGTCTCTGCCCATGGCAGGGGGGCTGGAACTAGATAATCTTAAGGTGCCTTTGAACCCAAGCCATTCTGTGAATCTGTGATTCTATTATTGTCTGTGCCCATGAGAAAGAGAAGAAAAAAAGAAGGTGGAAGGGCTAAAGGCAAAAGAGTGATCATTTTGAAGCAATATGAAACCTGTGCTGTATTATCCCAGGTTGAAAGCACACTTGGAATGACTGGGGCTGTGGTAATCACATTTAGCTGGAGTTTTCTTTCAACATTATTTACAGCAGTAAACATTCTAACTCACTTGAGTACAGTTGATCTATGTATTATCTGAGTTACACTAAAACAGTTATTGGAATTTAATTTTTGAAACCAACCTACAAATAAGCAAATGATAATTACTCCATTTTATTTTCCTGTTTGGTGTATAGCAGTATTTTGTGTGAGTGAATTACCCATTAACAGTCTCAACATGCTAGTTTTGACCTAATGTAAACAAGATAGACTCTTAATTATATTTGGCTAACTGTACTGAATGTACCACAAAGTAATGTGCTACATTTAACAAATGGTATTAAAATAAATAATGAAAAAAGGATTTGATGTTGTCAAGAATGAAAGAATACATTTTCTAAATCTTTTGAAAACTGCAAATTTTTGGAAGTGTGTTTTGAATGAGACCTTTATCAAAAACAATTCTGAAATAAATTTACTAGGAGTTCCTAAGTATATACATAGAATTTTCTTGGGTTTTTTTAATTGATTGATTAATTTATTTATTGTATGATATATACATATAAAATTCATATAAGATCTACATGCATTAGTAAAATTTTTTTGTGAATGTTTGAATTGTGCGAGAAATGTTTCATATAAATAATCCTGTTGTGTGAATCCTGTGTTGAGCAAGTTATCTGTGTTTTGAACGCAGCTGCCAAAGGAATTCCACTGGCTCTCCCTCCCTCTCCCAGACCTAGCTTTAAAGGCATAGAACTCATGTCTGGCATAGGGCAGACAACAGGGAATGCAGTATCATACAGTCACCCCAGGACAGTGATCCTTACTTATACAAAGAAAATCTATACACACATGGTCTCATCTATTTTCTCACCAGTGAGAAATATATCTGTTTTGACTTTTTATGCCCTTCTTCTTCAAGAGGGAGAACATTGTATCTCCCCAGATAGCAGCATATTATCATTATTACTCATATAAAGGTCAGATAATTGGTGCAAAAATTTTGGATGGGTTTAGGTGTAGAATTTCCTAATTAAAATTTCTAAAACCTGTAAAACCATCTCCAAAACATAGAAGGACACAGGTCAGAACATACTCCAGTAAAATAATTAATATTATGAAAAGGTTTCTGTTGCCCATCAATATAGGATTCTGGTACCAAATTATTCTGTTATTCTACCTGAGCTCTAGTTCGAGATCTCATGCTTCTTCAGAAGATTGTGTCATACCTACTAAGGTTCTGCAATTAACCCAGACATCCTTAAGTACCTTAAATGGCACTAGATGTTTTACAATTCCTTAAGCAATTCAAGTCCCAGCTTAGCAAAGTCATGGGGAGCACAGGATTTCTTTTCTGAAGGATAGGTGGCTCGAGCCATTCGGGATGCTTTGAGGTATTTGAGATAGGAACTTAGATCAGGTTGATAAAATATTTGACTTGAAGGCATATGTATCAATGGCATTGATACATATGTAAGATACATTAATCTTATAGAATAATTGTTAATTCAATTAGAAATCACTTCATGGCCCCTCACTACTGCTTGGTCATGGCTCTACTGTAACCCTGTAAGAACAGAATGAGAATCAAGTTGTGATTCAACCCTGTTTAACCTCTAATTTTCTCCCTTACTTTTATGAAGGACTGATGCTATTGAAATTAGCACTACACTTTGTGCAGTACGATGCTGACTTGTTCATATCCCAATGAAATGCTACAAGCAAATCCCTGCTCTTTTCTCTACCGCTCCCTTCCTATTTCTTCCTACATCAACCAAGCAACTGAAAACAGCTATCCTTTGAACGTTGCAACCTTCCCCTTGCCCCCCCACAACACTTGAATGCTCTTAACATCTACAATTATATTTGAATTCCTGCTTTGATTAAGCATTTTAGAGTCCTAGGATTGCATTGAAATTTCCCACACATAACGGCTAGTCTATGTGAAAACATATCAAACTGAACTCTTTGGAAACAGTTAAAGGAAAGCCTGAAAAAACAGGAATATTTTCTGCAAAGTAGAAGTTTTCCATACGATTGCAAAACTACGCAAACACAAATACTTCAATTCACTTTTGGCATTTAGTTTTAGTCCTAGCAAATTTTATAAGCGCTTCAGTTAGGAAGTTAAAAGTAATGCTTGTTCTTAGTATTTACACAGTTACTACAATCACAGGGATCAAACTGAATAAGAACCTGTAAAAATTAACATTTTTGTTCCATTTCTTCTTTCATAAGGCTGTTTTGCCTGCTCTAAGTAAATTGTTTGCTTTTCTCTCAGCAAATCAGTTCTCACTTGTGATAAATTGATATCAGGCTGACTACACAATTTTATGGTAAGTGACCCATCTATCACCTTTTTAAGCCTAAAGTTTGCGTAATTTAAAAATAGAAGATGGAGCAGAATGCCTAAAATACACTGTACCAGGATTTCCTGTCTGTCCTTCTGCTTTTTAAATAGGAATCTCTATTTTGGGGAAACGAAGTTAAATCTCTATATGTCTCATTTGTAAACAGATAGTATTTGCTCTCAAACAATGAAATGCAGATTGCCAGAAGCAAGCATCAGGATGTTATTGAAAATATTCCCAGAAGAGTTGAAGTTTTACGCAGAGGTTTGCTACTCTAAGTAGTCTTGGCAATTCTAGAAATAGATCTGCTTGAGGCAAGATAAATAAAATTAAATGATTTCTGAAGTCCCATTTAAAATATAACTAAATATGAAAACAAAAAAAAAAAAAAGAAGAAAAGAAAAGAAAAGAAAAAAGAAAAGAAAAGAAAAGAAAATTCAGACAAGCAAAACAAATACAACATAAGGAATTGTCAAGAAATGTCCTTAATATCTGTTTAAGTACAATTTAAAAATTATATAAAATTATATAAAGTAGAACAAACTGAAGGATATCACTGTTTTCTAACTCTGATTCAACACCTGTCAAATAATTTTAAATAGTTTCAAGCTGTATTCTTTCAGCATAGAAAATAATAATATAAGGCGAATATAAAGAAATATACTTTGACATCATAACTAGTCAATTATGTTAAAATATATCAGGTCAGATCCTGTAGTCCTTTTAATTTTTTTCAGAAGGTGAATAAAGGAAAAGAAAGAAAAGGCCCTCTCAAAACTATTGTAAAAGTGTGGCTGAAGCAACTTCTGATTTTACTCTTTATGATGAAAGTAATTCTTAAACATAAAGTTCTGCTCAGGATCAGTTACTGGCTTATCTTGAGAAAGTGTGACTTGTTTTGGATGTATTTGATTTTAGGTTTTAACTCATATGCAGATCAGAGCCTTAGGAAAGAGATTACTAACGCTGTCAGTGAGAAATACCTTTCTACGGATGAAGAACTGTTGTCAAGAAATGCCTAGCAGCCAACTGGATTTTAGAAAAGCAGAACTTCAAATCCCTTGAACACCAGCCAGATCTAAGATTCTTAACTTGTGTAGGGTTATCAATTATCTTATAAAATATACACTTTCCTTATTTATGGTGTCAAACCTTGTATCTCAAAAGAAAGGTTCACAGACAATCATTTGACTTGGAAGCAACTTTTAAAGGTCATCTAATCCCACTGTAAGGCAACGAGCAGGAACAACTTCAACTACACCAATTTGCAACTTGTCCCACATTTTCTCTTCTTTAGCATTTGTTTGGTTAAATCATAGAACTGTGCAATGACGGAGTTGTTGAGGTTGGAAGTGGTCTCTGGAGAGCACCAGCAGAAGTTTGGTATCAGATTGCATTTCCAGTTAGGGGAGAGATATTCCCATTGTTCCATATCTATAAATTCCCACTGTGGAATATCTAACCTATAGGAAAAACTGATTAGAGGATTTGCTTGAAATATCATCCTTCTAAGTACCTAAATTTTCCAGGCTATTTAGATACTTTTCCCTGCATATAGAGTTTATGTTTTTCAGACAACAAAGACCTTGTAGCAGACAGGAAAAGGAAGTCTTTTGGTGCTCTCAGGAAGAATCCAAGCTCTGCTATCTCATCAGTTTTAGACATCCAACTGTAATAACCTATACTACAAGCTGTACGGATTTCTGCTTGGGACTTGCTTATTGACTACCTGAAGATTATTCCATTTTGCTAATAATTATTCAGCCAGCAAGAGGAAATGAGCAAACATGATTCTGCAGCATGGCAGACATTATAGGACAAAATCTAGGTCCATTAAATTCACAAACATTTTAGACCAATAAATAATGGACAGCAGGAAGGAAATCTAATATCTTACTTCAGAAAGTATAATACAGATTAATGTCACAAGTTTCAATTGGTTATGACAGATGTGCAATCTTTGAAACAAGGGAGCCTCTGCTTTTAAACTTGATAAAATCAGTAAGAATATAGTACACCAGTATTCTGTTAATGCACTTGAGTGTATGATTTTTCACATATAAATATCTCCATAAATTTTTGGATTGAACCCACACACACCCCTCTGTAGAAATTTTATGCTTTTACATGATTTTTCTCCTAACTACCTATCACTTCATTTAATTTTAATATATTACCTGCCACTTCAGACAACACAAGTTTTTGTGGACAGTAATTTTCAAGATAACCCTACATAAGAGCTAGCACTATTGTACTGTGAGCTGCAGCCTATAAATATCATATTTCAAGAGCTAGGAGAAGCTAGGCATATAAAACTTTAAAAATTCTCATTTTCATGGGTCTCTTGAACACCTCAGATCTAGATGTTAGAGCAATTCAAACAAATGTGAGTCATTGTAGTACTCTGGTTAAATTATTTCATTGCCTCAAAATGGAAATTTGTTATTAAAATTCCATAATGGAACAAATTTTAGACTCAATCTGTTCTCCTTAATGATATCCCTTATTGCTTTACTTGTTTCATTGTCATCCTAATTAATAAAAAACCCAAGAGAATCTTACTTGACTCAATTTTTGAGGAGTGCTACATAACTAACAAGAACAGCTTGTTATCTAACTTTCTTGATGGATTCATGGCAACAACAGGAAAAAAATCATAAGCATGGATTCCTCTTGAAAGTAGTCCCTGCAATTTTGACCCTAAAAGACCTTCCACAGTGTTGGAAACCTGTCATTGCATGCCATTTAGGTTTTTTTGCAGCTTGTGATTCTGTAGTAAGCTCAAAGGGCATCGTATTGGTACAGCCTTAACCAGTATAACTGAGTCTGGTGGTGCAAGATTATGTGTTATTTGAAGCTGAATATTTCAGCTGCTCTGAACTGATCTTCCATGCTTTTTTTTTTTTTTTTCTCATATGGAAATGCTTCAGTGATTTTCTTTTCTTCTTGAATTTCAGGCTGCTATACATACATGGCACTTTTTTTTATATTCCTTCAATATATATTGTCTCTTACATAGCACTAACAG
Source organism: Corvus moneduloides (assembly GCF_009650955.1). Taxonomy (NCBI): domain Eukaryota; kingdom Metazoa; phylum Chordata; class Aves; order Passeriformes; family Corvidae; genus Corvus; species Corvus moneduloides. Next base: position 60,353,769 of record NC_045477.1, on the reverse strand, counting down.
CAAGGAACTTCACAAGTTATCTATGGTCTTTGAAAGTTTTTTTTCTTTTGTTCAGTTCCACAAAGGACAATAAAGAATATTTGAGGGGTTTTTTTCATTATTTTGTGAAACAAAAGATGTCCATTAAAGTGAATTCTTCCCAAAATACAAAAATCGGAATTTTTAATATTTTCTAAAAAACTAAATATATATATATGTATGTTTAATGTGACTGTGGTCTTTGAGAAATTTATTGTCAACCTTGATTTTTAATACATAATGACTTCATAAGAGATTATGAAGAATTATTAGGAATTAAGGCTCTTGTAGATCTATGATGAAGCAGTAATGACAATTAATTTTCTATTGTTTTAACCATAATGTGGTTTTCAGTTCACCAGCTTCTTGTTGCATAAAGGCTCATTGTTCCCATATGTTCATCTGTCAGGTCCTCTTAAAGCTCAAAATTTAATATACTTTAAAAAAACAAACAAAACAACCACAACAAACAATCTTAGCTACAGAAGGACATTGATCCTTCCATCCTCCTTAAAAATACTGACTGTTTGACTTGTCTGGGGCAGAGTCAAAAGTCAGAGCATGTGGTAAGCTGGCTGTTTTCACAGTAAATGTGCTATGCAGAAATTGTTGTTAGAGGTGGAAAGCTGCTTGGCCATTCAGAGAAACACAGATCAGATCAGGTCACCTGGAATCAGTCAGTCACAGTCTCCAGTGGGCCAGGTGGGTCATGAGAAAAGAGCAGGAGAGCACTTCGAGGAGTCTCACCGGTTGCAGTTGAGGTTGTATCAGAAACTGTCATTATCACCCAGAGAAAAAATGACCACCCGCTTTGAATGGTTTCCTTCTAAACAGGAGAAATGGAAAAGATTCCAATAAATACTGCTCTTTCTGACTGTTCAGTGAGGGCAAGTGATGCAAATGGTGCACCATGGCACTTGCATAATTAGAAGAAATAAGCCTTCTCTAATATTTTATAATTTTTGCTAAGCTGGATTTGGTAGAGAGAATATGAATAAACAATTTTAGGAGAGAAAGAAAATATATGGTCTTTTCTTTTGGATTCCAAATTAAAAAAAAGTCCTTTATTTTCTTTTGGACTAAAATTTGCCATTTGCACATGAGTATATAACACACAAAGTCCAAAAGGAAATTTGCTACAAAGTTTCTCTGAAAGAGTGACTAATGTTTGGCATTTTTCTAGGTAACTTTTTCTGTTGTGTCAGACTACTTAGTGCGAATGTCATTACCAAGGTATGTTACTACTCATGCATTTCAAAACAAAATTGTCTCTGCTGCTTAAAAGAAAATGGTGTCTTTAACCTTTGTACATATAAAACATTGAATTTTTGAGAATCAAGTATATCTTTATTTTTTTATGCTAAAACTCATTTATGAAGCTGAAGGATCCAGATTATGTTGTAACCTCTATCTTTTTCTACCAATTTAACACCCTTTTCCTTTGCAAAGCCTATAATAAATGAATTATTATAGCAGAATTGGTGCTGAGATTTTCACTTGCCTTTGCAGCTGAGTTCTCTGCATATTTGTTTTATGGACTTGGCTTTTGGTTTACCTTTGTCTCTCTAGGGAACTTAGAATTTTATTTTTTTTCTAAAACTTTCTCCAGAAAGATCTCTTTATGAAGTAGAAATACAAACGTCTCCCCTGCAAGAAACCAAAAAACCCACAGAAACATGCAATTTGCAGAACACAAATAAATAATTAAATAAAATAATAATGTTTATGATAATGATAATGTCATTTGAAAAGCAATTTCCTTTTGTATAAATCCTCACAGAAGGACAAAATGAAAAGTTTTTGATATATTTTCTGTTTCAAGAGAAGGTGAAGATCAAATTTTACTATCATTACACATTTAGTTTTTAAAATTAACTTCTTACCAACATATTGTAAAATTTGTTTAAAGTGCTCCAGTCTCTAAGTTTCATGATTGGCACATGTGAAGGACAGGATGCCATCCAGAGGGATCAGGACAAGCTTGAATAGTGGGCCCATGGGAATCTTGTGATATTTCACAAGGCCAAGTGCAAAGTGCTGCACCTGGGTTGGGGCAACCCCCAGTATCAACACAGGCTGGGCAGATGAACGGATCAAGAGCAGCCCTGCTGAGAACAGCTTGGGGATGCTGCTGAGTGAGGGGCTGGACCCAGCCATGTGCACTCCCAGCCCAGAGAGCCAAATGTGTCCTGGGCTGCAGCAAAAGCAGCGTGGACAGCAGGGCAAGGGAGGGGATTCTGCTCCTCTGCTCTGCTCTGGTGAGACCCCACCTGCAATGCTGCCTCCAGCTCTGGGGATCTCAACATAGGAAGGACATGGACCTGTGTGGCAAGTCCAGAGTAAGCCACCAAGATGAGTAGAAGGATGGGGCACCTCTCCTATGAGGAAAGGCTGGGAGAGCTTGGGTTGTTCAGCCTGGAGAAGACTTCTCTGTGATCTGATTGTTGCCTTCCAGTACCTGAAGGGAACCTACAAGAAAGATGGAGAGACTTTTTACAGCAGCATGTAGTGACAGGACAGGGGGGAATGGTTTTAACTGAGAGAGTAGATTTGATTAGATATTTGGAAGAAATTCTTTACTATGAGGGTGGTGAGTCATTGGAACAGGTTGCCTAGGGAAGTTGTGGTTGCCCCATCCCTGGCAGTGTTCAAGGCCAGGGTAGATGAGCAGCCTGGTCTAGTGGAAGGCGTCCCTGCCTGTGGCAGGGGAAGTTGGAACTAAGTGATCTTTAGAGTCTCTTCCAACTCAAACCATTCTAGGATTCTGTGATTCTAAGTTTCCCTGTTAGTTACAAATTCTGTAGTGAAAACTGTACATGACTTTATGGGAGTCATACGCTAAATAATTAATATACAGTATTAAAGCTCTTCTGTTATAAAACAGAGCATAAAGGAAAAAAACCAACAAAATTAGGGAAAAAACCACAAAATTACAAAAAAAAAAAAAAGTATAAACACATCTACCTTTCTTGACTAAGCTTTTATCCAGAGTGTTCAAATCATGTACCAAAATAGCCTATCTATGCATTTTGTGTTTTTTTTTCTTAATATAAGAACATCCACTTTGTATCCAAACATAAACCTACTGAAGTTCTGAAGCTTTTCCTTCACTGTAGTTGACCAGCTGGGCAGATGCACAAATCTCTCTTTTCACAAAAATATATAAGGGGTGGGGAGAGGTGGAAGAGTGAGGGAGAGAGAAATTATTCTATTACTTTGAATATCACATTATAAATGTACTGTTTTTTAAAAAGACTGCAGGGTAAATAAAAATTCTCTAGTCTCACATCATAAGAAGCTTGCTTGATTTTTCTTGGATCTCTTTTCTTGCTATGAAAATTACCAAAACTGAAGATTCAATTTAATTTATATAGTCAATTAAATTTTGCCAATATGTATGAATCTTCGAAATACCTGTAAGCTATCAGATGAGAGTTGTGCATTCAGAAAGGCTACTATATCTCCTTCTCCACAGCCAATTGTGTTCAAATAACTAGAAACATTTGTTTAACTTCCTTCTCATTAAAGTTGATCTCTTCCCATGTTTAATCTGTAGCATCATGAATACTGCAGTACCACATTTTATTTACCATAATATAAATGTTGAATATTGTTTGAATCAATAATCTTGCTATAGAGAGTGATATAAGTGCTACAATTATTTCATTTCATGACTTCTCATTGGGGTCTATTGAATTCCACTGCACACAGTATGGAAAATAATTCACCAGTGCAAACCTTTGTAGGGTTCCCACCGAATTTTTTTTCCCAGGAAAACATGTAGTGTTTTTTAGTTATTTTTTCCAACATAACTCTAGGCCTGTGTATAAAGTGTGGTAGTTGACACATGTAGCCGTGATTTAGAAAATGCTCAGACATCAGTGGAAGACACAAGAGAGACTGATGGGAAGTATGCTATAATCCCTGGCAGAGAAAAAAAGGTTTAGGTTTGGGGCAGTACAAAATAGCTGCAAGTGCTGATAACTGTAAGAAAAGTCCCTCAATTCTTTATTTGTCTTGGTCATTTATTACCTATGTGACCTTAAGAAATTCTGTTTTCCTCAGTATATTTTGGTTTGCTTGTCACATCTTTAGGACTTAGAAAGCAAGTCACTGTCTTCAGCTCTATTCTTATCAGAGGGCTCTGGAGCCACTTAAAGGCGTGTTTGTTTGTTTGTTTGTTTGTTTGTGATTTTTTTGGGTTTGGTTTGTTTTTTTTTACTTTAAGAAGTTATTGTAATAGGTAAAATGGTACTTAGCTCTCTATTTGCTATAAGGAGTTGCTATCATAGAATTAAAACTGCACTTACTATTTAATTGAAAACAAAAAATGCAGAGTATAGGGAAAGCTTTTTGCAGCTTCCATATCTAGTTAAAATTGAGGATGTGACTACTATGATCTAGTTTTCATTCCATGGTAAATACTTTCAAGCAAAGATTTCTACATTATATAAGGATATGCAGTAAAATCATAAATATCCTAAGACAGCAAGCCAGAAAATCAATTCATTTGATTAATAGTCATGAAAAGATTCAGACATTCAAATATAAATGTACGATTCAGCACTGAAGTGAATTGATGTCTGATTAGTACAGATGGGTTTTAGATCAAAAACTGTGAATATCGTAGGAAAGTAAAGATATTACTTGTAAAGAAATAGTTTTTCTGAGAAGTATTTCCTTAAAATCAGCTATGTAGAAGTCTTACAGAACAGAAAAGGCAAACCAAACCAAAACACTGTTTTCACTTGCATTTCTTCATTTGGCTTTCTGAAAGAGAAAATTATTATTATGTATGAGTAAGAACTAATTAAATTAAGCAACTGTGACATTTGTGATAATGATACCAATTAGCCAAAAGCAAAAGGATATGTTCAGTGAAATACAGAGCTAACGTCTGAAATATCATTAATATGAGACTTCCTAGTGGTGTCTTTTATTTAGAGCTGTGGTGTTTATGCAGAACTGAGCATTTCAAGGGTAAATTTAGCACAGGACAGGAGGAAGCTTATTGAGAGCTGTTCCTATTAATAGGGGAAGTCTGATCTGAGTATGCCTGACATTGATTTGTCATCACTGCTGAGGTCTACTTTCATATACCTTCATCTGCTCTTTCAACAGTACGAAGTCCTGGCTGAGTACAAGTTTGTACACACACAGTAGAATCTCAAACACTGCCTGTTGCCAAGTAAACACAAAAAAACATTTATGGCAATTCACTATCAAATCACACATTCCCATCACTGAACATTTAATGGGAATCTCTACTGAAATCACAACATACTGTGGATTATGGATGAACTGCAAACCACTTCCCTTAACAGTGTGGCCCACCAGCAATTTGCAGACCAATTAGACTATAATAACCCAGTCAGAACAGTCTTGGTTTGTGTTATGTGAAGGCGAAACAAAAATAAACTCTGGAGACCTATTTTCCCAAATGGCAAAGGGCAAAAAACAAGGTAGGAATGAAATAAATAGACCCATAAATTGTTTATAAACAATGAAGTTTTAGAATATATTTTTCAGTATTTAAGTTGCTCTATTATAAACTTTTTCATAATTTAATTTCAAGTCAGGTAGAAATTGCAGAAGATGAATATTTATTCAAAGATTCATACGTGAGTATTTAGACAGCCCTGAGTATGTAGGCACCTGTTTGAGTAACTGGTATAAAATTTTAATCATAGAATAATTTCACATGTATTTACTGTGATAAATAAAAATTAGTTTGCTAGAAGTCTTTGAGATGTCAGAGAAGATAAAACAGGATGTTTGGGGTATTTTTGTTAAATTTAATTTCTCAAGTTCTATTTTTCTAGGGTTTTAGCAATAATAGTTAAATATATCTATAAATTTTAGGTGGCCTTTAGACCATTGAAGTCTATGATCAAAACCAGATGTTTAACTTTTCTTTTGTTTCTGGTTTGGTTTGGTTTTAGATACACATGTCTAAGAGACCATGATGTCCCATTTGAAGCCATAGTAATATACTGTATTGTACAAATGGCAAGCATGCTAAAGAAAGCACTATACAGAGATATCCAGTTACATGGGGTTTTTTTAAAGACACATCTGAAGACTTCTAAATAAAATGTGAATATTTACACAGATGTGAATTTAACATGTGAGTATGTCAAAATGCTTATTTACAATACTTACTATGATCATGGCCATGAAGATTTATATTTTCCCGTGTGATAGCCAGATCAGAATTAGAACCTGACTGGGACTTCACATGTGAAATAACAGTAACTTGGCAAACTGTAAAGTACAACTACTTTAGTTGTTAGCTGAGATCAACATTGCCAGTTGCTGTAGTCTGTTGCACTTTGAATCGTAGCAATCCAATCACATTTCTGAGACTGAAATGACTTTGAATGAGTGTTGTTCAGAGCACTTATTTTATTAAGGCATTGTGTTTTTTCTCAATAAAGAAAAGGTATTTATCTACTTTGTTAGACTTACTGAAGCAGTAGCCAAATGAAAACTGCTATCAAATTTGCATACAAAAAATGCTACACCTTTTTTTAATATGTATTTCCTTAATATGTATCTATTTACATTTTTTATATATAAACATGGCAAAAAACTCCAAGATGGTTCTCAATTTGGAGATTTGTTTCTATTTTCCATTATACTTTTGCTTCAATTCTACTGAAGGTTGATATTACAATTAATAGTTTTAATAAGATGATCCCTGGAGGGAACATAAGAATACATATAATTGAATACAAGAAGATGAATAGAGTTGTAGCTTGTGACATTAAATTGGAATCTAATAAACATCTAGGCTGTATTCTTCCACACAAAAGAACATTTATGTTTGAAATCATCATGACAATATGAATAAGTAACCATTAATAAAAATGTAATTATATCTTGCATGATAAAAGAAGGAAACAGACACAATTGAATGTGTATGTGAATTTCAGTTTGTGGCTCAGACCTTGTAGCATTGTCTATCAAAATTCTCCTTTGGTCTCTGTGGAAATTTGCATAACTTTATTTAGGCTCATGTTGAAGTTGGTATTTTTATGCAAAATCCAGGGACGGCTACAAGACACATCCTTGGGTGAAAAAAGGAAGAAAGTAAAGAGGAAAAAATGGTGACTGTAAAAGTAACAGAAATGTGTTCATAATAAAAACTAACAAAAGACAGATTATTTTTCTGCTTCTGATTTTAAATTGTGTGTAAACCTAAACCTCCTTAAAAATGTTTGTTGCCTGACCAGGAAATAAGAGATGATATTGATTGCCCACTGAATCATTAGAATGAAGAGTCAAAAAAAGTGCTTAGTTTCATATTAGACTGTGACCTTGATGTCATCAGTGAATGCTGAGGGACAGCTGTAACTCCCACGAGGAATCATTTTTCTGCTAAATAGATTTCTTCTGAGCAAATCATGCTGATGCATCCACTGTGCATGTTTGTGTGAATCTGCATGGCAGCAGGAAGAGTGAAAGTCTTTCCATGTGCCCTCTGGATACCCTGTGTCCATAGAAGACAGTGATATCTCAGAAGATCAGTCTAATTCATCTCATTTTTGTCCTTTCAAAGCCTTTCACCTAATCTTTTTATGCTTTGGAGCCATTCTTTATTATTAGAAGAAATTATAGAAATCAATGATTCCTACTACAATTTAAGAATTAAATATCTTTAACAGTAGCCTTACTGTTTGGAGGAGTAATTGTAACACTATTAATGCATTGTTAACAGGAATGTTAATTCTGGTAAACATTTTAGATCAGTTCCATTACATTTTAGAAAATTTTAGTGGCTAGTGGAAGAGTGGCTTTTATTTTTCTTGTTGTATCTTGCCTTGGATATTGCTAGACTGTTGCTTGAATAAAAAGATAACGATAAATTTCTTGTCTGGATACTCCACTTTTTTTAGATTTCCCATAGGGTCTTATGAATAGAACTAAAGAAGCGCAGTCTGACTGGCATCAGCCATGAAAGACTCAAAGTGATATCTCATGGATTTTTGTGGTTCTCCCTATTTGATAGGGTGTATTTCATGCCCCCAGGATGCATAACAACAAGATTTTCACGCATAATTATTTCCACAACAGGTCCTAATTGTCTCAGTACTCAGTATTAGAATGCTTTATTTTTAGACTACTACAATCTGCAGCACCACAAACACCATCCTTCCCAGTAGTGTGGCAGAAACCTTACAATACCTGTTACTTCTATACAAGCAAATAGCCACATCTTGTTTCCCAAACAGTAAATAAAACCACTTCATGTGCACTATCCCTCCTTTTTTTTTTTTGCCAGCTAAACCTACATATTTATGTTAATGTGATGCAAATGCAGCTAGTCTGTAAAAAAAAAAATGACCACGTAATTTTGTTAGCAAACAGAAACTTTGCTTACTGTTGGTAAAACAAGGGTAATAGAGACAGGGATTGCTTATACTGCAGTTATGACCTTTAGCACTGTAAATATTTTAGTAGTGGAACAGGCTGACCAGGGAGGTCATGGGCTCTCCCTCTCTGGAGACATTCAAAACCCACCTGGACCTGTTCCTGTGTAAACCACTCTAGGTGGCCCTGCCTTGGGGGGCTGGATGATCTTCAGAGATGCTTTTCAACCCTAACAATTCCATGATTCTGGGAAATAAACATGGATGTCTACTGAAAAAGTAAGCCAAAGAAACCTGTATCCTGGTAGTGTCATAAATAATGCTTAAGTCAAGTGTGGAGTGGAGCTCTCATCAATGCCTGGATAGCTTTTTCTCATCTCTAGCTCTCATCGTTTCATTTCCAGGTGTCCTTTAAGCACTCGTGAATTTAGAAGGAGTGCACACAGGAAGACACATTGTTGCTTAAGGATTCTCCAAATATGAAGTTACATATTCGTAAAGATAAAAAAACAGATTGGTAAATTATGTGAATCAGAGTAGTGCACCAACCATTGAAATTCACTACCTGATGGTGCATTTAGACACACACCTAAACCTTTTTCTGCTTGCATTTCTGGTGCCTATGTGGTTGTGCAAAGGAAAAGACCTGTATCTTTACAAACCTACCAGTCAGGATCTGGTTCCTGTTGGGATTCTTATCAAATCTCCTAGCCTTTTCATGTCATTTTGACTGATGGAAAATATTACTTTACTTAGAAAGCATTTTTATTAAAAGCAGAAAGACTACTTGTTTGTTTAAAAATGCATTTGATTCTTAGCTTACAAATTGTTATGGGCTGCTCAGCAAGAAACATCACAGGAACTTTCATTACCTGACCACTCTTATAAAGGCCATTTTTGCATATTATACCAAATGGAATCTATGTCAGCTACAAAATCAAAGAAACATTTGGATTGGAATGTGTATCTAATAACAGTAATTATATTTAGCACTTACTTTGCAATTTTCATCTGCAAAGCACTTACTAACAGCATTAGATGCTTAATTCTCACAGAACTTCAGCAAGGCAGGCAGCTGTTAAACCTCCCTGTAAAGGGATGCATTATTGGCTGGCAAATGATCATTCACTGAATAGAATGGAAAAGAAAAGAATAAGATATTTCAGCTAATCCAGAAGTTTTAAGAAAAAAAACTTTAATTCTAGTAGTTTTAGGAGCTACATAAAGTGCAGGCCAATAGTTCTGTTCCTTAAAACACACAAAAGGCTTAGCTTAATCAACGACTTACCATACTCATAGTCCTGTGAAATATTGCCACAATGCAAAAAGTTTCTTTTTCAACCCACAGTTTTGATTAAACTGCCTGCACACAATCCTGTGCCATGTGCTCCAGGATGACCCTACTTGAGCAGGGAGGTTGGACCAGGTCAGCCACCGTAGGTCTTCCCAACCTTATCCATTCTGTGATTCTGAGAATATGGAAGTCAAATGGAAAACTGTACCTTCAGAAGGTGTTTTGCTGAATCACTGTTTTTCTGAGTACAAGGAGCATGAGTAAATTTCCTTTAATCTCCCTTCCTACCATATAGTCTTACAGTTTCCGCAAGTTCCCCAGTATTTCAGTTACCTCAAGGCAGCTTATCTCTGAAGAGTACTATCCAAGATACACCTCTCTGCTTCTTATACTACTATTACCGCAGGCCTGGTTCCTACGGTATATCACTGTGTCCCGCAGCCATAGGGAGGAGGAGAAGAAGATCCAGCAGGCAGGAATTGTGCAGCAAGATTGATTGATTTAATTATTTTACAAACTCTTTTATAGACTTTTTTCTTCATAGTCTAATTGGACAAAGGACCAGCCACCCCTTGGGGGTGATTGGCCAAAATCCTAAAACATCCATTATCAAAATATTTTCTACTATACCATAAACAAGACTTTCCAAGGTTGCAGGTGGCTTGGTTGTTTACATTCCCTGCTACCTCTTCTGTGAGAGAGAAAAGTCTCTCACGGACTTAGAAAAATAACAAGAAGATCCTCACTAACAGCATTTTTGTACCTACAATTCCCCCTTTTTGTTTTATAAGATAACAACCCTACTATTAATCCTAAATAGAAATCTACATCAGTTATTAATTCTAAAAATGTCCTTAAGGCTTTAACTATCTGACTCCATAACAAGAAATTCAAAATTCAGTCTCTGCTTGTGGAAGGACCATCTGCCTGATGGTCGACATCCTGGTCATCATCAGAAGAGTCATTGGGCTGATGATCTACATTCTGGTCGCCATTTGGATGGTTGGCGTTCTGGTCATCGTTTGGAGGTTGCCTGTTCTGCCTCTGGTGCCGCAGGTCAGGGCGAACGCATTTTGAAGGTAGCCACTGTACTCCAGTATCTGTGGAAACGCAAGCATACCCACGACCCCAAACGATAAGCTCATGTGGGCCTTCCCATTGGTTAGTGAGTAAATTCCGTACCCAGACTTTTGCCCGGGGCAGCTGTCTGTTGCCTGCAGACTGCAATGAGAGAAAATGATTCAGAATAACAGGATTATTTGAATTTTGTGGTACTGTAAGGTGATTAATTGTATACAAAGCTTTTGCTAGTCGGCTCTGTGGGGTTTCTCCATGCATTCCCCTTTTCTGTTTGTCCAAAACACGCTTCAAGGTACCATGAGCGTGTTCAACAATGGCTTGGCCAGTAGGAGAATGTGGGATACCAAAGGTATGGTCTACACCCCATAGGTGTAAAAACTGCCGCGTCTTCTCCGAGGCGTAGGCAGGACCATTATCGGTTTTCACAGAAGCTGGCACGCCCAGGACTGAGAAAGCCAATTTCCAATGGGCAATGACATCACGGCCCTTCTTTCCAGTGTGAGCAGTAGCCCACATAGCCGAGGAGAAAGTGTCAATAGACACGTGCACATATTTCAGCCGACCAAATTCTGGGATGTGAGTTACATCCGTTTGCCAAATCTGCAAGGCTTTTAGCCCTCTGGGGTTTACCCCCGCTGGCAAAGGCGCAGCGAGTCCGTGACAGTCAGCACAAGCGCTGACAATGTCGCGCGCCTCGGTTGGCGTTAAATGGAACTGCTTCTGCAGGGTATGTGCACTTTGATGGAAGAAACCGTGCGATGCCTTGGCTTGTGCAATTTTGTCAGGCTGAGGCCCTACCCACGCAGGGTTGGCCAGCATGTCAGCCCTGGCATTGCCTTCTGTTAGAAAACCTGGTAAATTGGTGTGGCTTCGAATGTGCAGAATGTAATACGGATGCACTCGAGCCTGAATCGCAGACCACAAGGTTTGCAACAGTGAAAACAGAGCCGCATTGTTCACCTCCTTCAGAAGTGAACAATCTAAGCGTTGGGTTATATCTGCTACATAAGCAGAGTCAGTAACCAAATTCAAAGGTTCCTGTGAGAATCGCTGAAAAGCCATGGTAACAGCCCTTAATTCAACTAACTGAGCAGAGCCTGACTCGTGTTCCTTCAGCACCTGCCATTCCGATCCCTCCTTCCAGGTAACAATGGCTTTCCCAGTTTTTCCCTGAACCATCCGTAAAGACGGTGGGTCCTTGCACCGGCACTCGGCTATTTCTCGGCTGCAAGGAAAGTACGGTCGATTTTGCCAGCTGCAGTAATTTATGGCTGGGCGAATGGTAGGTGATCTGCCCTGAAAAGTTTTGCAGCGCGCTTTGCAAAGGAGCACTATGGATGAGGCTCCACTCAAAGTATTCCTTTGAGATCGGAATGACAATTACTGCAGGATCCGCAGCCATCAGTTGCAAACACCGTTGACGGCATTTGATTATCAGAGAAGCGACCAATTCAAACACTGTGGTCACCGTCCTTTTTGGCTGGTGAGGCAAAAAGACCCATTCTAGGATATGCAAAGGATCAGGCCATTGTGCATTCCACTGGCCAATGATACCTGTAGGATGGAGGTCTGGAATAGTAATGTAAACAGTGATAGCAATGGAGGGATCCACTCGATAAACCTGACGAGCGGAAACAGCCCGTTGGACCTCCTGCAGCGCTTGCCGCGCTTCCGGAGTCAACTCCCGAGGTGAATTCAGACCAGGGTCCCCTTTTAATAAATTAAAAAGAGGGGAAAGCTGCTCTGCAGTTAGACCTAAATAAGGTCGTAACCAATTGATGACACCCAACAGCTTTTGAGCATCATTCAAGGTTTTAATCGAATCCGGGAATTGCACCTCTTGGCATTGGATAATTTGGTCCAAAATTTTCACTCCTAAATATTTCCAAGGAGGATGCTGTTGAACTTTCTCCGGAGCTACCTCTAATCCATAGGCATGCAGAGCAGTGAGCAGCTGAGGCTGTATTCTCAGCAGCTCGTCCCGAGTGGACGCTGCCACCAGGATATCATCCATGTAGTGGTAGCAGCGTGCATCAGGAAACTGCTTGCGAACTCCGGCTAACGCTTGGGCAACATACCACTGACAGATAATTGGGCTGTTCCTCATCCCTTGAGGGAGGACCTTCCATTGGTATCTCTTAGCAGGTTCAGCATTGTTAATGGCAGGCACAGTAAAGGCAAATTTTGGTTTGTCATCAGGATGCAAAGGAATTGTGAAAAAACAATCCTTTAAATCAATGATCAGGATGTCCCACCCCGTAGGAATCATGGTGGGAGAGGGCATGCCAGGTTGCAATGCCCCCATACCTTCCATTACTGCATTAACTTTCCGGAGGTCCTGCAATAACCTCCATTTCCCTGATTTCTTCTTAATTACGAAAACAGGAGTGTTCCAGGGGCTAGTAGAAGGTTCAAGGTGCCCCTGTTGCAACTGTTCCTGAACCAGCTGATGAAGGGCGTCTAACTTCTCTTTTGGTAGGGGCCACTGCGGCTCAAAGACTGGTGTGTCAGTCAACCACCGCAAAGGCAGTGTAGGATGCTGTGCGCCCTTACACACAGTGACCCCTGCTAAAAATTTGTCCCAATCTGTACACCCCAAGCTGCCAACACATCCCGCCCCCAAAGGTTAAGGGAAGTGGTAGCAACATAAGGCCTGATTGTAGCTGTGTGCCCCTCTGAGTCCTTCACCATCACAGGCCGTTCGCTTAGATAGCTCTGTGTGGATCCTCCTAATCCTGCGATGGCCGATCCCACCGGGGCTAAAGGCCATGAGGGAGGCCATGCAGAGAAGGAGATGATAGTTACATCAGCACCCGTATCAATCAAACCTCGAAGCTGAATCCGGGGCAGACGGGCGTTCGGCAGGATCAGGGTACATGTCATCTGTGGCCTTTGGTCAGAGATGTCTGCAGTCCAGAAGGCCTGCGGAAGTCCCGTAGATCCACTGCCGTTATCTTCGTGAGTTTGTTGCTCTATCCTGGGGACACAAGACTTAAAAGGCACCAATTTAGCAAGGCAGGTCTTTTCAGGAATAGTTACAGGGGGTTTTTGCGTGGAGACCATAGCGCAAATCTGACCTTTAAAGTCAGCATCAATAACTCCTGAGTGCACTAAGATTCCTTGATGGGCAACATCAGGTTTTCCCACCAGCATCGCACTGGATCCCTGGGATAAGGGTCCATATGCATCCAAGGGAACCTTATAAATACCGCTAGAGTCTAAGACGACTGCGGCTGCGGTGTGGACGTCAAACCCGTCTGATCCCTGGGTGCCGTCTGATCCCTGGGTGCCGTCTCTAGGGTGGCTGGGTAGGCCTGTGCCTGTACCTGTGCCACTCTCTGGGGGAGCGACTGCATCGGAGAGCAATTCCCCCTCCTTGCACCCCGGCGGAAGTTTCCCGACAAAGGCTGACCATTGGCATGAGTCCGGGATCTACAGTAGCCCGTGCAATGCCCTGGCCTGCCACACCTTTTGCACTGGGGGATCGGTGTGTTCTCTTTTTGGCTAGGCTTAGGCCGCTTCCGTTTCTTCACCTGTTTTGGTTGCTTTGGTTCACGACCAGAAGATGCGCGAACAGGCTGCAGGAACGCAGCCAAAGCAGACCTTCTCTGGTTCCCAGATCCCACCTTAGCGCAGGCTTCGACCATGTCTGTTACCTCAGGATCCCCTGGTAAGGCATCTATGATTTTTCTGCACTCCTCGTTTGCGTTATCTCTCACTAACTGCCTTAACAACAACTGTCTTAACCCGTCATCTTCAACCTGCTTCTCGAGAGAAGCAGCAACTTTCTCTACAAAAGAAAGGAATGACTCTGATTTTCCTTGAACTATTTCAGTATATCGCTTTCTGGGTGCTGACAACTCTATGGTTTTCAACAGGGCAGCCATGCCGACCTGTTGTGCTTGCTGCAGGATGCTAGAGGGCAAGTTACCCTGTAGACTGGGATCAGAGAAGGGACCAGTCCCCATCAAAGCATCCACTCCTGCTGTCTGTCTAAGATCAGCAGCAGGGAGCTGCAAATTTGCTAATGCAGTCTTCTTGGCCAGCTTTCTCCAGGTTGTCTCAAAAACTGTAAATTGTACAGGTTGAAATAGAATTTGACCTAAGTGTCTGATATCAAATGGAGAAAGCAAATCTGTATTTATCACCCTTATTATTTGCATAACCTCAGCAGAACCTAGCCCATATTGTGCCACCTTGGATTGGAGGTCCTGGGCAACTTTCCAAGCAATTACCTCATGCCTATCATGCTCTCCTGAATCTGGGAGAGCCTTATACACTGGGAAAGCTCGGATCTCTTTTGGGGAACCAGTACCACCCTGAACGTCGGGCACAGCCTGCGGATGGAGTGTAACAGCTCCCCGGTTACCCCCAGAATCCCCAGATCTATTTGGCAGTCCAAGGATTTCTAATAACCTCCAGTCACCCTCCCCCAATGCTTGCACCTTAAGAGACTCTAGGAAGCGATTACGATGCATCGGACGCACTGTTACCGTGCAGTCCGGAAAGGTCCAGGGGCGAGACCGGCGCAGCCTTTTTCTTCGCCACGCGGCTACAGCCGCCTGACGACCTGGGGCCAGAACCTCATCTGCCTCACTGCCTGACGAGGAATCATCAGGCAAAGGCAACTTTGGGGTGCTGGGAGGGAACAGAAATGTACGGGGAGGGGAGGCACTTTGGCTAAGTTTGCCAGGGCCAGAACAGACAGGACAGACTGCAGCTGGCTGCGCGGCAGTTTGTACAGCAGTCTCTTTACGGGAGGCCGTCTCGGCCAGTTCCGACCGAGCCGGTACTGAAGCTGCAGCCGACTCTGGAGCTACGACTGCGCCCGGCGCCGCGGTCGGCGCCGCGCTCGTCTCCCGCACAGCAGCCGCTTTCTGCGCGGCCGCCGCTTCCGCCACTGTTTCGCGCTCCCCGGGCGCGCTCAGCGCCGCCGTCTCTGGCCGGCGCTCTGCGGACGCGCCCGGCACCGCTGCCGGTCCGTTCTCTGCGGGCGCTCCCGGTGCCGCCGCCTCTGCCCGCCGCTCAGCAGCCACTGCTGCTTCCGGGTTTTCCCGCGGCAGCACTGTTCCCGGTTTCGCCGCCGGCTGCGCCGTTTCTCGGCTCGGAGCTGCGTCTCCCGCTTCTGGCGGGGGGGTGCGGGCGGCGCGGACGGCACGGCCGGCGCTGGCGCCGCTTGCGGTGCGGGCTCGGGCATTCGCCGCTCTAACAGGCTGAGCAAGTCCTCCATCCTTCGGGACAGGTTTCGCAGCTCTGCCAGAAAGGGCAAATGCTGCATAAAAGGGTCCATGGCTCGGTTCTGTGACTGCGCAGAACAGTCCAGCGCCAGGGAGGGCAGCGGGCCATAGCCAGGCAGTTCCGGGGGGGGGCACGCCCGGCGCTACGCCCGCTAAGTTAGATCCAGGTGCATACGGAGCCGAACTAGGACGCTCTCTGGGCGTCCAGTTGGCTAAGCCGCTGATCTGCGGCCCTGGATAAGCCGTGGCTGCCGTCCAGCCGAACGGCAAGGCAGGCTGTGCGCCCTGCCTCTGCCCTGACCCCCCCGCCTCTGGCGGCGCGGGGTCCCTGGGGGCTGCGGAGTCCTGAGACTGTGCAGGGTGAGCCGGCGCAGGCTCTGCCTGTGGAGCCGGGGGGGTTATTCCGAATCCACCATCACTTGCCCCAGAAGCCCAGTCAGCGGGGCCCCCCTCGGACATTCCTCCGTCACTTATCACCGAGACAGGCGATCCAGCCCTGCTATCACAGTCAAGGGCTGTCAGCAGAAAAAATAATGAACGCCAGGTTTTGTATAATCCTAACGCTGCCGGCTCCCCAGTCGGGAGCTCGTGTCGGACAGCAGAGCCGAGTTCCTGCCATAAGGCAAAGTCCAGGGCAGTATCTCTGTCCATGGAAATCCCTTTTAAAGTAGCCCAGTCTAATAATTCCCGAACTGAGTTTTCAGGAATGGAGGTTTGCAATATGCTAAACACACCTTTCCAGACCAGTACGACAGCGTCGTTCTGTGAACCGCTGTTCGCCATTTCTCAGTTCTGTCGGACCTCCCGGTCCCGGGGGGTAAAAGGAACAGCGCACCTCTACAGGAATTCGGCTTGGCTCGCAGCAGCAGGACACGTCAGAGAGTGCAAATCACGTCGGGGTCACCAAATATTACCGCAGGCCTGGTTCCTACGGTATATCACTGTGTCCCGCAGCCATAGGGAGGAGGAGAAGAAGATCCAGCAGGCAGGAATTGTGCAGCAAGATTGATTGATTTAATTATTTTACAAACTCTTTTATAGACTTTTTTCTTCATAGTCTAATTGGACAAAGGACCAGCCACCCCTTGGGGGTGATTGGCCAAAATCCTAAAACACCCATTATCAAAATATTTTCTACTATACCATAAACAAGACTTTCCAAGGTTGCAGGTGGCTTGGTTGTTTACATTCCCTGCTACCTCTTCTGTGAGAGAGAAAAGTCTCTCACGGACTTAGAAAAATAACAAGAAGATCCTCACTAATAGCATTTTTGTACCTACATACTACCACAAGTTAGAAGATTGTTGGCTGCTCTCCAGAGTAAACCAAAGGAGATAAAATATGCCTGGATAATCATGAAAGTATTCAATTTTTTTCATTGTATCTGTTTTATACAACTGCATCATCACTGCTTGTCATTTATGTAATGGCAAGAGAACAAGTTGTTGTGAAAAATATTGCATGATTTAAACAGGTGTTATTTCCATTAACAGTTCATAGAGATTGGGGGTGGGAAATAAGTCAAAAAGCTATGAACTTATAACTAAGGTAAAGTAATAATAATAGCAATAACAATAACAATAATAATAATAATAATATCTTTAACAACTGATTAGGACCGTTTAAAAATAATCTCTCTTAAAGGAAGTAAAATACACATTAATAATTCTTAGTTGGTAGACCTAGATTTACATTTTTCTGCAGGATATTTTTTTGTATTGAAAACTGTTGATCCATTAGCTCTGGAACTTTACTTCAATGAATTTTTATAATGTTCTTTCTAGGGCTTTTTGGTAGCAGCATCTTGAAAGCAATGCAATTCCCTATTGAAATTATATTTTTTAATATAATCTGCCCTATGAAGACAATATAATGTAAATATCTTATAGTTCCTGCTGCCTCTGCCTTTTCCTGCCAGAGCTATCGGGGTACCAGTTCATCTTTGTTACATTCCATGATCTCCCGTATATTGCTCTGGTCTCTGCATGCCTGCAATTTTTCACATTTTTCTGTGCATTGCTCTTTATCTTGCTCTTTACTTATTTTCAGCTTACATGTGCTCTTCTGTCTTTTTTTTTTTTTTGCCTACTGTGCCCCATCTTTTCTCCCTTAAAGTTTCTGTTTCAGTCCCAATTGCCTGTCATTTATTTGCTTCCTCAAGTCTGCCACAGGCAGATATTCTTTAACACTTTAAGGTTTTCATTCTCCTTCCACTAGTTTTCTTTTCCTTTTAGTTCACGTATCAGCATGTTTGACTCCTGCTCCCTGGATGTGACTTTCTATCCCACACTATAAAAATTAATATCGAATTTTTTTCAGTCTATATATTCATCTGTCTGCTGATACATTGAAACTTCCACTGTAGTACCCAAGCAAGGCTAAAGGAGAATTTTCTGAACAAAATCTATCAGTTAGACTACATCTCTAATCTGTATTTACTATGACTACTGTTTACTGTGAGTTTTTCACACAACTGATCATGATTCGTTGTAATCACACAATAATACACAAATGATCATTATGTCAAATAGTGAGTGGAAGTATACATCAATGCTCTTTCCATAAAAATTTGGAAAGTTATTTTTCTTCTCAGAAAGACAAGAATTCTTTAGCACTTATGGCTTAAGTCAGCGTATACAGCAGGTTTTTCTGCAACCATTATGACACAACTAATTTTGAGAAAATATATTATTCCCAAATAGACAAAGGAGAATCAAATAATGCAAGATAAAAACAATATATGAAATAAATTGTGCCTATACTGGTGAAAAAAGCAGATGATGAATACAAGTTAAATTAGAGTGTTCAGTCACAAAGTCAGTAATGGAGATGGTGGGAGGGTGAAGGAATTAAGAGAGGCAAATGAGAACAAGATTTTCTTTTTAATTAGATTTGGTGTGAGATAGAATATAGATAGGATAGTATTACACCCTTCCACCAAATGTTCTAAATATTATGGATCATATAAATGAAGGCCAAGGGGCACAAAATTTAGAAAATAGAAGTAAATTTAGGTATAATATTAGAGCAGTTGTAAAGGCCACATCTATTAAATAACAAAGCTGGACAAACTACTGAAAGTCAACAGTTTATGCAACAAATATTTTTATTTCTTTTCCTTTTGGGAATTTTAGGGGATTAGGATTTGATTTGCTTCAAAGTCACTGCTATAAAATACTATCTGAAAATTTTAAACTTTCAGAGTTACAAAGCCAGCTAAATCTGGGTTTGCAATTTCTTACGTCTATGATAATTTACCCTTAAATAAAGCAAGATTTCCTTTACTCTGTAATTTAAAAATATCACCACCACCCATTTTTTTCTTTTCCTTTGAATATTCTGAATGAGTAATCTAAAACCACTAAAATTAGTTCCTGTCCATAAACAGGATTTTGTACTTGTCTCTGATCTTATTGATATTTTCTTCCTCTATAGATTTTTAAGAACTACTTTTTCTTATTTTGAGGCCACATCATTTCCTTTGTAAATGTTTTTACTATGGAAAATCATAGTCTCAACTCTTGTTTCCTTTTGGAGTTTAGAAACAGACTCTTGTTTCCCATTTAATTTTTTATACTTTTTTTTACCTCTCTCTCCTAAACTATTAGCTCTACAGAAAGAAAAACAGCACAAAGCAGACATTTTTCTCCCTGACCAAATAAACTCAAAGATTTTTGCTTGTTTTACATGAAAACACCATCTCTGGAACTCAACAGCTTTTAGATGTTCCAAAGTTTTCTTCTTCCATCTAAATGTGGTTTTCAAGAGAAGTCATACTCAAGGAAATTTGAAAGATGTCAAACATCTGAACAAATTAAAATATAATTTGTGATTGATATAGACTTTAATTGTTTTGGATTGATGTCAGAGATTCAGTATTTATATAAACACATCATTTATTATATAAAAGCATAATGAGTGTTTCCATTATCAAAAATGAAGGAATATGTTCCTAAAGTTTCTTCTTTTTCTTTTTACTTGCTTCAATCTATTTTCCATTTCTGTTTCAACTTATTCTATTATAGGTCAGAAATATTCCCAGAAATTTTTATAAATATTTAGTAGTTTGGGATGTTTTCTTCTTAGTTTCTTTTTTGTTGTTGTTGTTTTGTTTGTATGTTTGTTTGCCTAATTTTGTATATTTTTTTCAGTTGCTTGACCGTTGCTTGAGAGATGTAGATCATCTTTTTGCAAAAGCTGCCTTTACCAACACTGTCAATAGGATATCAGCAAACACTTTTAATCATGTGTTCAATGATGAGACTTGGTGTTAACTTTAAAATAACATTCCTCTGTGACTTTCATAAATGTAAATTTTAAAATTTTAGCTCTTTCTGTGCCAGGCAGTTAAAGTGATCTTGATGATCATCTTTCTTTCTGTACCATATTTTCACTGTTTCTGGATGCATTTGTAAGAAATGAGAAGAAAGGCTTACTTTTGGTCAGTTTTCCTTTCTTGTTTCTTGCTTCTTGTTTCTTTGCTTCCCTTGTAAATTCTGAAAATTTCAGCACCTGGTCTTCTGATCTCAGGACTAGACACTATTAGTCAAACATTCATTTTAACACCAGATTCTAGGTCAAAAAAAGGTTTTTTTCTTCTGGGGAGATTGGTAGCAACATCTTATTTTTAAGTCTTTACTTCTTCCTTTGGGAACTGCAATCTGCTTCTCAGGATTATTTGGACGTTTTCACTCAAGCTCCCTGCTGTGGGAATTCATGCCTCAGAACACTGTCAATGCCCAGTAGAATGTGTGACTTCATCTCTGGCTGCAAAACTTTTTCAGCTGTTGTTCTAGAGGTCTCAAGTTCATACATTCTTTTGTGGGACTTGTGCTGTATGCTAAATAAGAAAAGTTGAGAAAGATATGGAGTTAATATTGTATAGAGCTTTCAGTGGTAAATTTTAGAGGCTCATTTCACCTAACATTTATGTGTTAGACATCTAAGTCTGAGCAGTTCACCTCAGGCTTCATTTATGGTTGTTGAAGATAAATATGCACTTCCAGAGGGTGACTGCTTTGATCTAATTTGCTTGCCTTTCATAGGGTGAGATTAATCTCTCTCTGGAGATGCCTGCTTCTTTTCATTGACGATAACACAGGCCCAAGATGACTAGTACAGCTCTAACCATTGAATTTTAAAGCACTGATGTTCAGGCAAACCAGTCCTCCCTGACATTTCTTTTATGACTGTCTGCACTTTGATATAATAACTAGTCCTTACAATTCAGCAAGAGTAGGGGATGTTAAATGTCTTTGAAGTCTAACTCTTCTGGTTGCTTTAGATTTGCCATTTTTAGAAATAAATAAAATTTTTAAATGGTGCAGAAATATAGTTGCAATCATGGAAACGGATTGACTTCCGCAACTGGAGTGCCACAATGGATGGCTAGAAAATTTTCAGAAGGGATAGGCAAGGAAGGAGAGGTGGTGGGGTAATTGTGCATGTTATGGAGTGTTTTGAATGATGGTGGTAATGATAAGGTTGAGTCTTTATGGGTAAGAATTGGGGAAAGGCCAACAAGGCAGATAACCTGGTAGGAGTTAACCAACCCAGACGAAAAGGCAAAAGACGACATACTTTTTATAGTTATAAAATATAAAATAATATTTTGTAAGAAGTCTCACAAAAGCCAGCCCTTTTCCCCGTGGTGGGCTTCAACTTACCAGATTTCTGCTGTAAAAACAGTACAGTGGAGAGGAAAGAGTCTGGGAGGTTCTCGCAATGTGTGGAAGGTCACTTCCTGAGACAGCTGGTGAGGCCGACAACTATGGAAGGTATTTCACTGGACCTGTTGTTTGTGAACAAAAGTTGTGCTAGGGGAGATATAGATTGGATATTAGAAAACATTTCTTCCCTGGAAAAGCTATCAAGCATTGACACAGGCTGTCCAGGAAAGTGTCTGAGTCACCAGGTCTGGAGATATTTAAAACATGTGCAGGTGTTGTGCTTA
The DNA here is from genome assembly GCF_009650955.1 of Corvus moneduloides. Taxonomy (NCBI): domain Eukaryota; kingdom Metazoa; phylum Chordata; class Aves; order Passeriformes; family Corvidae; genus Corvus; species Corvus moneduloides. The sequence goes on along the minus strand of NC_045477.1, from coordinate 60,331,815 downwards.
AGGACAGGGTTTAGTGGTACACTTGATAGTTTTATGGTTGGACTCAATGATCTTAAAGATATTTTCCAACCAAAATGATTCTTTGATTCTATATGGGGTTCTTTATTAACTTTTCTATTCTTGTTGTGTTTTATAAACTGTGTTTTTAAAAAACAAAACTAAAAATCTCACATACACACCCACATACTCACAAATGAGATACCCTCCCCACTCCAAATATCGGCTTGGGAACCTTTCAGAGGACAGATAGCACTTCTAGACTTTTATTTAATTACTTTCTTTAATCTTTTATTATTTTTTAAAATTTTGTTCATTTGTTCATTGGTTTATTTTAGTTGACAAGATTTATTATAGCATTCCTTAGGTATAAGGGAATAGCATTCCTTAGGTATAAGGTTGTCTTTCTTGTCTAGTTAGCCATCCCATATGTACTGTCTTAAAGAGCAAATACTGCCTCTAAACCATTAATAGTTCCAATTTGCAAAGAGGTTTGAGATCATGAAAGGAAAGATGTTCTCTAATTATTACTATGAAAAAAATCAATATTTAACTATTTGCATATAGCTACTACCTTTAAGGATATTTCTTAGGATAACCATAAAAATTTTCAGCGAAAGCTTTCCTAAGCTAAAGAATAGGATTAATGTAGCACTTCATACACTGTTACAAACAGTTGTGGAAGAGAAGACTTGAAAAAGCAGTAATTTAACCAAAGTAGTTTTTTTCATTTAATAGCACTTTTACCTGGAAAATTAGCAGAAGAAAACTTGAAGCAGGAAAACTTTATTTCAACATCTCCAGTACTATATTGGAATGTTGTATTTATTGCTATATGGGAATATTTATGAATAAATTCAAGAGAAACTATTAAAATGCCTCAGTTTCTTCTAATAAATATATAATAGCAGAGCCACTGAGGAGTTCAATGAATTACATCTTCCTATATCATGCTTCTAGGTGGGATTGCAATGAAAGAGGAGAAGAAAAATCCCTCTCCATTATCAGGGTAATTAGTTCTATAAATTCCTTTATGTCTTCAGTGAAGAAATGGGGTAATTACATTGTGAAATTTCATTTTCCTAAGGGGACACATTAATTTATGGGCACATGTAATACTTGTTTCAGCACAAGGTTTCCACATTCTGTACATGTACTTCATTATGTAGAAAAGAAATTTTAAAGCACACAAGATTCTATGTATAGTACATAGTGTGGGGTTTTTTTATTTAGGCAATGTATTTTTAGCAAATCTCTTTGATTCCAACCTTCATTAAGTACACTGTAAGACTTAAAACAGAAAAACAACTTCTTTTGCTTTTAATCCTTGAGAGAAGAAAATATTCAATTTCTACATACATATTAAAGTTCATAAAATATCATTAAAAGCAGTAAGTGTGGTGGCAATTTAATTATTACAAAACACTATGGGTAGAATCAGGGCCCATGTTTTATTAAATTTTATTTCATGGGAAATATACTGTGGTAATTACTAACACAGCTTTATCTATCTTTCTATTATTCAAAGAGTAATATCACCTCTGTTAAAGGTTAATAACATTATTATTACTTAATTCACTAGAATTTATTGAATAATTTGGGCACTCTGAGGTAGATAGCAGTCAATCTGAACAGACTGTTTTCTTATGTCTTCTTGTTATGTTCAAAATCTTGTGAATGGACAAAAAAAAGAAACCCATTACAAATAATGCCGTTTATGTCACCGAAATCTTAACAGTGCTACTCAAAAGTCATTATTAGGCTAGATCTGATTATTACAAGGAAAAAATTAATTGCAATGCAGTTAAAATGGTTGTGTACACATTCCTTACAGTCTACTCCTTTTCCTGGTGTCAGGTTCTCCCTCTTCCTGTTACTTGGTGGTTCTATAATAGCAGAAGTTGTGGGGATGCTCTGGTGAGTCATCTGTAGCTGGAGTCCTTTGCTGTGAGGAAAGTGATGCTCATGTTAATGGCTTCTTCCTCTGTCTAGGACCCACTTGTGGTCCTTTCTATCTGTTTATTGACACACTTTTATGCTTTTTCTCTTTCTTCAAGAACTTACAGTTTCATGTTGTATCAAAATTACTATAAATTACTATATATGTTGCCCTTTATATACGTCATAAAAATATGTATTTATTTTCTTTCTGTTGACAAGATCAGTTTCACTCCAGGTCTGTATTTCTTTAAATGTCCATCACTAAATTGTTCACCGTTGTGGAGTCTCCAGTGCCGCCCTGTGCCCTATCCCTTAAAGTCCCATTGCTGTACTTCTCTCTGATACATCCCCAGTTCCCACCTCTCAAGAATATTATTGTACCAGACCTCTATTCCTCTGCTCTACATCATTATTTTAGAGTCATAAGCCTCTCATTCTACATAGAAGAACTAATAACTCCTCTATATATAAAATTGTTTTTACCTTACAACAACAACAAAAGTAAAATAAATTAGACATAAATACCTGGTCTGTAAGAGAAATTGTTGTTACAGATAAACCAAGTCAAACAAAGCTGCAGGCAGATCAAGACAACTTCAGGCAGAGCAGACCTGACAAGCCTCAGCCCTGAAGCCAGGCAAACTCAGTACAGAGCTTACGGTCTATTACTAGCAAAGACAATATACTATCACCGAGCTACACAGTTACACCACTAAAGTTAGCAAATAACTATGCCTGAAGTTCTGACTTCCCCTGGGAAGAAAGTAAGGTAGCTTTATGCCTCTGTGCACAATGAGCCCAAGTCTGTTCAATGCAGAGTTCCCTGTGCATGTGTGATAAGGCCATTCTGTCAGATTTGGTGCACAGTGGCAGCTGGCTGCTATTTTCAACCTGGACACACAGACCTTAAAAGTCGTGTAGCTATCAGTGGTCTTTGGGGCAATGAGTGGTCAGGCTCTGACCACCAGTGGTCTTTCCTTGCAGCAGACTGTACATGCTGTTAAGATTCTGCCCTTACTGAGTAACATGATGGTTTTCAAAAGAGTCTGAATATAACCCCAGAAGCAGTTGTAAGAACGAATGGGACAATTCCCTCATCATTAAGTGCACACAAGTAAAACAGATGGGCAGTAGACTCAGGGGCTTTTTGAAGAGTCATCAGATTATTAGATTTTTCATCCTGTAAAGGAGTCAGTGGTGCACACATTTCTGGCTGTGTTCCTGCTTCCTAGCCCTTATTTGTATAGCTCTGCTCTCACAGTTGCTCAGGGGAAGACACCTCAGCAGTGTACTTTCTAAGACCATTTATTCCATCTGTTTTTGCAGCAACATATTTTATTACAATATATTATAATGCAAATGTCTTTAGCACTTTCCTCAGGTAAGTAGACAAAATTCACAATTTATCTTGGCAGGGAAATATGACCTTCTCTCAGGAGTTGGCTGTTGTAGTCACTGTTAGCCAGCACTACATTGCTGACCATCTTAAATAGGTACAACTGATTCCAGGAAAACCTCTTACTGAGAGCTAACCTGGGTATAGATGTGGAGTACACCCAGTAGCATCACATGGTTATAGCCTACAGGCTTCTGTGTGCATCTGCACTGCATAAACACTGTATAACCAACATATTGATTCTGTCCTGTAAGGCAGGTGACTTAGGAGAAGACATTCATGTACATGTATATCTTGTCTCATCCAGAACAGAACTGATAGGATGAATTATACCTGTATGTCTCCCTTTGAAATATCTTTAGATTATATTTAATGTTATGCATACTCATAACTGTCCTGCTAAGTCTTTTGCTGTTAGGTTACACATAGAAGAACCAAGGGTCAAGGTCAGTCACTTCCAAACTATTGTCATGCTGAAGTGGGAAATTGCTATTAAATTTCTCCTCAAAGACCTAAGATGTAGATGCAGAGTTTGAATGTTTAATATTTTCATCAAGTGTGATTATTAGAGTATGGTCAGTAGAAGAGCAAATCACAATAAAACAGTTGCACTGAATCAAGAAATGGTAAAAGGACATGCTCTAGATTACTGTTGTGTATGACACCACATATAAAATGTAAGCAGTACTGTTGGCTGTACTTAAAAAATTAGATCACCATTTTATTGTGAGAGGCCTGATTGAGTGAATATATCAAGTTTCTACAACAGTATATCAGTCAGGACCTGTCAGAGAGCCAAAACATCACCCAGTTTAGTTTCCATATGTTGCATACATCCTGACAGGAGCAGAACCTCATACAGAACAGTTTATCACCTCCAGAGCCTCTACAATTTGTGACTAAATATGAATAATTCAGCCATGAGTAGTATACTCATGAACTATCCTCAAGAACTGAAAGTCTGAAGAAATCGCACCAGAATGGAATTATCCAAGGCTATTATTACAGATTCTCATTTCTAGTTAGAATATATTTTTGTTCTTGCTCCTAGAGGTCTTCATCTTCTGAATTTTCAACCATCAGTGAGTAATCGGAATGATACTCACCTGATCAGGGAAATAATTTTGCTTCTCACTTTTCAGATATATCTGATGTGTTATTAACTCTGTAATGAGAAAATAGCTTGCCTTTAACATTCTGTATATGTGAAACTTAGCATGCATCCGCCAAAAAAAAAATTAGAATTTTTTTTAATGAGTCCCGTAAGTGTAATCTCCAAGATTTGCAGAATCTCATTTTTGTCCCTTAGTTACTCAAATTTGTTCTAATCAACAGAAATAGCTCTGCTTATTCCTGTCATAGAAGTATTCTTTGAGAAATAATGCAAATGTCAACTGCAACAGCGTGACTCAGAAGCGTGGGAGGCATCATCTCAGAAATGGCCCATAGCTATGAATCTTATTCCTGTAATAGAATAACTTTAGACATTGCTCTCCTCCACCTTAAGTCCAGAACTCTTTGTTATGGCTTGAGAGAGTGATGTTATAGGTAGTCTTATTTTTTCATTTGTTTGGGCATTTTTTGTGGTGAAGGGAAATCTACAGTGGCAAAAGAGAGAAAACCAGCTCTACATCTATGTTCAAGCTAAGAAGATTGCTTGATTCTTCAAAAGGTTCAAGCTAAATGTCATTTCATTATGTCCCACTCAGGCATCATCTTGGGGAAAATGCTATATATGCATACCTTTTTTTCACCTTTCCGTCTCTTCTCATTTGCTCTTCATTTCTCCTTCGACAAATGGAAGACAGAATAATTTTATAGGTTTATCCAAACAATGTCTCTCTTAAAAGATTAGAAATGGATTCTACAGTAAAATTCATTCATATTTCATAATTATTTTAGTTTGGAATGTCAAGAATGTTAGAAGCTGAAACTGTTTCCAGGTAAGTCCTGATTAGATGTGATAATCAAAACAGTCTTACTGGCTAGTGCGTGTAGCTCTCCTAAACTTCTGTAAGTATTGTTTAGGAACTCTGAGTAAGATAGGCCTGAAATTATCATGAATAATGAGGAGCCTGAGCCTAGTTCACTAATTTCAACCATTGTCCTGAAAAATGTTGAAATCACTGATTTCCCAACTCATGTTGAGAATCAGAATATGACTGGGTTAGTACAAACCACTGTTTGTACATTTACTATTATTAAACACAATATGCATTGCAGAGATATCAAATGGGAATATGAATGTAGTTTGGGGGTTTGGACTTTTTTTAGAGTTATTCCCACCTCCCAAATCCATTTGCAGAAGCAATTATATATAATATTTGTATACAAGGCAATCTTTCAACTGAATAGTTTGTTTTGTATGCTGTATCAGATTGGTCAAAATTATTTTACAGGTACTCTAAACAAATTGCTCAACTGCATTTTGGATCTGCTGGATTTGCTGCTGGCAGTGATCTTTTCCATGGCTCCAGAAGCATTTGAGTTCTGTAACTTTCTGATTCCTAACTCAAGAACTACAGTTAGTTGAGAAGCTGATGCTGTTAATACTGACTCTAGGAAAAGGGCACAGAAGAAGAAATGTTTTTTTTTTTCAGATACTGGGTCATCAGTTTGAAATCCAGTCTTGTAATTCCTTCAAGTACTGGCTGTTCCTAGTTCCTACAGCTAATGGGAAAAGGTGCACTATAACTGTTAGTACTCCTAAGACACTCAGTCCCATGATGACAATTTTTGATTTAATGATCTAGCTTTGACAATCTACATTGTGCCCGTTTGCAATCCCCAGAGCTGTACACTTATCATGAAGTAGGTGTAGCAGCTGGAATGACCTTCTTGATATGCATAAAATCTTAATCCACTTTAAGCAACTAAGAACAGTCTCACCTTTACAACTTCATGGGCTGGCTAGCAAAGCTGCTCAGTCTCAATGATCTATGTTGCAAAGAGATATGACAAGGTAAAAAACCAGTAAACATTGCTAGGTCATATGCCTTAACCACTGTGCTTCCTCAGAGCTCACACACTGGAGGTCAGAAATGAAAGCTAGAAAAGGCTAAATATAAATATGTTAAAGCATAAATAATTTATGCTACCAAAGCAAGAACATAATTAAGGTGACATTACGTTTCTTCCAGCCAGGAGGCATCTTTGTGAAAAGGTAAACAGAAAGTCAAGTGAATTTATCCACGGACAAAACTAACATGATCACTCATAAATATTTGCAAAAGGGCTCCCAAGATTGCTTACTGTGCTGTTATGCTGATAGTCATATGAGGAAATTGCTAACAATATTGAAACAAAAAGATTTTATGAGGTTTACAGATGAGAGATTTACTTGTCAATGGGTATGAAGATCATTTTACATTTTGCTTTGATTATTTCTACAAAGTGTTTATTTCATGTTGTATATTTGTTGAGGTCTCTCTTATAAAAAATATTACATTTGAAATTGTTATTAAATCTAAATTTACTATAATGAAGTACTTACCTTGTACTGAATTTTTAAAAATAGTTTAGTGAGTGGAAATAAGTGGATTTTTATATAACTCACTCACTCAGCAATTTTGCTGTTAAAACCAAATAGTTATTCTTAGAATACTACAACTACAGATGTAATGTTTCATAAAGTTCTGGAAAGATGAAATTCAATAACCAAAAGCAAAACCAGAAGTCAATATGGTTGCTCCTAGTTATGTTGCTCATGAAGCTCTTAGTAATGGACTGAGGGTCAAACCGGAATAAAATAAAAAATATTGACTATACAGACAAGTTTGGATATTTTTGTTCTGTATTAGGCGCTACTTTTTCTAAAAAAGAATTTGCTTCTTCTTGGTGAAAATAAATTATTTATGATGAGAGTGGTGAGATATTACAACTGGTGGTGGGGTCAGTGGCTCTGACCAAGGAAGAGGTGACCGGTCCAGGGAGATGGTCCCAAAAGGAATCGCCTTCCTGAGGCCCCGTGTCTTCCCTCAGCTGCTGGCAGGAGGGCCCTTGCAGAGGCTGTCAGCTCTTTAGTGATTATCAGCTCGTGATTCCAGCTCAGCTCTGCAGGGCAGCCTCCAGGCCAAGCCAGACCAGAGAGAGAGACGAGAGGCTCGTGTGGCTGGTTCCGCACGAAGGAAGCTTTATTGTGGGTCCCCTCCGGCAAAGGGAAGAGCCAGGGACGAGAACTCCCTCTGCACAGGGGCAGAGGGCTTGCTTTTATAGGGATACAGGGGATGGGTGAGGACCAATGGGTTATGAAGGATCTGCATAGGGTCTCCTAAAGGATTGTGGGTCTGTCTTTTCTCGCTGTGACCAAAGTGGTTGCCTTTCCAGGGAGTCCTGCTGGGCGATTGCGAAATCTCTTATCTCAGCAGAGATCCCTCCAGGGCAGGGGCTGGGCATACCCCACAGTGAGACACTTCAGAGCACAGAACTAGACCCAGGACTTCCATTATGTTTCACGAGTACAGAATATAGGGGAAGAAGTTGGTTAGACCATGGTGCTAATAATGCCAAGGTTGTGGGCTCTATCCCTGGAAGGGCCATTCACTTAAGAGCTGGACTTATTCCTTCCTTATCTGGAATTCCAGCAAAGAATCTCCCCTTTTTGCTTCTTCAATTGCCTCTGCCAGGAAGTTGTTATCAATGCACTCCATGAAACTATCTTGGTGGATTCTGCTCTGTGATGCTTCCCTCCCAGTGGATATTAGGATGATTACGGTCTACCATGAGGAGCATATCCTGCAAATATAATGCAACTTCATTAGTTGGAAGACATCTACAATGATAATGCCCACATTGATCTGGTCTCTAATCCCAACCCATTATCTCTCAGCCTGCTCAACACCTGTTCCTAGACAGAGCTTCATGTACGCACAGTTTTTTTCTCACAAAAGGGCAGCTTCCTCTCCCCACTGTCCTGCTTTAGCAGTTGAGGTTTGACAGGAAGTGTTTTATTGAATATATACCACCAGAAAATCATCCCACATTTAAATAATAGAATCAAAGAGTCCACAGCACTGGAAAGCCTGTTACTTACCTGAAGATGAGTCATGGTATATCAAAGAGCAAGACTAACTCAAGTTTTTCAAAGAATTCTCTGTGAGATTCTCTTGGTTTTTGAGATCCTTCTTGACTGTAGGTAAAAAGAGATTTATAACTACAAGAGATAATCAGGAAATCAATTCAGTTTTATATGCTCCTGAAAGCCCAAGTGTTTCTTTTGTGGATTTCAATGAAGTTCTGTCATTATGAATAAGAGATGCTAGGTGATTTCAGTCAGGAATGTACCTCAATTTGAGTTGTTGTGATGAAGAAGAGAATTGAAAAGAAGACAAATTGCTACATTTTAACTCATAGGAGAATTTGAGAATTATTTTAAAAACTATTTTTAAAGGAAATATTTAATAGATTATCATTTTTGATCTCTTGACTTCAGAAAACAATATAGAATAAATATTTACTAATCAATTTAGAAAAAATATGAAAAATATATTATTTTCATGAAAAATAAAATAAGTTGAAACAAAGGAAATAAATATTGATGTGTGTTCACAGCTTTGCTTAATCATTTCAGATCTGTTGTATGGTGAGATAGTTGTTGGTGGCATTCAAAACAAATCTTCAAGACACACCTAACACTCTTTATTAAAAAGAATGAGATGAAGATAATAACTAAGAAGGTTATTTTCATTTACATTTCCATGGAACAAACAGATGAAAAAAAGATTGGCTTATTGTGGGAGAAAAAGCTATAAATTTCCATGGTTGCTGGCTTGTAGATTTTTAAGGAACTGTGCAAATTGTTAAAGGAACAGAAGCTACTGACCGTTGAAAGCATCCTTTTTAATGGCAGCTAAATTCCATTAGGATGGGTTATGTGCTTTGATCCTTGCTTCTTATAAACAGCATGGTATTTAAGTTCCCAATACATGGTATTAGTCCCAGACTTTCAGATGGGAGTGACATCCATTCAAAATCAAATCTGTGCTTGCCTGTGATCTGCCCCTTTGAAATGGCTGTCACTTTAACTTCTTTCTTAGTAAAGAAGTAGAATAAAAGCAAGTAATATCCAGGTGCTTTGTTACACTTGTATCTGAACATTTCCTCTTTTTCTATTTTCCCAAGATGTGAGGGAGGATTTATCTACAGCAAAATATGTCAGGTGATCATAGGGAAAATGCTGGAACTTCCAAGACTGTTCTATAGAGCTGGATCTATTGGGTTCTTGGGGTTATTTTAAGCAAAGAACTGTTTATTTTAAGCAATTAAGACATTGGGTAACTTGTTTCCTAGATAACAAAACAAAGTAAAAATGGCGCACTGCATTCAGAAGTTTAGCTCCTGAAGCGCATGTAGGCATTTTGAGTGTAACCAAGGTTGGAAAAAAAAATACCTGAGACCAGAGTTTTTGTATGATGTCAGGTAACAATTATTCAGGAGAACAATTTCCACAGTGTCCTAAATTCCCCTAATCAAATGGATGAAAATACTTAAACCTTTTATTTGAACACAGATTTTAAATAGGCACAGGATCATTTCCAAACTAAGAAAGACCTACAGACCAACAGTAAGATTCACATACTGTCAGAGAAGAAGTCTATATTGTCAGCAGAGGTCCGCAGATTATCCTGCTCAAGGTACTTCAATAACCTTACTGGTTCTGGTTGGTATATATATATATATATATATATATATATATATATATGCATATAAATATATTTAAATCTCTACTAAAAAGTCTTTTGACAATGTTTCAAACAAATAATTCAGACAATTCATCCCTTAAAGATGTTCCTTTTCCAAAATAAGAAACACAACAACTACAGGATATAACTTGAGAGCTTGCTCAAGTAAAAGAATAAATTTTAAGGAAAGAGGTGTTATCTTCTCATACTCATCTTTCAAAACAAAATTTAAAAAACCCCTACCTTATCACAAAGCAAATAATGATGCGCTTAAAAAAAACCTAAACATCTGGAGGAACTTTACCTCAGTAGTAATAGGTAGCAAATAAGTAGTAGCATTTCATAAGTAGTAGCATTTTCTTCCTCAATGTATTTAAACAGAATTTGGCACAGTAATATACGATCAGCAACACTCTTGCTTCACACACAGTACTTCAATTATTTACTTGGAGATGTTTTGCTTTTCTTTTTCATTAAATATACTGTTAAAACAACAGAAAAATATATATCTGACTAGTGAGCAGCAAATGAAATCTGTGAAAACTTTTTTCAATCTGCACGTAAAGTTGGCAACACATCACATGATTTAAAAAATAGTTTTAGTTGGTTTGTTTTAAATTATAACTTGACATATATTTTTTCTGCTAATTAAATACCAATTTAATACTGGGTGATATTTTATTAACATGCAAAAGAATGTTTACTATTTAAATTGTAGGACTTTTATAATCTACAGATATTATGTGTTGTCTGCTTAGTCACCAAAACATAAAAGGAGGAGAAAAAAGACATACTATTCAGACTACTTTGTGTGTCCATCTCAACCACACGATGTCTCTAAGTACTGAATATTAGATAGCATACAGCATACTATCCAAAACAGTACTAGTCTGTCTGATTTTATTCTTATATCCTTTAATTTCTAAGGAATTATTTCTAATTTCATACTGTCTGTCTTCTGTGGCTTGTCCCAGTAATAACACATTATTTCTTTTCATGGTCTGTGTACTAAAAGATAGAAGGTTGCTAACTGTTCAGCCTGCTAAATAATACAAGCCAGATTCTAAAAAAGAAAGCTAAATTAAGTTCCAGAGCTTTGAGAATTAAACCACCTTCAAAAATTGCACGTCAGTGCCTTTCTCCATCATGCAGTGCAATACAGACAAGCAGTTCTAATCCGCTGTTGCCCAGATAAATTCTAGAACCTGAGTCACTATCTGCTTATCAAGACTGCAGTGAAATATTCAAGTTAATAATCAATGCCAAGTAGAGTACGCAGACTTGTATCATCTCGAATAATGCAATGGCATCTCTTTACATTATTGCACTGTCATGTGACTGGAATGCTGCTATTGGAGGAGAATGGAAAAGATTTGGCTCCTATGATATTATGTAGGGAAAACACAGCCTCAGATCTCTTTTGTAAAGAGACCCTGTGAGCTGACTTTCTAGCAGGAAATGACCTCAGTTATCCAATAAGAAATGGTGGAGTGGAAATGTGCCCTCATAAGAGTCCACCCATCACTGAGCTGCAAAATATTTTTTTTTTCCTAATTCAGGAAATCTTAATCAGGGTTGAATAAGGTACATACAATTCTACTTATGCAAGTTCACATGCACAAGATAGTGCTTACATATTCAGGTATCTCAGGATTTTGACAAGTTTATAAATGTAATGTTCTAAGTAGATTCTGTGGTGACAACAGATTGCAGACTTCTGAGCGGCTAGCTGACTGCTCACTAGATTGCTCAGTTTGTATTTCAGATCTCAGCTGAGTTATATAGAAGCCTCATTAGCTCTTTGGATTTCATCCTTAGCTACTAAAAAGAACCTCTTTGAGGAACAGCTTTTTTACTACCAGACTACCAGTATAAATGGCATTCCTACTTTCAGAGCATTAAACTAGTCTAGCGCCTTAAATTATGACTGAGATTTTTTTGTAGTGTTAATCATTAGCTGAAAGATTCTGCCTCCCTCTTGACTATACAGGGAGTGTAACTTTCTACTCTAAAGTTTGATTCCTAATTTAGGAGAGTCTAAAGACAAGTGGCATGTTTCTGGTTTTCTTTCTGGTGATGGGTTAGCAGTTAAAATGATTTACACTCTTTGGAGGTTACAAAAAAAAAAAAAAGAAAATGCTGTTTTGGAACCACCAAAAGCCTAATTTCCCTTGCCTCTATCCATGTTTCTTATCAGATAGTCTTATATTGAGTTGGAGTCTAGAGCTTCAACAAAGAAGTTGCATTTGAGGACAAATAGAATATTGCTATTGTATCTTATATGCAGCATTTGCAAAACTGTTCAATCCTGGCATTATTTATGTCTGATGTCTCTTTTATACCTATAAAACTGAACAGATTTCATAAGGAACAGAATATATTTTGTAACTAATCTCTCAAATATTTCTGTGCCCATTCTTGAGGAAATGAATTATAAAACAAGAGGTTGTTATAAGCATGGCATCATTACCATATATTTTCCTTTTACAGGGGAACAGATTATGCCTTTTGCATTGGGAGAGACATTTTGGTGTCAATAAAATCCCATCTTCTTTTCTCCCGTATGATGTTACAGACTTAAAATCTCAAGAAGAAGGTGTGGAAAAAAAATAAAACTGCAGACTTCTTTCAAGAAAACCTGAGTTAGAAATTGAGAATAAATTTGAGAAAGTTTCTCTGTAAAAGAGTGTTATTCTGTGTTAACTTTAAACATAAGTGTTCAATATTGATATTTATAAGTTGTTTACTACTTGAAATATTCATTAGAAATGAGGATAAGCATACACATACTCTAGATAGTATAATCAATTTTTAGATCATTCAATGGAAATAAGAGGTGATAAAGAGCCCCAGGATAATTCCTGAAATTCCTGAAGTTCCACAGTTTCTCTATGGGTTTAACAGGTACTACAGGGGGAAAAAAATAAGTATTTGTTCTGTCTTATCATGGTAAATATGTATATACTCATTATTCTTAATGGAAAAGGCAAAAGGTGTAGGTAAATTATGTCACTTTTTTCAGATAAAAAGCACAGTCTATGTAATGTAACTGTGAGTTTGAATGTAGGCTTCAACAAAGCTTTGAGTTATTTGGAGTTAGAGTTTTGTTTCAATTAACTTCATGATGAAACCTGCATTCCTGACACTAATACTGCTGAAACTACTACTAATAATAATTAAAAATGAAACACCATTAGAAGAGCATGCTTGCGAAAGACAGTGTGTTGCTGCTGTCCCTAGGGATGGCGAGAAATGACACAAGTCCAGGATGGGGTTCAAAGGCCAGAAATGGCTATATTTAATTATATAATTCAGCTTATATAGCTTTGTTTGCAAGGGTGGCATAAAACCATTGGATGCTTGACCATCTGCCTCCCAGAGGGATTGGCTGAACAGCATAACACCCATTTCCACAGTATTTTTTGCAGTGAACCAAAACAAGTCCAAGCAGGTGTGAGATAGTTTGTTTACAGAACCATCTTCCACTGTTTCTCAGCTAAAGCATGAGAAGGGAAAACTTCACAAAATGCTTCAGCAGCTGGAAAATTCCTCTGCTCCTGCTCTTTAGCATGCACAACAGTGATGAGTAACTGAACGAAGACCAGTGAAGGAAGAGAAACTGTTGCTTGTGTAAATGCTGCAAGACTGGTCCTGTGAAATTGTCCCCAAATTTCTTAGCTCTTGGGATAATTTTCCAGTCTGATTTTTATTTCTTTTTTAAGGAAGAAAAGTGAAGAAGCAAAATTCTTTTATATTTGACATTTACATAGATCTTGAAGTCTTGAAATTTTGTGACAGTCGTAATTCTGTTCTAGGGTATTCCCAGGTTGCTCTCTATGCATATACTTAATATTGGTTTCAGGACTGGAACTGGATTTAGAAACAAGGAGTTCCTTTGAAGATGTTTCTCTCTAGAGTGGGATGCAGTTCATAGTCAGGTCTTATTTCTGTGGACATTTTTGAAGAATTTGATAACGTTTTGCAGCAGGATGTTGTCTAGCTACAGATCAACACTGTTGATCATGAACTATTATTCCTACCAAGGTTTAGGGAGATGTTTGACATCCTTTTCAAAATACCTGATTCTCAATGAATTCAATAGAAATTAAATGTCCTGGAAATTCTATAAGTACCTACAGACATCTGGCTGTATAATTAAATATTTACATATTTTGTAGAACTGTGACAAATGGGATAAATGGCAACCAGTCACAGTAAATGGATGTGAGGTTTGAAGAAGAACATATAGTTTAGAAATTCCCATTAATTAAAATTTAAAAGATCATTTATTTTTGGCCTAGATACTAAAAGTGTTGTAAGAGATGGAAACTTCTATTAGTAGACACTGCAAGGTGTGTAGCAGGGCTATGTAAGTATATAGATGTGTACCTTCACAACATGCACCTAAATCTTTGTCTGAATCACTTTTTTTCCAGAAGGTATCTATAAAGTCCATAAATAGAGATCATTTGTTGCTGAGCTGTACAGATCTGTTGTTCTGATAGGTGTCTAAACATAGTCAGATATAATTTCTCTCTAGGTACCCATCTATTCCTAAAATTTATGTACTAATCTGGTGACCTCTGTACCACCTAAGGCATTAAATACCAGGATCATTCCTGGCCTCCAGATATAGATTGACTTTCAAGTAGGGCTAATTCCTTCTAGACTGTATCTACATGCAACACATAGGACATGTTCCAGCTCTTTTTTGTATCCCCGTGTCTCTAAAAGTTAATCAAAATTTAGGTATTTCTGGGGTTTATGTTGTTTAGTTTATTTCTATTTGCCATTCCTGAGTTAAAGTGAGCTGTGTCATAGCTCACCAGAGTAATTTCTGTGGTATACATCAAAAGCAAACTCAGACCAGCATTACAGGAAAATTCCAAATGAGTAAATGTGGTAAAGGAACAATTAGCTATATGCCCAGATTAATAACAACTTTCTGAAAGGTTGACCTTCTCTAAGGTCTCTGGGCCTTGGAAGAGAGATGTCTGTTATTTAAATCTGAGCTTTCACCCTAGATTTCATTTATAATCAAAACCAAAACCGTGAGTTTCAAAGACACAGCATATCTTAATTTAATGCCAATGTCTGAAACAGAATCCAATTTTTTGCCTGTAGAAAGGTCTATTCCCCTCCTTTTCTAATTAGGAAAGGAACTTATGGAGAGAAATTCAGTCAAGTATATCTGTATGGTAGGTCTCTAAGGCTGAATGAGAATTCTACACTGACTTTTTCCTCTTAAATGTAGACATTCACACTCTTTTTCAAGCAACAGGTAGTCTGCAGGTTTCTCATGTGAACTCATTTGAAACATCATATTGCCATAATACAATTCATTTCACATTTGTTCCTCTTGACAACTTAAAACTCCCTCATCCCTTAAAATATGATTCGTTATTATAAAATTTTGATTGAAGTCTAAACAAGTTGGAAATAGATTGCTCTTTTTGTGGTCTCATCTCTGTCTCAATCTCAGTAGAACAATAAGAGTATATTTTAACATCTTAAATGGCGTGCAAAATAACAGAGACATATAGAATAGCTGAAGCTGTAAGGGATCCTTGAGATCATTTAGGCCAAACTTCCCTGCACAAGGACGTTGCTCAGGAATGTGTCCAGTCAGACTATTTTGAAAATCTCCACAGATGGAAACTCCACAATGCTCTGCCCAACCTGTTCCACTTTTCAATGACCTTTATAGTAAAAAAAAAAAAAAAAAAAGAAAAAAGGTAAACATTTTCTTTTTCACAGTAGTCTCTGAGTACTGTAAATTGTTTCACATTTTTATTTCTATGTCTAGAAAATAAATAAATGCATATCTAAGATAACAAAATAGAGCCAAAATAAATAAATTAATGTAGCCAAAGGAATAAACTGAAATTCTCCTGATTTCATATTGCAGTGTGAAAAATGAAATGTTTAATATAGTTTTTGATAATTGTTGTTGAAAGGCTGATTAATTTGTGTCTTTGAAAACTCATTCAGATTGAAAATTCTAATCAATATTAAAAATATAAAAAGCAGACTGCGTCAAAACTTGAGCATCAAATACAGTCAGTTAAAACTAACAGAGGGGAAAAAATTCAACAGACAAAAAATTTCCATTAGAATAACCAGTGAAATTTGTTCCTACATGGACCATTAAAAGCCCTGCTTAGATGAAAGCATTGTAGTTCAATAAATTAGTTGAATTTATTGGCTTAGTTTTGTAGTTTGAATTCAAAGATGTACAGAGCAACAGATAACATGGGCAACAGAATGAGATGTAAGAATAGCTGGGGATTTGAAAGAAAGACAGCAAGGTAATAGTTTAATAACTAATGTGTAGTAAGTATATATCAGAAAAGGAGACTTGAAAATTGAATTTACTGTATCTGTTTTCTTTGTGCACTTATGGTGTAAGAAGCATAATTCTGAAAGTTCTTTCTTTGGAAAAAGCCTTCAGTCTTTTAACTGAAGTGTAAATCAGATAAAAGGTACCATTAGATTTTTATACCTTTATGGAAAATAAGTCTTCTTCATCTTCTTGATGCCAGAATGAAATACATATATATGTAAAAATTAAATCCCTTAGTGTGACTCTCAAAATACACACTCTTTTGAAAATCAAAGTTTTGATCAAAATAGTAAAGAAAAACAACTACACAAACTATATACTTGGAACTTTAAGAAATTATTTATTAAGCAGCACACAAACATTTTCCTAGTGGAAAGAAAAATTTACTTAGGGAGAATTAGTTATGTGAATATTGACTAGAGCTTTGGAATTATGAGAAGGGTTTTGACAAAATACCAGAGAATTAATCATTAGTCACACTTTTATCTTGGGATTTACGATATAATTTTCTTTAATTACTTCTGATATTTCAGTATCATGCTAAGAGCTAAAAGAGACAAAGAATTGGAGGGTACATGCTCTTTTCAGACTTGCTCTCAAATGAAAAATAATGTCTATTAGAACTCATAAACAAAAGTTGATATTCTTGGCATTTCTACACAAAAGAGATCAAGGATTGAGCTGGCATAGAAAAGCCTTGCAAAAGTGGCCCTGCCAGTTTAGCATTAAAAGACTTTGTGAAATGGCTTGCATTGTTACAGTTCAGTGAACCACAAGTCATGTATGAATAATGTGAACAGGATTCTGGCTTAGTTTCATCTCAAAATTTGTAGGATACTCTCATGCATAACTGACATTTCTCAAAAGGTAATGTTACAGAAGACAGTAGGGTTGTTCCGTTGTATAGCAAGATTTATCAAGCACACTCTTCACCAATACTTGCCTGTTAAATTTTTTACATTAGAAAACTGTTACATAATGTGGTTTCCTTTAAGGAAAAGGTTTAATTCAATGAACTTCGTAAGACAGAAAGGAGATTTCATTTTTCAGTTTTTACCCAGTCTGGAAAAATGGCATGTTTTATAATATGAATTAGCTATCATTATGGTCATTTCATGTAAAATACTTGTGGATCATTTCTTTGTTTGCTTGCTCAATTCCCGTATAGAGTACTCCTTTTGTAATCTGAGGGGAAAAAAAGAATAGACAATTTTAATT
Organism: Corvus moneduloides; assembly: GCF_009650955.1. Classification (NCBI taxonomy): domain Eukaryota; kingdom Metazoa; phylum Chordata; class Aves; order Passeriformes; family Corvidae; genus Corvus; species Corvus moneduloides. Next base: position 60,314,240 of record NC_045477.1, on the reverse strand, counting down.
TGTACATGGATAAGAAAATTCCTTTTCAGTTCCAATCTGTTAACCATAGTCAAATGAGTAAATGTAGAAAAAAAATTAAATTTTGGTGCAAAACCAAACTTCATTTTCTCTTAATTTACATGTTTTCAGATTTATATGTAATGGTGTAAAAATATTGCTGCTTTTAATTTATCAAAAATTTCCAGTGTTCTTGAAATTCATATTGCCAGTTTGAGAAGAAATGACCATCAATAAAGGCTTGAAAAAAAGACAGTTTTTTGACAGGAACTGTGGAAAGATAAAAAGTTCTTCATAGACAAACAAAAATTATATGCACAACAAGCAATAATTCCATGACTAGTAAAGTAAGGACAGAGAAAGATGAAGTGGGAAGATCCGCAGCATAATGGTTATGTGAAGTTTCTAATAACATTTTGAATGAACTTTAAGGAACAGTGTATGTTTCCTGTTTCTTTTTATATACACCACAATGGTACAAATTCATTTGGGAATCTCAGTAAGAAAAGTAGAGACATGCAAGGGTAGTTAATGATTTATGATGTAAAACCCAGAACTGGTAGGAAAATAACATATATATCTTCTGATGCTCCTGTTGCATATGACAAGCCTCTGCTTGCTGACCATGGCATGGTCTGAAGTTCAAATTCTCACTATTCTTCACATTTCTAGAATATTCTTGCAAGTGAACAGTTATCAGTCTTTTACCTGTTTGATACCAACCTTTCTAGGTGACACACTCAGATTCAGTAAGAATGATACACTCTTACCCATCTCCATAGAAATGAGCACTTAGAAGTGGCTCCCAGGTCCAGAAGAACTCCACAAAAATGATCAGAGGGTGGGAGCACCTCTCCTGTATTGACAGGTTGAGCAAGCTGGGGCTGTTCAGCCTGGAGAAGGCTCCAGGGAAATCTTTTAGCGCCTTCCAGTACTTAAAAAAGGGCTTATGAGAAAGATGGACAGAAACTTTATAGCGGGGCCTGCTGTGATATGACAAGGGGTAATGATTTTAACCTAAAAGAGGGTCAGTTTAGATTAGATATAAGAAAAAAGTTTTCATAATGGGGATGATGGAAGACCAGAACAGGATGCATGGAGAAGTGGTGGATTCCATATGCCTGGGAACACACAGGGTCAGGTTGGATGGGGCTCTGAGCAACCTCATCTAGTTGAAGATATCTCTGCTCATTTAAGGGTGGTTGGACCTTTAAAAGTCCCTTCTGACCAGAACTATTGTATTATTCTATGAAATAGAGGTGATACTGTTAAAGACAGCCACGGTACACACATGGGTTAAACAGCAGACACTCCTGGTAACATACAGGTCTCTACAAATAAAACCTCTGGTTAAACTCTGCCTAAATTCTGCTTGAAATTACTGTCTCATCATTATGATCTGCTGCACTGGCTCACTACAAGGTCAGATCACATTTTACTAAGCAAAGAGATAACCCTCTGAATGCTGCACACATGAATAATGATATCAAAATAATTTTCACCTTCACTTAGCCAAAGTTATTCAGGACCGAGGGTGAGGTACCATTCTGTCTTCAGGTCTTGGCAGTTTGGGTCTTCCAGTTATCTCAGGAGTTCAGAAAATTCTTTAATGAAGCTAGCTGTTTCTCAGAAGATTTGGGAAGAAAAGATGTAGGAGAAATGTTATTGTATGTATTATTCAAGCATAAATTATAGGTCTCATCTGGGTAAAATTCTGTGGGGTTATAGCACAGGTCAGACAAGATGATCTCCAATGATCCATTCTGGCCTTGCTTTTCTGAGTTTCTGAATAATGTACAATGAATTTTATATATTCAAGTCAAGCTGCGTGGCCAGCAAACTAAAGCTATTTACTACTTCTTGTCTAGATTTATGATGGAAGGGAAAGGATCAGACAGAACTCATTAAAAATAAATTTCTCAATCTCCTTAACACCTACATTCCTTTTCTTTGTTTTCTTTCCGTGTCATGGTAAAAAACTATGGAATCATTCTTTGGCCTAAATCAATAGGCTCTGAATTTTTTTAACACTTTATTGTTTCTAACTTCTCTTGTAGTGAGATATGGCTTATCACACCTTTGTCTGCCACTCCTCCATATTCTTGTCTCTTCTTAGCACCTCTGGAGTTGAAATATTTGTTAATATTCCGAAATGATCCCACTTATGCGGAAATATTGACTATTTATGAAACCGACTCAATTTTTTTTGTAGTCCCACTGACTTCTCTGACTAAAATTGCAAGTTTTCATAAATATTTCCTTTCTGTTCTTTAGCAAATAACTCTGATTGTTTTTTCTAAAGTGCAATATTTTTTTAATGATAACTTTTTAGAAATTTATATATAATTGAGAGCAATACATTTGCAGTGGGTACACAAAAATATTCATAAGGGTCAAAAATTGAAACAGTAACTCAGGTACAACTTGTATGGCTAGCCTACAACTTGTATGGCTAGCATGAGGACCTCTAACTGGATAAATACACTTAGACTGTCTCCAGTGGTAGAAGTCCCTATCTTGGCAAATATTCACTAAGATCTCATTTATTTTAAATCTTTGGTGGAAATAGTATAAGTAACAAGTAAAACCTATGTTTTCTGTAATAAATATTGGTTTTCATTGTGGATACTTTTGTCATCCGTGTCTGTGGAAACCTTTTTCAAGATGGTGGCTCATTAACACTATAATTTGCAGTAATAACAAAGTATCAGTCATCTTCCACTCTTGAATTGGAGAGAGTCAAAAGCAATGACCCAGGCATTAGTGTCAAAGGGCTAGCTCCCAGATCAGTCCTGGGCAGGCTCTTTAGTTCTGCAGTGACTGGCACAGTAGCCAGTGACAAAGATTGCATTTTAACTCAGCTGGATAGAGGATGGTCCTGCCAACACCAAGGTTGTGGATTCAATCCATATATGGGCCATTCCCTTAGGAGTTAGATTGGATGATTCTTGTGGGTCTCTTCAACTCAGAGTATTCTGTGATTCTGTGAGTAAGCTTAGCGATTAATACCCAGGAAGCTGACTTTTTTAACAGTGCAATTATTTTGGTTAATTTCCATAAAAATTCTTTTCTTCTAATGCTCTCCTTTCAGGTTATCCTTGATGTAGCAGTGCAACGCTATTCAATGACTGCATTGTGATCTGGGAGTAAAAGCACAAACTTTCCACCCATGTCAAGCAGCAGGATTACAGATGGGACAGAATTGTAAGGGTTTCCAAGAAGTTTGAATCAGAGGACTAAAAGACAGTAAAAGATATGGTGCAATTGTGCTAGGAAGCAAAGTAATGATACTCAGTGAATAACAGTGTACGGAGAGAGTGTTTGTAGTCACATAACGTTATCAGATCAATATAGTCACCCATACATAGTCTCATTAGAGATACCATAGGTGTACCATCTGACATCCAAATGATTGTCTAGAGAACATACACAGTGTGGACTCATACTCTTTCCCATGCAGGATTCTCTTGGTGAACCTGTACAGCATTACATACCCGTGCTCAATATAGTTCAATATAACTAAATTAAACCCTCACTGTGAAGGTCTCACACAAATATCACCATGACTGGCTAGGTTGTTAAGAGCTTCCTTTATAGCCAGAAGAAGCTCTAGGGCAAGATTCATCTAGTCTGTTTTACACAAGTATTTTATGGTGGAATAAGTGGTGACCTAAAAGTGCCAATTTTCCTACACTGATTTTCCTGTGACTGAGTTGTACATGTAAACAGATTTCTATACCTGTTCAGAAGAATTGCAACCCAAGATGCTGAAAGTTCCTCCCTAAAAAACTATAGTGCTCTGCCATCCCAACTACTTATCTATACTTACGTGACAAAACATCACCAATCAAGCACATACAGAATTCAAAATTCATTTTTGGGGCAGAATCAGTTTTATCGAACCCCTAATTCCTCCACTCTGTGAAAAAAGGATTATGGGAACTGGGTCAGAATTGGTCCCTCATTTTTAGCAATTAATATGAAATTTGCCTGTGAGATACAATATAATTAGACAATTTATGTACTAAAATAACACTAACAGTAAATTAGATCCATTTCTTTATCAAGAGGATTTTTATTCCTAACTTCCTAAAAGCTTTACTCATCTTTGCCCTATAACTCAATTACTTACATCCACTTGTGAAGCTCTTGACCTTAAGGGAATAGACTAAGCCACTCCCTTGAGATCTTTTTCTAGCAGTTTAAGTAATGAGGAGTCAGCAAGTGTAATCATGAAAGGAAAATTATTTTCATCAAGAAAATGTATGTTTATGCTTGTCAAAATGATGACTGTAAGAAGTACGGAGATACGCAAAAAGATGATCATAATTAAAACCTAAGACTGGAATTTTTTTCTCTAAAAGCACACAAATTCTGTCATCAGAAAGCTCATACAGATCTACAAAATTTAATTTAATACACTTTTCTTGTTTCTAGGTAACCATCATTTGAATCTTTTGGCCTTCTTCAGAGTTCCCCAAGGAAATCAGCTAATTAGCTTACTGAGCCACCATTAACAAGTATTCTGAGAAGTCATGGGCATTTGGCTGGAGGTGGGGAGAGGAAACGCTAGAAAAAAGCCAAGTATGACACCAGATTTTTAAAGATGACAAATAAATAATTCCAGAATTCCTACCAAAAAATCACTGATCATTATTGCCTCAGGGAGAAAAAAACACATAGATCATGAAATAAATACTAACAGGAAAGAAAAATCCTTGAAGACTTGATACTGTTTAAACACAAGCTTTAATTAGTATGCCTTTGTAAATAGAACTGATCATCCAGATTTTTGTGCTTTAGAGACTGATAGGAAAGTTTTCACTGATACAAACAAGAGAGGAGAATGCACAACACCTTACCTGTTTCCAAATGCAGACTTTAACTCCACTGGAAGACATTTATAATTCTTATTCAAAAGCAAGGGCAGCTCTTGCCTTAGGGGTGCTAGGATCCATTCCCACCAGAATTTTGTAGCTCTCAGTACAAATCTTTGTGAGCTTTTCTTCCCTCCAGTGCCAAGCGCAGACAGTGCACATGAAAGCACAAAGCCAAACACTGTCACACACGAGACAGACATGAGCACAGGGATGGGAAGGATGCTATACCTTCGCCTGTACAGAATGTGGGATCTCCACAAGCTGTAAAGCATTGCAGTTTTTATTGCTGTAAGGAAAAGGAGATCAAGACAAGATGTTGTCTGTTTAGTCAGTGACTAAATCAGTGGCAGAGAAATGTTAAAAATCAGAACAGATATCGTGCTTACTCCAAAGTTATGCAGACCAGTTAGCCCATGTTATATTACAGTAGCTAATGCAATAAGCACTGTGGTGTGTTGTTCCTTGATCTGGGTGTAGAAATATAAATGTAAGTGACAAAAGTAGACTACAGTTACTCGTTTTTTAAAACAAGTAGATTTTTAATTTGGTTTGATTTTCCCCCTGATAATATGTGACAAAAAAAGGCAAGATTATTCAAGTTACATTTAATGTTTAAAAAAAAAAAAATTGCTTGAATAATTTAAAATGTATGGTGTGGGGAAACTCCCTTTTTTGGGCAAATTTTGATGATAGCCAAAATTTGGCCTGGTTTGGAAGAGACCTTACCGGTCATCAAAGAGTAAGAATTAGTTTTAATATAATGGAAAAGCTGAAGACTCCCAATAGCTTTCTGTCCTTACACTATGAAAAATAAATTGTAGAATTTTTCCTTTTTCCTTTAGCATGTGGCTGTTCCCAAGAGTATTTACACATTTAAGCGACTGGAATATCTCTCTTGAGAGCATAGGCTAAGGGATGTGGGCCTGTTCAGGCTAGAAAGAGACAAGGGGACCTCATCAATGTCTATAAACATCGGAAAGGAGGGTGTCCAGAGGATGGAGCCAGGATCTTGGTGGTTCTGCCAAGCAATAGGACAATGGGCAGAAAGTGGTGCAGAAATTCCCACATGAATATGAGGAAGAACTTCTTTATTGTGCAGGTGACCACACACTGGAACAGATTTTCCAGAGAGGTTGTGGAGTCTCCCTCACTGCAGAGATTCAAGAACCATCTGGATGCAATCCTGTGCCATGTGCTCTAGGATGACCCTGCTTGAACAGAGAGGTTGGACCAGATGACTCCCTGTGGTACCTTCTAACCTTTCACATTCTGTGATTCTGTGATTCTCTTACAGACCATAGATTTGGTATCAATACTGATCAGCACTCTAGTAAAAGAGCAGATCCAGGATACTGCAATATGAATCTTTTTGTGATGGGAAGCACACAGCGAAGAAGTAAAAATTATCCTTAGGTTAAGAAACTAAACAGAAAAATCAAAATTAATTCACTATTTAGGCTGTTTTGTTTTATGCATTATGAACAATAGTAACAGAGATGCACAAAAATATTTACACTTATAGGCTTAGATGCATTTGCAGACGTTGGCTTGCTCCATGATCTTGCTACAGCAGAGAACATCGTGAAGACTAGGAGAGGCTACACTAACAGTTTAAAAGGTTTTACTGCATTTCTACAGGTCACAGATAAGTTTGCTCTATTACCAGTAATATAAAATCCATCAGCTAAGTATCGTTCACTAGAAAACATGAACTTGAGTCAAAGCCAGATGAAAATGCCTGTTGTCTTCTATGGGTTTAGATCAAGCACTTTATGTTTAATATCTTTTTTTTTCCTTCTAATCCGATGTTGAATTCCTGGTTTGTATGAAGGCCACAGATTAAAATCATATTGCTTTTTCACAATCTCTTAAGAGGAGTTTTAGAAAATACATGCATCAATATAATTTATCTCCTTCAAATTTATTTATTTTTTGAATGACAGTTTGGGAAGTTAGCATCTTAAAGTCAAATTCCGTAAAAATATTCTGTATTTCCATACTCTTTAATAGAATTACCCCACAAAAGCAGTGGCTGGAAGAGCAGATCTTATAGTCTTATGTCTGAAGATAAGCCTGCTTTGAACTGCATATGCACTCCTGATGCTTGAATTATAAGGTTGTTATTAAAGCTCAGAAGCAGGACTAGCCAGATGCACGAAGAGGCTTAAACAGCACATTTTATGGGTAGCAGTACAATCCCTACGTACAGAGCAAACAGAGGTACAATTGGAGCAACCCAAAATCTGTTCCTCTTTCTCCAGGAAGTGAACAATTCATTATGTCAAACCTCAAGGTCGTTGTATTGTGTAACACACCATAACGTCACAGTGCTCCAGAATGATAAAATGACAGCTACCAGCTAAATATTTACAGTCATTTGCCAAAGAATCCTGTTCATCTTCATTCATATCCCTGTTTATGGGTTTTTGCCAGCCTAGTCCTGAAGTATTGCTAGCTTTGACTCAAACAATTTGTTCATCATTGTCTACTCACTTTTCTCCTGTGTATTTTGTAGATACAGTTTTCAAATTATGTCCTCCCAACAGATCAGCTTCTTGCTTTTCCTGTCATATCCATCTGAAAATACTAGGTTTCATACCAGGGAATCAACATAATTAGGGAGGGAAGGATAAATGCATTATCTGGATTTTATGAAAACAATATTTTATTAATTCATACTTTGGAACTTAATTGATTAATGTTTAATTTTAATATCTAAAACTCTGAATGGAAATCAAAAATAAAAATAATAGAAAAAATCCACAAAAATATGTAACTGCTACAGAAAATTCAACAATATTTACTTACCTCTAAACATTAAATTCCTCATCCATGGATGTATCAACTCCCCATGTTTCTTTGGTAGCACCTCATGGAATAAGAGAAGCTGAGTAAGTCAGCACTTCAGGAATTCAAGCCACATTATCACCAGAACTGAGTAGGCTTTAAACAGCTCACTGAGAGTCAAAGACAATCTTTCATCACTGATTGAGGTGTTCTTAAAGATAAGAGAATTTCTTTAAAATAGAGATATAAACAAATAATCAAATCCCCTCTAAAATCTCAAAATGTCTAATTTAATATCTCAAAACATTTTAGAAATAGAAATATGAATGAAGAGTTTGTAGTATACAAAAAACCACATAGCAATATAATATTGACATTGAATTAAGGTATTCTGACCACTAAACAGGTATAAAGGCAAAAAGAGGACAAAGAACTTTGGAAAAACAGAAAACAATAAAAAAGGGAAAACAAAAGTTTTCTCCAGGTTGTTACCTTAGATGTTCTAATAACCCAGTGGATCTCTTAGATTTTTAAGGAAATTCTCTAGTGAAGCTATGGATGAAAGTAATTAATTCCTTTCATAATGTATTTCTATTCTATTTGTCTTTTTGTATTAGTCCTGAAGTTTTATATAACTGACTATGCTGGGTTTGTCCAGAGTAGAGTTAAATTTCTTCACAGTATCTGGTATGGGGCTGTGTTTTGAATTTGTGCTGGAAACAGAGTTGATAATATGGAGATGTTTTTTGTTATTGCTGAGCAGTGCTGACACAACATCAAGACATTTTCTGCCGCTGACACCACCCCATCAGAAAGGAGTAGGGGAGTGCATAAGATGTTGGGTGAGGGCACAGCCAGGACAGCTGACCCCAACTGACCAAAGGGATATCCCAGATCATATGGTGTCATGCTGAGCATATAAAGCTGGGAGAAGAAGGAAGGTGAGAACATTCAGTGTGATGGTGTTTGTTTTCCCAAGTCACTGTTACACGTGGCAGAGCCTGCTTTCCGGAACTTGGCTGCCTGTGGGAAGTGGTGAATGAATTCCTCATCTTGCTTTGCTTGCATGTGCAGCTTTTGCTTTACCTTTTAACTGTCTTTATGTCAACCCATGTGTTTTCTCACTTTTACCCTTCCAATTCTCTCCCCTATCCCACTGGGAGAGAGTGTGCAAGCAGCTGTGTGGGGCTTAGCTACCGTCTGTGGTTAAGCCACAACACTTCCAGAGAGTATTATAAAGTAAGAGGAAGGCAAGAGAAAGACGAGAAAGAGGGCTGATTTTTTTTTACTTCTGGAAATCCAAACTTCATAAGAAATTACTTACATGCTTACTTAGTAAAAGCAAGAGATCTCTGTGCTGTGTTCAAAACAGTCTTTGTCTTTTTCTACACAGAACTCTTTTCTGTGGTCGTTTACATTAAAAGTTAGCCAAAGCTAATGGGTATCATGTGGCACAGGGTTCAGTCAGAAATACTGAGATATGAAATCAGATCTTTCATCTGGCATGTAATTTCTACTATCTCAGTTTCACTACAGGAAGAAGATCCCAACAACTACGTGAAACTGTAATATATGACAGCAATGGGGTTTTGTTTCACGTATTTTTATGCCCCTCCTGTTTGTCAAGTGATGGGAAGGACATTTTCACTCCTTTTATGATACACACCTTGACAATGAAACCCTTAGGCACCACTGCAGTTGCCAGCTGGTTAGGTGACCACATCACTGGAGATGGACAAACAAGTAATTTACCTCCTTTGCCCATGCCAGAGCCCTAGAAGGTCAAGCCAGTTGCTGCTACCAAAGATGTGGTAGGGAAACAGAAGGTGGCAGATGCTATGTGGTTTAGAGCATCATTTGTTGTCTTTATCCCACCATGGCAATAGTGAGAAGAGTATGACAGCTTTTAGCACTCTTTGCTGTCCCTTATTCTTCTCTATTTTTCCTACATATTCCACCTTTTTCTTTTCCCCCTCCCTTTGCCATGGAAAGGACCATTTTAATTTTGGCTGGTCCTCAGCTTGGCAAGTCAGAGTGGCAAGATTTACTGTTTTGGTAAGAAACCGTGGAAAAATTTAATGCTTTGCATTACACCAATGAAAGTCTAAATTAGCTGAAAAGTAACATTCTAGGGTCCCTGGGACTGTTGAATTTTTGTTGAGCTCTTCATTTTTGGACAAAAGTTTTGTTGCAATGTTACTTATCTTCTTTCAATTAAGTCATGCTCATGGTATGATCCCCTTGTCCCTAAAGTTTAGCTTTTAGATTCTGCTAGTGAGCCTGAGGTGCTAACCCAAATCTTTCCTCTTGTTAGTGCCATGTGCTAGCAGGATTTAACTAAAGCTTTGGAAACACATACTGTGAAAATAGGCACAAAACAAGTGTACAATTATTTAGAGTTCAGTAATTTCTTTGACATAATCACTGTTGGTAAAAAAAAAAGTAATCATCTCATGTGGTGTTTTGAAATATTCTGAGTTATCTTTTTACTCTAAGCTAACATAAAGCTGTTCCAGAGAACATAAGGAACTGATTTTTAAAAAAAATATAGATTATTAAAAGATGATTAAAAAGGCATAAGGTCTAAATTCTTTATAATATTGCAGATAAACCAGCAATATAGATCAAATTTCATACTCATTGTAGAAAAAAAAGTCATTTCAAACTCCTTGCTTGACACTAATTACCTGCTTGGGCTATCAGCGTTCAGCACGCAAACTCAATCAGAAAGGAAAACAAACTTGCTTGAGTGGATGCACAGTGCACATCGCTGTCTATGGCTGATGTCCCAGAAGACAAAGATGTACTGTTTCATTGCTTTATAGTATGATTCCTCCTGAATGTTTTATCAGCCACACATTGTCTTTTAGACATACAAATAAATAGTACTATGGAAAAGCTTTATCCTTCCTTTGTGTCACTACACAGACTTTGCCTTCCCTCAAAGCTTCATCTTATTTAGCTGAGAGGCATGCTTTTTGAGGGGGTTTTTTGGTACCTTTTTCTTTCTGAATATAAAACATGCATTAAAACTGAGCTCGTATCTTAATTGGTTGAGTTACCCACCCCACCAGAACTGTAATTAATGCACAACTTCTCATCATTTCACTGGGGTACCATTTCATGATGCAGTGATCTATTTTGATACCATTCACTGCCCCGCCATCTGTAAAGCAGAGTTTGAAGTAGTGTGCTTAGAGTACTCTGCACATTGTTGTCTATGCATTAGAGAGAAGAAAGAGGCAGTAAAAAAAATTAGCCTCTTCCTTTGTTCATTCTCTGACCTTGAAATGTTCATAAAACTGTACGGTTTTTTATTATTGCTCTAATATTTATATATATTTTACATTATCTTTTCCACTACCATTGGGGAAAATTTTTCTGGGCCTGAAAGACAGACCTAATATCCTAGCACGGCAGAAAAATTGAAATGCAAGATTACTCACCACATATCTCTTCTCAGAGACTACTTTGATTATTCATCAATTCTCCTACTCTTCTTTAGAGTCCTGATATTTTTCCTCAGACTCCTGACCCTTTTCTCAGCTCACTGTGTTAAGAAAAGCTTATCATTTATTCATGCTTATCTCAGTATAATAAAACATTAATTATTGTATCCTAGGTACATTACGTAGGTTTCTCCATCTTATTCTTCTATGCAATATTTGTCTTTACTCACCCCAACATGCAGCCCAAAATCCTCTGATTCACATAGTGAGACAGAATTCCAACAAGAGGCTTAGATTCCAACTATTTGCTGAGATATGAAGACTAATACTTTTAACTGTCAGAAATGTCTGATTAATGGCTCATAATAATAGGATACAATAACTGCCTACTCTTTTATTGTATGCAAAGCAGTCACCTGAGAACAGTATTACGTGAGAGCCGCATGAAATGATTCTGCTCGTGATGCTCAGTGACAGCATCCCAGTTCAGGGATCTCACTAGCAATATCTGGCCAATCTGGATTTGGTGGGGGAGGGCAGGGAAAGACAAAAATAATGTTTTGTTTTACTGATACTCTTATTTAAAAATTTTAGTTTCTGTATAAAAGGAACCTATTTATACAAAAAAAAATGTAAAGGGTTGAAGTAAGATGAGATGAAACCCAAAATTCCTGTTTATAAGAAACTTAATCCCCACTGGAAGATCCAGTCCACACAATTAATGAAGTGTAAGAAGTTTTATATCTCCTCCCAAATAGGCAACTGGTTAGATAAATTGCCCTGCAGACATCACTGTCTGTCCTGTTTAAAGAATTAGATAATTACCTTTCATACAGATATCTGTGTAAGACACCCAAATTTTGTTACGTAGTTCTGGAAAGTGATCCCTCTGTTAATCTTCAAGATTTTAAAGAGGAAAAAATGATATCTATTTTATATTGATGATTAATGAAAATTTCAGTTTAATTTGAAAGTCTTATCTACACTATATAATTAGTCATACGACATATAAGTCCCTGATAGGGTATATTTGGGGTAGGAAGAAAAAAAAGAAGACAAAAAAAAAAAAGGTGTTCCAATTTTTCAGAATTTCTCTAAATGCTTATACAAGCACACATATTTGTTCAGTTCTTTGGAACTGCACCTTTTAATCTGCACTTAGGGTACTCAATAGCTCTGGTTTTTTGGCGTTTTTTTCCCAATCTCAAATACACATTTCATGAAAAGCCCCTCTGAGCTCGTAGAACTTACAGAGGAACAGGTTGTTTCCATGTACGAGGAAGCATCACAGAATTGTGTATTATTTTCTCAGTACTCCGTTCAAAATGTTTAGATAGATAATATTCACAAAACCTGACACACACCAAATTATCAGCTTGAATTTATCCTCAGTTCTTTTTTATAGAATAGTATTTAAATGCAACACTGAATGGCAAGCAAATACCAACATATACGATATACACTTCAAGTATCAAATCACTTTGTGTGAATTAAAAACCAAAAGTAGATTTTAAAATGAGTTTAGGAAAATTGGAGCTGTTACAATTCTATAATTAAGGACATGATTATAGGGCTTTATTCTTTTCATTGAGTTGTTATGTTTTTCTCAGACATTGCATTTTATTGTTACTGTAATAATATAAAAATGATAGGTTTATTTATTTGTCATATTGCCAGGCTGTTTTCAAATAATTATTTTTATAATAAATGTTGATTTCTTATTACGTTATATACATTTTAATGACACCATAAAGCTTCATTTTCATGGTATAATGAATTACAAATTGAGAAACATGTCATCATCCCATATTGTAAAAGTATTTGTTGATTTGCTATGTATCATTAAAAAATATAACTGTATTCATAGCTCTATGCACAAAGAATTTTGTTGTCAAAGCCACAAAATCCATTTGGGTATTTGGAATATGCTAAAGTTTTGAAAATTCCTACAAATCTGCCTAGATGAGCAAATTTCTTTTAATTTAAGAATATTTGTATGAAACAAACTGAAGTAACTATCATATTTTGGTGTGAAAGGAATCTTGAAACAAACAAAAAATGTATAAGAGAACACATAGACATAAAATAACCATACTCTCAGTGCAAATGAGAATTTCGACATTAATTAAAATGGACACAGGGACCAGAACAATGTCTAGAAAATTATAGATGATAACAAACTCATTATGAGTGTTGAAATCTTTCCATTTTCTGGATGTGCAGACTGTCTCTCAGCCCTGACCAAAACTGTGACAGAGTAAATTTTTTTCTACTCTCTTCTTCCTCCAAGGAAAGAAGTTATTTCTGTTCTAGCCTACCTCATGGTTGCTACTATTTCCTTATTAGCTCCAGCATGCAGGTTTATGAAGAAAACCATACAGCCTGATCTCTTCTCATTCCTCCACTCTGTTTCTCTGTGTACTCAATATGAGTTAATGGGATGAATATAATAGATTTGAACTGACATATTCAGATCAAGAACTGTTGCCTTTTGGGATATTTAGTGAGTATTTTACTGTGTCTTTATTCCCAGTACATTTGTGCTGTCCAAGTGAAAAATTAATTTAAACTTGAGATCAGAACTTTAAACCCCTGAGGTATTGATGTACCCAGTTGCAGATTTTTTTTCTTGATTTTCACTGGAATAATTCTGAGGTTTATACCAATATCAACCTGGTACCAGACTTGGTCTTACTACTACATGGACCAGCGATTAGACATAATCCCCTTTTTTCCTCTCCTTTTATGTTTAATTCCATAATATTCTAAACAGAGTAGGTGAAAATACCCCAGATTCACATCAAAACAATTGGTAGAATTTGACCCTATTTTCTGCATGTTGTTTAACCACTTTCTTCTTAACATTAGTATTTCAAAGTCTGAGCAAACTTACTTCATGTCTTGAATATGACGTGAGCCTTCCCAACCCCTACTGGTAGGATACACATTTCTGTTTATAAAACAACTGTTATTAAGTTGTCACTTGATGGACAGAAAATAGCACTATTAGAAAAATATTTTCTATAGCTTTGCTTTGAAATCATCATAATGGTTGTCAATAAATAAATCTATTTTTATGACCTTTAACCAGTCATCTTCTATGCAGAAACTCTAATACTTTTATGTAATCGTATGGTACCCTGTGAGGATTCATGATCAGAGAACTTCTCTTGCCTTTGAAGTCTTTCATGTTGATCTGACATTAGTCACTGATCACACATTAGTGTTGAGGGCTGCATCTGCATTTGCACTAGAAGTAATAACAAATTCTTATATTTACCTTTAAGGTTATCAGCTGTGCTACATTCTCATTCCTCAGGTTTGCTTATTTGTTAATAAAATATTTCCAGCTGCACCAAAAATACATTCTGAATAATCATTGGAAAGAGAACACCTTAAATTCCTAACAGCAGTTTTATTAGAGAAGGGCTATATATAGACTGGATCTCATCTCTTTAATGTCCTAAGTGCAGCTGTGATTCTTAGCTTCAGTGATAGACCTGCAAGTTTGCTGGATAAGAGAATTTGTCTCCTAACATTTTTTTTTTTTTGCTTGTTCTGGGGTTTTGTTACCTATCAAGAAATAATAGGAAATACAGAGTTTTTCTCTATAGTTCTATTCCTCATTGCAAAGCTCTGATTGAACTGTACAGTGTTTGAACACTATGATGATGATACAAAATCAAAGCTACAGTTAGGCAAAGGTAAATAATTTTTATCAATATTAGGGATTGGTCTGGTGGTGTGGCTAAGAATATAAGTATTATGTATTTTCCATTCCATTGACTAAAGAGAAAATTGAAGGGGACTATGGAAGGATTTCTTTAATTATATTTTCCCCTGCTGGTTACTCTCACTGTTCTTCAGAGAGTGGCCCTCTCCATGAATAAAACTGATCTGACATGCTTTTGTCTGCATTATCACTGCTAAGTCTTTCTAGCGTTACAGGAATCATTCTTCATGTCCAAGGAACCATATGAAATTAGATGCTTTGAAGACAGGGCTATGGAGAGAAAATTTAGATTTAAATTTTCCAAAGTGAAAATTTAACACAGCCTTCAGGATTCATTGGCTAGTTCTACATTAGCAGGTAATTACCTCCTAATGTTACAACAGGAGTGAATAAACTGAAACTCTGTCCTTACAGCACAGTCTGTGTGGTCTTGTGTTTTACTTCAGGATAGTTTAGTTCTGTCTCCTACTTAATATTTCTGTTTTACATGTGATACAAAGCCATAAAAAGTAAAGGAATTCTGCAGCCCTGACCACATTATCAGCTGTCATACTGACCTTTTTCTGTGTCAGGCAAATGGTAGAAGCATATCATAGCCCACACCAACATGGCACAAAGAAAAATCTCGTAAGTGGAAATGGAGTTAGTTCCTGCTTGTGTTTTTGCCTGTTTCTATTCTGTGTCCAATTTACACACCAGCATGAAGTTGTCTTGGGAATATGGAATGAATAGCAGCAATGAGTGTAATACCCTTTTTGCAGTCACTGTTGTAGGCTTTCTTCTTTCAGTTCATGGCACTGTGAGCTACTACTACTTCATTATCATGGCTTAACATTTCGAAAAATCACACCTGTGTTAAAAAGGAAGTGCCTCTCTCTGCCTTGCTCTTGTGAAGTCTTGCAAGACTGAACTAGTACAGATCAGTGGCCTGACAATTTTATGATCACCAAATCCACTATCTTGAGCAACATAATGGTCAAGACTTTGGATGCCATTCTTCAAAACTTCTTGTTTGGATAACATAGATTACACCAAGAAAAAATTACAGGCTTTTACTGACAGGCTTTTAAACAATGTGGTACCCATCTATTGAATTATCTACTGATAAATTTGTGGATAATGTCAATGTGGTTAATTACACATTCCTATCTCAATTTTGTGGGGATTTTACTACTTTCTCTGAAAAGATCGTGACAATAATTCACCATATTTGGTTCTGGCTGGTTCACTGGGAAATGTTGCCTACTCACATCACTCACAGATGTTGTATCTGAGCAAGAAAAAGATAAACCTTAATAGAGTGGTGTGTACCTTTGGTTGTCTAAATATAAGGTAGTTAGGACTATATGACAAATTTAGGGGCAGGGGTGGGGATATGAGGGTGGAGCAGGATACTCCAAGTGCCTTCAAGAATATTGTGCTTTCTATAAGAAATACAATTCCCACACTAATGGTAATCTCTTAATTTTTGTTTGGTTTCTTCCATAAGAGTACATACACACAAATCCTAAAAAAAAAAAAAAAAAATTAAAGAAATAAAAATCTCTTGTTCCGAGCATTCTCAGGTAAAGTGCTTGAGGTCTTAGAAGTTAGCAGGGTAACTCTGATTTCAAACCAAGTGAAAATAGATCATTCTATGAAACAATGTATCATTAGAAATCATAGTGTGTCTGCAAATATGGCAAAACATTCCTCCCTCCTCTCCCTCCTCACCTGATCACAAAGAATTTCACAACTCACAGCCGAGCCTTTGCCTGCAGACTGTCTACTAAAGCAAGAGATGAAAACCTTCACCTGCTGTCTTTCCTGCAAGCCATTAGCCACCTGAGCCTGAAGTGGCTGCTTAAAATTTCATGAAGAGAAATCCATGACCCAGTCAAGTCCCAGGAGCAGGTTTTCTCTGGCACTGCTTGCTCTCAATAGCCCACCAAGGGCTGAAGTATCCTGTGAATGATGAAAAAAGAACAAGGGAGGAGGAAGGGGAGCATTACAAACAGCAAACATTAGCTCTACCACTAATTGCTCTGTACCCTGAATCAAAATATCCTCTCTCCTGCTTGTCATTCTAGTATGTAGGCTGAGAATCAAAAGGCCAAATGACAGAAAAGCATCCCATTTGTGGCCCTTTGATCATATCATCAGCTCATAACCCACTGCTTTTGAAAAAGACATGGAACCGTATGCATAGGTCTTTAGAGGACTCTGGTGAGTGCAGTTCTATGGCTTGCTTAGTACCGGGGCTGAATTAGATTCACACAGGACATAGGCTGGGCAGGTGTTTTTTGACACACCTAAATGCCAGGCAGAAGACTCCCTCACAGCTCAGAGCCTCAGAACAGCTTTTAAAGACAAAACAGCCTTTATGATTCAGTGCTATGTGTCATCTCTCTGCAATTCTGACACTAGGGCTGTCATTCCTCCCTCCCACTGCACATGTAACAATGACAGGTACAGAAGAACACCACAATTTCTTTTCAGGCTGAAAACTAGAATCCTCACACAGGGGGTTCCTGATACAATCTGTGGCAGGGAGCAAGTAGGAAAGGTTGATGTGCTTTTGTCTGCAGTGAGAAATGAGAAGAACAAAGCAGTGCCAGATAGGCTCCTAAACTTCCCCAGATGGAAATCCGAAGGTCTCAGGTGTGAGCATGCAGTCAGACAGCAGTGGTGGTGGGGCCCTCCACCACGAAGTTCAGTTCAAGAGCTTGTAATCAATGAACGTCTTCTGCATTTCACCCAAATTGTGGTGGTGCTACTGAGCCTTCATAAACAGGGTCTTCATCTTCTGAGATGAATTGAGGCATTGTTTGCCTACTCTTGTTGCCCACAGGCAGTTAGATATTTCCAAAAGGTTATTATACTGATGCATAAATTTTGGTGCTGTCATTTCCTTAGGAATGAGCTCTGTCATCTCCTCAGGAACCCATCTGGGATCTTGTCGAATCTTTGCACAAGACAGCAATAATAAAGGGGTAATAATAAAATCGAGTGAGACAAAATATGTAAGATATCACTGAACTACAAATGCATGAAAAAGACAGAAATTAATTTGAGTGAAAGGAAGTGTGAATGAATGAATAAGGTTCATTAGTTAAAGGGTTGAGAGGTAGTGGGCAATAGTACATGTGACAGTACTTATACTTCTAATAGGACATATTTGTGTTGAAGAAACTCATGATAGTGTGGAGCAGCTGGCTCAGATCCTTATAAATCACTGCTGCACATTTGGTAACTGACTGGAATGGAGAACTCAGTTTACTTCCCTCCAAAAGGACTCTTGTCTGCACTTGCTAATATTCTCAGTATGTTTCAAACAAATACACCTTTTGTGGTAAGACTTGGGAATTCACTTCAGAAGTATTAGGATGATCTGAACCAAAATGTTGATATTCTGTTTAAATCTGCCAAATATCCTGTATAGAAATCAGCAGGCAGTGAAGTGGCATTTTCAGTAGTTACAATATAGAAGGAAGGCCAGAGAATTGCAGGTGTTTATGGAGAGGTGGGATGGAAAAGACAGTTTACCCCTTTACTGAGGAGTGAAGATAAAACTTTAGAGCTGATGTCTAAAAGAGCTGATATGAACTAAACTTCACTGATGCTGCTGCTGAGATGGTGACATGACGTTGAAAGATATATTGGCATATTAAAATTTCTTTGAAATGTTTTACTTTTAGTGTCATTAAGACATATGGCATGCATAATTTTAATACATCTTTGTGTCAGATGATCCCCTTTTTTCAATTTTAATTTTTGCAATGTTATTCTGAGCTAAAAATTCAGAATTGCCTTTTCTAGACTGTTTCCAAATATCACAAACATGCAATAGCATCCTGTCCTTTAATACTACTACATCTAACAGTACAATGGTTTTATTATTGCTCTGTGCCCAAACAACAACTTGTTTCTTTTGCAGCTCTCAGGCAGACAAAACAAAACAAAACAAGTCTTTGAGGATGAAAAACATACTTAAAGGAAATGTACCCATTTGTCTCAGCACAACATGCTGAAAAGGCATAGGGTAAGAAAACAATAAGAAATACATAAACCAAAGACAAGCAAATAAAATCACAAGTAATACTATTTGGATGCTTTTCCTGACATAATAGGTTTTATTGTTGAAAGAAACAATGTATCTGCAAAAATCTGCCACAAATGATTCACCAGCTAATAAAGTCTGGATTGAGAGTTCAATGTTCACTATGAATCATTTAGTTAAGACCTGCTACTCCCATATTCTTTTTTCAGCTCTTTAAAAAAACACACTGACATCCCCCCATTACTTCCTCAAATTCTTTTTTCATTTCATTTGGATATCCAAAGAACTATTCTCTTGTACCTTAGCTACAGTGAGAATAAATACTTTTTACCCATGTCTTTGCCCCAATTCTGTCTTTTATAAATGCTTTAGAAATGGAGATGTAAGCATTACTTTTCCATTTCTCCTGCTCTCCTTTCTTTGCTTTTTTTCCAAGATACAGGCAGCTGCAGTCCAAGCAGTGTATTCACAAAAGATGACTCACAAAATAACTGGCCTTCATCTTTGTGTTTGACTATATATTGAGAACATAATGGAATGTGAGATGGAATTTAAATTGGCAAAACTAGCTCTGTTATTTTGTTGGTAAAATTATTCAGATAAGCTGACATAACACTCAGTTCTTTGGGATCACAGGCAACAACTTTCTTCCAAAAAATGAAGAATGTGAATTGTTGGATTCCTCTTATCTTCATTACAGCTTTTTACCTTTTCCCTTAAAAGGGTGTTTTTTCCAGCTTTCAGATCACAAATGGCTTCAGAGAGTTCTAGTGTGATCATTAAGGACTGTATTCAGCAAATGTCAGCCTTACACAGCTTTATCTGTAGGGCCTCTGCAGGCTCTCACAGCATGACAGCTTTAAAGCTGAAAAGTCTCAGTGCACCATCCCAGTGAAACTCAGGCACCATCTTCCCTTCTGACTAAACTGAAGCACAGAGGCACTCCTGAGTTACATTTAATTCAGGACAACTCTGTTCTCAGGAATAAGACCCATTCTGTTTTCTGCTACCTAGTAACCTCTGCACTTTCTGTCGGACACACAAGGCCTAAGCTTCAGTCGCCATCACTTATATAAAAATTCAGCAGTAAGGTGGTATGATAGGTGGACCATATTTGCTCCCCAGTCCTCCAAAAAATTGCTTAGGTAAGGCTTATTGGCCAAAGCAGCACTCAGAGGTTCAACATTCAACCAAGAAATCTTGATTCTGATTGTTCTTCAATTGTAATTTACTTGTTACATTAAAATGTTCCTTTATGAATTGGTGTGTGTCTATTTGCAATAATAACAATCAAACAAAACCATAAGGACCATAAGATGGATATTTTTACATCCACTGCACAAAGAATCTGAAGCACTTTGTGTCCTGTACATTAAGTATAGTGGAAGTTAAGTGAGCTATATTGAAAAATTTTGGTCTTCAGACAACTTCATTCAACTTTTGTTGGCATGTTTTATTAACCTTTGTTAGCAAGTGAGATATACAACTTATTTGCTGGAGATGGTTCTGGATATAAAAATAGTCATATGTTCAAGACTCATCTTTGTTCTGTACCAGCCTCAGAGGATGAAGAATAATGAAAGAAGATAGGGTACTCTCTGGCTTTACAAAGCATTTCAGGTTGTAAAGTTCTTAACAGCTTTAGAGCAGCAATGGCAAATTGTTTATTTTTGTTTTGAGCAAAGCTCAAGTTCTCACAAATCCTTTTTTAAAAGAGGTCATGTGGCTGTGCAGGTGGTCCAGACAACAGAAACAGATATTAAATAATTATTCAGACAACTTAGAAATACTTTGTTCTTTAAGACTGGCAGCTGTAACATACAAAATAATTGCTTTAATTTTTTTTTTTTAATATTTTTACTGGAAAGCTATAGACATTATGTAATTGCCTAAAATCATTCCTCTATGGTTTAAAAATTACTCCTGCTTGGTTTCATATACAAGAACCTGAGAGGCATAGATATAAAGGAGTGTACATCTATGTGTAGCTGTAGATGTTCTCTTAGAACATTATTGCATGAATGACACTGAATCACAGTAACACTACGCAGACTCGTGTCTGTGTTTTGTCCATAGGGAACACTGAGACATCTGCACTATATTACAGAGCTGGAAAGCTGGTCTATACTTTTATCTGTCTGGGTGAACTAACTTTTAAGGAAAGACAAGGCTCCAGCAGTAATCTTGTTAGGCTATTCAATCAGTGGTGAAGCAGATGTGTCTTCATTAGGAAAGGTCCCATCTCCTCTCATGTCTTGTACGCTATGTGGAAGAGAAGTAATCTGGTTTATCTTTCCAGCAGAAATTAAAAAAAAAAAAAAAAAAAAGTTGATATCCTTGTTTCTGTTTTCTTGCTTGTTTTAATTATCCTTCTAGAACACAAGAAACAAATAACAAAACTGGATGGCATACACCTGATTTTCAAAGTGAAGTATACTGATGGTGGAAAAACATTAGGAGATCTGGAAAACCAAAGAAAAATTAGAAGAAATTATGAGACTGAGGATGGGCTGGGTTGTCTCAGCAGACATGGAAAGTATACGGAGGTTTTGTATAGGAGAAAAATGGAGTCATCTCATTACATTTCAGGTAAGTTTGAATGTCAGGCCTCCAGTGTAGCTGCCAGACTTCTTCAGCAGAATGTAGAAAAATTTGTTGGAAGACTGAAAAACCTCTCTAGGTTATCTCATACTAAAATGTTGATAGATATTGCCTATTCTGGCCATCTTCTAGCTTATTAAAATTGAAAGACATCCTTGAGAAGAGTTAAGTAGATGTAGTCCTTTCTTCAACAAAAAGTAAACTTTTTGTTTAGAGATGAGCTGTGTCTTTGCTTGGGTTTATAAGTAGAGACAGAAGGTATACATATAAAATTACAGAAAGTAAGTACTTTGCCCCGGGCAAGTGGAAGACATTCAACCTAGTGAAGGTTACAGGTACACCGGATCAGCCCAGGAACAGTGCCTTGTACTTGAATTACTATGGATATACTTTTGCTGGCTAATGTGCCTCAAGCTGTCATCATGAGTGCCCTCACTGTGGCCCATAACAATGGCTGGGTTTAGATCAATATTTTGTGTGGTCCTTTTAAGGATGACACTTGACTCCCTCATTGCAGTAATGCTAACTAAACTGTCAGACAAATATTGCTGTTCATCCTCACTCCTACGCAACTTAACCTCTAAAATGACAATTTAGAGGTACCGAGATTCTTTTGGAACAAACAAGATACAATAAAGCAAATTTTAGCTCTCTGAGTCACAAACTGGCTCCTTCATGTTTGCTGCTAGACATTGTCTCTTATTCAGGGCTTGATAACTAAAGAGTTTGTCCTTTTATTAATATCCCTTTTTTCCCTCCTCAGAACCCCTAAAACATTCAAATGTGAGAATTATTTAATTGTTGACTGTTCTGTTTCTTTAATTAATCTCTTATCAAACTGTTTATACTTACTTAAGACCCATCAATGGCTGCCTGTTTTCTTTTAATGATTGAATGAGGTGCCTGCTCTGTGCCTTGTTTCTTTGTACACTTTCTCATTAATAGACACACATCTGTAGTAACAATTATGTCTATCTTCTGCTTCCACTGCAATTATCTTCTTCTATGTCTGTTCTGTAAAAGGTACTTAAGTGCTCCGACCTCTTAATCTTACTTATCCCTGTGCAAAGAGGGTTTAAAAAACTGTTTACTGTAACAATTTTAAAATTTCCATAGTTAATACAGTTCATAGTTCATAACTCTCACATTTCCTTTTATTTTTCTTGGATATCCCAGGATTTTCACTTCATTTGAAGAACTAAGTTTATTTGAACTTCAGTCCTCTTTTGGAAATGTCCTTTTGAAGTCATGCTATAGTGCATAAAATTAACAACTGTTTACTGGAGCAAGTAATAGAACTCGGGATTCAGAAGATAATGACTTCGTCAACATATGAGAGCCTTGCTATTTTCACAGTGGCATGATAAAATATTTCATGCATTGGCAAAACTTCTGCATGATAGAATGTTATCACATAATACTTTCATAACTGGTCCTTTGAGTAAGGGATGAGTCTTGGAATGAAGAAAATAAGAAACTGATTTAGACTACATACCTTGCAACAGTCTGTAAACACTTGGCCACTACATTTTTCTAGCTGCCAAAAAGATTCACTTTTCTACTCATCCAAATCTTCCTCTTTCTCAGATCTGAGGTCAGATATAGCTAAGACCAGTTGTGCATGAACTAATGTAAGATAAAATTCACAGATAAATATCTGAGTAAAGGAAGATGCCAAAGCCTGAAAGGAATAAGGACACATATACACAATATGTTGACCTTCATGTTTCACAAAAGGTGGATTAAACAGTCTCCTACTGAAAATTCTGATTCTTTAAAGCCAGTTTTTATGTGCCTAATTCTCTCTATGTATTGCTTAGAGAACCTTTAAAACTGACTTGGGGCTGTGGATTCCCCTGTTCAGCAGGAAGGCTAAAAGTTAGGTTTTCCGCAACAGTCAGCATTGTGATACTTAAGTCTCTTTATGGATCCAGACTCCCAAAAACCTATGATTAAATTGGTAGGTGAAAAAATAGATGCTGACTCTACTAGAAACTGAGAATAACTGTTGAATTTCAACAGCTACATGACTGCGAAAGGCCTGAACCAATAACTATAAGCAGGTCAAATGTGAACCCTCAAGCTCTCCAGATCCATTAACTTTCAGATAATTTCTTAACATGTACACTAAAAAATGACACTTGGTTTTCATCATCTTCACGTCCCACTCATCCCTACCAACCAGAAAAAAAAAAGGAAAGGAGGTAGTTGCTGAGTATACTGTTATTTGATGAGCCCAGTGGACCCAATATAGTAAAAGCATCATCTAATTCTGTTTTTCAGAAAATTAAACAAAACAAAAAAACTAAACTAAAATAAAATAAAATAAAATTGAATTGAAATGAATTAAATTAAATTAAATTAAATTTTAAAAAATAAATAAAAGTATTTAAACTCGAGTAGATATTGAAAAAATGCATATATACCATGGTTGTAGGGAACACTGCATTTCTTTCAGAGAATGGACCTTGGTTTCTCTTACTTCATTAAACTTTTTTTCCACTAATAAGATAAAATTTCTCCATTGATTATAGCCATGTTATTCTGAGAGCTATTTTTGTTTACAAAATGAAACAATAGAAAAACAGAATGAGAAGATTCAGAAAATACACTTTCTGCTTACTCTCTGCTGGGGTCACTGCAGGTCAGGTATATCTGCAGGTCTTGAGCAGGCAGGTTGGCATAATAGGTGCAGCTCTGGGCCCTGGCCTGCTTCTCTGGTCTGGGATACCATCTGGATGAATTTGGCAGGTGACTTTCTCTTCCTGGTTCTCTTGAGTTTGGTCAGGGGTGGATAAACTGTTTCATCTCAGTCTGTCTGTGCCATATGCTGTAGGAAACAATTGATTTCAGTCTTAGGTCAGAAGCCAAGAGAGAAAGTGAATGGAGAAGAGGGGGAAAAAACAGAGAATGGAAAGAGGCACCTAGGGAAATAAACACAGGGAAACAACCTCAGAAATGCTAAAAAGAAGTTCCTACTACAACAGTCATGGAATGAGATTTTTCAAAACATGTTGGCATTGAGCCATCTCTGAAATACCTCAAGTGCAAAGATACTGTCTAAATATTTGCAGTGACAGGGAAGCTCTTCGTCCTTTTTTAAGGTTACTTCTCTGAAGACCTTGTCATTGATTATCAATGTCTCATGTTAAAAAATATGAGAGAAAGGACCTATGCAGTGTTATGATTAAAAGTATAAACACCCCCTAATATTTATAGCATGTTCACTTTTTCATCACTTAACTCCCATTGTTTATAATTTTCAGTCTTCTCAAAGTAGTAGGGTCATTTTAATTACATCCAAACTAATATTTTCAACGTCACACTTTCATTTTCTTCTTCCTTGGCCTTGAATTGCTAGAAATTACTGTGGGTTTTTTTTCCCTACCAAAATCTTTCATTTGCTTGCTGATATAGACACTGTTTAAAAATACCACATTCATTCTGTTTCAGTTGAAACAAGAAATTTCCTCTTTTTTCCATTAAATAAAACCCCTGACTTCCTATATAGGACTACTTCAACCCATTTATGTTTGCTACCAAGAAACTGAGAGGTAAGACTAGAGTGAGCATTTTATTAGCAGTCACAACCCCCAGTCGTAGCCACTGTGTAGGCAGCCCGAAAGCACGCCGCCTCATATATGGTCTCCCAGGAAGAGCAAAGTCTGCTGCAAGGCAAGGACTGTAGCCACGAAAGAACAGAGCAGACAAATCATAGCACAGACTACCACATTCCCCTGCTCACTTTAGCTTACATGGCTCGTTAGCATGGGGGAAAAAAAAGAGCCTACTTTTCATTTCCCTGTGAAAGTAATAAATCAAGCTAGAAAAAAAGTAAGGCACTATTATACAATATACAATGTTTCTCATCATACCTGAATTTAAATGAGACCAGTTACCCAAGAGTGTTATGTTTTATAAAAGAGAAACAGGATCCTTGAACACCATGCCCACAACATGGGGATGTAATAACACTGACAGTAATAACACTGAAACAACATTATGATTGGTGGTCTCAATTGCTCCTTAAAGATTTGAATAGTTCATTAGAAAAGAAGAACTTCCATTACTTATGATCTAGAGACCATCATGTACTTTAACATTTTTGCTTCCAGCAATAAGCTTTCTCTTTCCAAAAACTTCCGTTTTGTTTATATTTGATTTCTTTACCTCTCGGCTTTTTAATGCAGACGATTTTCTCAGCAGGGGACATTCACAATATTGATTCTATTGATGTAGATGATACACATACACATGCATAATCCTCTGAATATAACCACCCCTTTCCTCTTGTTTACCAGCTTATGACCATGCTGAAAGCAAGTGGTGGACAACTACTGCACTTGCATGTGGCAAAAAAATCTTCACTTATTTTGCCACACGTTGACATTTAAATCTCCGCTGCAGGAAAACATTTCTGAATCCAAAATATTCTTACAATTTTAGTTGTAAGAATATTTAAGTTCTCTATCATCTGAGTAAATATTTCTGACTTTTCTGTGTCATTTATGCCATTTCAGGTAATTGTAGTTAGGTTACAAGCAACAAAATAATTCATATAAGAATTATAATTTGTTACCTGCAACCATCAGTAGATCTTGCTGTGGGATGGCTCTACCACGTATTTATTTTTGGAAAAGAGATAACCATGTATATTGTCTTGTAAGAGGCCTATTTAGAGTAGTAATTTTAGGTCTGTGATCACCACATTACTATGCTAGACAGGCCATGTATAAGCTGGTTTTAACAGATAATTGAATATAGATTGAAAAGAGCTATTATGGTCCAGTCAACTGATATTTTCTAGAAGAAGGCTAACCATTTGATTCAGATTAGACCTCTCATTCCCTCTCCCTTTAAAAGAAGTCAAAACTATATTTGGAAAAGCACTACAGAACTGCTGGCGCTCCATTAGATTATTTTCTAAGAATATTATTCTAAAAAAATAATTAACATTAAAAACTTCAGGTACAGACTCACAGCACTATTTCTCTGATAGCAATTCCAGCTGAAAACATACCTTGGCTTTTTCCTATTGATTCAATCCCCCTTCTAATTATCCCAGTATAGCAACTTATGGTCCCAGGTTGGGTGGACAAAAATCTACAAAATAAAATATTCTTCTTCTTGAGAGGAGTAGGATTAGCCTATTCAGATAGTCTATGGAATCAGATCAGGAAAAAATTTACATTGCAAAAAAATATTCAGATTTATTTACCATTCAGAGGTAGCATTCCAATAACATTAATTTTTAGAAAATTATGTGTATACACAAAGTCAGAACTTTAAAAGAAATACATTTAGGTTACCTGGTAAATTTTAGCCTCCAGTTGGAGGTCAGGGACTTATCAAAATATTATATAAAAATTTTCTTACAATTCTTTCAACAGTTGTACTGAGAAAAACTCTTTTTCAGCATTTATAAGTTGCAATACTGAACCATAAGGAAAAATCTTGGCAAAATATTCTCAGGACACAGAGGACAGATACATCCTTCTCAATTTATTAGGACAGAGAAAACTCACATTGAGAGCAGGACACGGTAATTAACACATATTCAGGTATAGTGTGTATCTCTGTAGATCCAAAAGCAGAGCTAAACATCAAAGTGAAGCCAATAATCAGAATCTATTCTTCAGTTTCTCTATTCTTCAAGGGTAGAAAATATGTCCTATATCAATACTAATTCATACGTCCCTGGATGAAGCCAAAGCTGTCTCATGCTTTACTGTTTCTTTGTTAACTTGGAGCAGAAAAGTAGTTGTATCCTTTGGAACTGATTGCTGTAGCAGTGAAGTGCTGCCCACAAAGGTAATTCCTGACGCAAAAGTATAAAAACACTAATGCTTTCAGATTTCTGGCAAACCATCCCCCCTCAAATTTCTTCCAGTTAATGTCTTCACGATGCTGTGGGATTGATATGGAAACTGATGACCAGGAGCATTTGCTGCTAGATGTATCCACAGCTGATTCCTGCACATACTGCAGGAGTCATTCTGCACTATCAGAATATGTAAACAACATAAGAAGATTCAAAACGAATGAAATATATCTGTTTCTCTTATCTATCTTTCTCTCTTTTTGTAATACCCTCAAACTTGACATAATGGAGACTAACAGCAGACTATTCAGAAAGATAATTCTAAACTGCTTACTGAGCGAGCTCTCATGGAGCTCAAACACACAATTTAAGGGAAATATTGACTGGTTTTATTGGTGTGAAGGAAAGGTTACTCTTGGCAGAATATGCCATCAAAACAAATCATTCTGAAAAAAATAGCAACTATGATTTCTAGGTGTTCATCATATATTCTGTTTAAAGCACCAAATTAATAATATATTCTAAAAAAATAACATGTCGACGGTCCAAAAATGCTATCGGTTTCCATTTTACCGTGTCTGAAACTTCAGAGCTGCTTTTAAAGGAATTCTACCAAGCACCTACTTATTTGTGAAGGAGGCTGTCCACTTCCAATCCCTTTCATTCATCTTTGTGAGCTGGGATCTTTCTCTGCTTCTGCTCTTTCTAAAGGGGCCACCTAGCTCACCAGATAGTTTGTGATTTAATATGGATTGATCGGTGCTAAACCTTTGAAAAATGTTCAGGTTTGTTTAAAAACCTGTGGCTTTGACAGAAAATTGTCACATACTATGTGCAAGTGTGCTCATGAACAGCCACTGAAGATAGTTACCATCCATCTCTTTATCCTATTAAATACTTAATTTGCATGTACACATCATCACTGAGTGCTTTAATCACTTGTCTACTGCATATAAGAAGGAAGAACCTCCAGCTAGTCCTAGAATAATGAAATGCTCAGGTTACCTGAGTGCTCATGATAGGGGAGAGAAAAATTTCCTCTAGAGCAGAACTTAATTCTTGCTGTCTTCTTAACATAATCTGTTGACTACCTTAGTTCCAGTCTTTCACATCTTTTTCACAGTGGACTGATTCCATAACTCTGGGTTACAAATTCCATAGCTATTTCATTCCAGTGTCTCAATGCCCTGTAAAATCCAAACCTCTCAGGATTTCCATCTTTTAACAGTTATAATAGCAATTTAAAAAAACCCAAACAATCAGAGTTTAATTGACACAGGTATCTGATATAATTAGTCAAATAAAATTTTTAAAATACAGTTTATTTGGCCAAGTCTAAATTCTATGTGTCTCATTGCCTGCATCTCTCTATGCTGCTGAGAAATGGTGTCCTAGCTTTTGTGTAAAACCATCTGGTAATTCTTAATTTTCTGCATACTCTAGTAAGCTCTACTTCACTTTTCTGACTCTAGAAGTCTCATAAACTATTCTGGGAATCCAAACACATCTTTTGTCCAGTTTCAGATCGCTCATGTCTAATTAATGCTTCTTCATTTTAACAATGAAGCACCCAATTAAATACATTAATAGAGTTACCAAGCAAGTTTCCATAAGACTCTTTACTAGTTCTCTAAAAGTATTAATTATGCTTCATGTAAATATCAGTATAAGATCAGAGTAATTTATTTCCTGCAAATGTTAATATGAAAATGCCTTTTTAACTTTTATACTGTTTGTTGTTTTATGAAACTCAGGATGTTTTTATATTGCTAGAAGATAATTAAAGAGACTAGTAGCAGTATATTTTGGGCTTTGAGGTGGCTTTTATTTTTGTGGTGTTGGAGGAGTGGGGGGATTGCTTGATTTAATTTTTGTGTTTCAAGAAGTAGAGCAGGGGAATGGATGATAACTCATGACATTTTCAACTTAATGTCAACTTTCAATCTATTTTTAAGCCTTTTCTAATTGAGAATTTGATTCTTCTGCCTTCCTCATGGGGCATGTGGGATTTCAAGACATTTAAAATAAGAACTTAGATTTTGATGTTGTTGTTGTTATTATTATTAGCCTGCAAGCTGCATGTAATTATTAATAATTCAGGAATAATTAAATTTTTAGCTTGAATTCTTGTTTTGGGTGGTAATATTTGAACTTGTAACCATGGTAATTGTTCAATACCTCCCTCCTGTTTTGAAGAACTTGATAAATATGAAAGATTATACTGGCCATCCCTAAGCCAGTCATTCAGCCTTGTAGGAGCTAGACACATTCATAAAGCATTTGTAAACTTATAAGAAGCAGGGACATTTTTAAGTGAGTGACATTTTAGAGTTAGATATAGTGATAGCTGAACCATGTGTTGTGGTTTAAACTCAGCTGGAAATTAAGCACCGCTCAGCTGCTCCCACAAACCGCTTTTCTCACCCGTGAAATGGGGAGAAAAATCAAAGTAAAAGTTGCAGGTTGAGACAAGAACAGGTTAATAATTGAAAAGAAAGTAAAATACAGTAATGATGATGATTAATAGTAATAATAATAATAATGGAAAAAGGACAGATGTACAATAAACTTTCTCAGCAGACATTGACGGATGTCAAACCCTGCTTCCTGAACCCAGACCATCTTCCCTCCTGGGTAACTGCCCCCAGTTTATATACTGGGCAGGACATTCTTAGGTGTAGAAATCCCTTTGGTCAGTTTGGGTCACCTGTCCCAGCTGTGCTCCCTCCCAGTTTCTTTTGTGTCCCTCCTCGCTGGCAGAGCATGAGACAAAGAAAAAAGTCCTTGACTTAGGATAAACGTGACAACAAACAGCCAAAACATCAGCATGTTATCAACACCGTTTTCATTCTGAATCCAAAATATAGCACTGTAACAGCTACTGAGAAGAAATTACTCTACCCTACCTGAAACCAGGACATCAGGTTTTCTCACTCATTCATTAAATAAAATCAGAAGTTTCTGGATTTAGGTTGTAATTCTGGTTTTGAATTATGAGCAGATGTGGGAGTTATGGAGTATATCTCCAGAG
This sequence comes from Corvus moneduloides, assembly GCF_009650955.1. Lineage (NCBI taxonomy): Eukaryota > Metazoa > Chordata > Aves > Passeriformes > Corvidae > Corvus > Corvus moneduloides. The sequence continues at coordinate 60,283,902 of NC_045477.1, read as the reverse complement.
CACTATGGAGCTATGTGGGGTCCTGTTCTTTAAGTATATCCCAACATCCAGTCAGCTGTAAAACAATCAGATAAATATCATTGTATTAAATGACAAAAAAATATTTTTACAGGTGTTACATCGTAGGAAATTATTATCTGAAATTTTCTGCAGAAAATAATAAATGGACTGCTTGAATAAAGAAACTGGTTTTTAGTAATTATTTTCTGGGATCTAGAAATTTGTTTTCCACTTGATAGAGCAATAAAGCAAATATTAGGGTTTTTAGAAAATTTTGATGAGTAGCACCTATGTAACCTAGAAGAGTTAGGCTGTAATATTTGCTCTTACATATGGTGAACAAAGGAGGACTGAACAGAATAAAGAGTGGAAAGAAAAGGATAAGTAAAACTGAACCCACCAAAGCACAATTTTCATGCATTTGTATGTTTTTCTTTCAGTTCATTTTCATCCATAAGGAAATGGTCTTAACATAAAACTGTGTAAAATAGCAAAAATCTCTGAAAATTGCCTATGCAAAAGGAAGGATGAAAATAAAAACAAGTATTGCAGCCTTGAACTCAGTTCAGGAGTTTGTACTGTACCGTCAAAATACGTCTTCTGAGCTTTTCCTCTGTCAATATGTTTATGCTGTTTTGTTCACCCCAAACAGATGCTCAGCAAGTCATTTATATTACCCTGGACTCTGCCTCAAAAATATAAGATGAAGTATTCTTTCTGTTTCTTCATGTTCTTTTTTTTTTTTTCAGAGTTACAAATAAGTAACATTTTACCATAAGTTTCTTAACCCTTTAAATGACCAGAAAGAATATACTGTTTCCCTGACTTTCCCTAACTAATATACTGTTTCACTGTTTTTCTGTCCTCTTCCCTTTCGCACAAAGAAGAGGGAAACTAATGAGAGCTATTGAGTAAAGATGGCCAAGCACAAAATAAAAATAAAAGGACCCCATTTCATTTTGGATCATGCCACAGAATATGTTATTGTCATTTTACTTTATTAGCTATTTAATATAATTTACATAATTTATGTAGTTGGGCTTTTTTAATCAGACATAAATTTTAGACAACCCAGACGATCTTTTTCAGTACTGAAAATATGTCTGTTACAGTTGGTTTTTCATTATCAAACAAAAGGATATCTATATTATTAGGCAATTTCTGGTCAGCATTAGAGACATGCTATTTCTCAAGAAGTATGAATCAAGCATCAGTATTTAATTCTGAATTGCATTAATTCACAGAATCACAGAATAGTCTGAGTTGGAAGGGACCCATAAGGATCATCAAGTCCAGCTCTTAAGTGAATGGCCCATAAGGTTGAACCCATGACCTTGGCATTATTAGCACCCTGCTTGAACCAACTGAGCTAATTATTTATCCTTCTCTTATTTTGCTGAGATAATTCAAGATTCCATGTTCATTTGATCAATGTATGTCTTTAATATTTACTTACCAACCCGAATTATGTTGTCATGTACATATATATACATGTATATACAGTAACTGCAGGCTGTGCATGCTGCAAAATAAAACAATATTCAAGAAGCGTGTCAAGAATTTTTTAATGTATCTAGAGATGTTCTTTGAATGTCAAGAACAATGTTGTAAAACTTTTCTTTTTCTCTATTTATTCACAGAGTTGTTTTGCAAACTCCTTTGTTCTCTCATCTTGTTCTAACATTTTTCAATTTCATCTCCAAAATCAGAATCAGTATCATACTGATATCACACACTGTGAGGCATGAATATTTAATTATGAGATAAAAATTAAGGCATATCCAAAGAAAACAGGCCAACTACAATACTTTCACAGAAAGTGGATGAAGTACTTCATAAGCAGCTGGCTGATATTTCATGATCACTTGCTCTTTTTCTTATGAGAGACCTTAAATTGCCGTGTGTCTGCTGGAAACTTCACTACAAGACAGACATTGAGGTGCTGGAGTGTGTCCAAAGAAAGGTCTAAAATGTCCTGTAAGGAGTAGCTGAGGGAGCTGGAGTTGTTTTGCCTGGTGAAGAGGTGGCTCAGGGGAGATCTTCTCACTTTCTACAGCTACCCGAAAAGAGGTTGTAGCCAGGTGACTGTTGACTTCTTCTGACAGGCAACCATCACGAGGACAAGAGAAAACATCCTCAAGCTACACCAGGGCAATCTCAGGTTGGATATCAAGAATAATTTCTCCCCTGAGAGGGTGGTCAGTTATTCAAATGGAAGGCCCATGGGGGTGGTAGAGTCACCATTCCTGGAAGTGTTCAAGAAATGACTGGATGAGGTACTCAGTGCTATGTTTTTGTTGACATGGTGGTTGGTCAAAGGTTGGAATTACTGTTCTTGGAGGTTTTTCTAACATTTATGATGATTCTATGAAATTGACCTATCAGATTGTTTTTAAATAAACTATGCAGCAATGTAATAAAAGGTAGTTTGCCAAGTATTTCCAGAATAAGGGAAAAAAACCAAAACCTGAATAAATGAGTGAAAAATCAAACTGAAATTCACTCTGTAAATTGTTTACTATGAATAGTTCACTCAAATAAGCCAATGGATGTAAGAACAATCAAAGCAAAATTTTCAACACTATGTAAAAGTGATGAGGGTTGGGGTTTTTTAGGTAATTTCTACCGGAAAAAAACATACATCTCTGTCTGTCCTAGCAGGAAAATTTATTGGTTTTATCTGATTAAGTTTATCAAGAATTTAATTTTATCTTGAGAGATTAAATGCTGTTTAGTTATGGGAAACCTCTTGTGAAATAGGTCTTCAAGAAAGTGGAGTATGAATTATCCTAAAGGATAGGACGTCCTAAACAGGTGGGCTTTTTGCAACCTCAGAGAGTATATCATTGTCTCTCATTTTGAATGCAGCTGGCTGTTCAAGAAGTAACTAGCATATATAGAAAAATCTCAAAATGTATTAGAAATTACAAAATAAAATCTGAAGTTCTATTCAGTAGCTGTTAAAATAGATGCAGTTCAATAGAAAGCAAATTTTATATTTGATTCTGAATTATAACTGAAGTTAATTTTCATAATGTGAATAATGTTTCTTTAGATGACTTCACAATACTTCAGTTTTATTATTTTATCTTATCGGCTCAATCAGAGTGAGTTTTTCAGGATAAGTTCATTGTAAAAATGAATGATATTAAAATCATGTTTTTTGTAATTCCATAATTAATTCTTGGAAATTTCCTTCCAGTACAATAATTTGCATCTAAAGCAAGATAATGGAACACTAAGAAAATAAAAATTAAAAAAAAAAAAAAAAACAAACCAAACCAAAAAAAAAACCTGATGTAACCAACAGAATATTTTTCTTATAAACTTCAGGATGTCTTAAACCCATACACTAGCCCTGAAAATTTACATACTTAGATTACCATTGCTTACATGAGTGATCTAGTCAATATCAGTGGAGTTATTAATATGTACAAAGAGCTTTACTGTAATAGTTCTCTAAATGTTGGCTTTAGCCAATAATATGTACACATTATTTTCTCTTTTCAAAAGACTCTTAAAAAACCACAAATAACAAATGAACCAATAAAACTTGCCTTAGCAATGACATAGACTACCAGAGCTATTAGTTCTTTACCATTTATATAAAATTCCTACTGATCTTATTTTCGCCTGTTTGTTTAATATTGACTTTCTAGTTTTACAATGTATACTCCAAAATCCCTCTTTACCTTCCCATCCAAAGCAGATGAATGGGATTTCCCTTTGAGCCTGTACGTCTTCACTGGTAGAGGAAACTATTGTTGGGCAATTTATTCTTACAACTAATATACAGACTTCTCAGTAACAGATATTACACCATTACACTGCATACTGTGAAAAATAGTAGCATAGTATCACCTTGCCCAGTGCTTCCTTAGCATTTTTTGTAAATTCCCAGATCAATGTGGTGTGGATAGTGATATTACCTCTTTGCAATCAGCAGGATATTCCAAAACTGCAAAGCTGCCTTTGCCTCAGTTACCTTGTCTGCACATTAATGCTAAAATGATTTTCCTAGCACCTGAAGAAGCTGAGACTGTAATTATTCAATGTTTGTAAAGTGTTATATACTTCAAATGTCAAGTATTGCTAAGGACTATAAACTATCCACAATTCAAAGTTTGATTAACAAATCTCTAAAGGTCCTATTAATTTACCTGTTTCAGTGTTACGGAATCATAAAACTGTCTTAACCATGCATCAAAAAGTGTGTTTAGAGAGTAGATTCCCAAACTGAATAGACTTTTTATCATATTGAGAAATTAGGGAAATTTGCATTTAATGTCTGGAAGTTGTCCAAATCTTCAAAAACCTAGCTATCCAGATTTAGCTAATCTAGGTATAATACAGAAATAATCTGATAAAATGCCCCGAGTGGATTATAGTGTAGGAAAATAATCTATTTGCTGGTGCAAGGTCCTGTTTCCAGCATTTTATTCTAGTTTATCCCCACACTGGATATTATCCCTCTACAAAGATCTTTGCTGGTTGCCAATGCTGACTGCAGTCATTCACAGCCCGTCACCAGTCTGCTAACACAGCAATCAGTGAAAACAAGAGACAGCAATGACTTGAAAGCAATATTGATAAGAGTATAAAAATAGTATTTATCACACATAATGGAAAATGGTAATTGCTTACAGTGGCTTTGCTATAGGTCCGTGATTCTGTTAGGAGTCTCACACTGCATTGCTACAATATTCAGTTTAAGATTCAAAAATATCTGTCACCTCCTCCAACAGTTTGGTGCATAATCTAGATCACTTGCTGTAGTGTAAGCACACTTTATAACGACAGAAAAATTTTTCAACAATATTTTAAAGTCACTCTGGAAAATGCCTGAAAAATGAGGAAAATACTTAAAGTCTAGTTATTTGATCTAGGTTGAAAGGTCTGAAGAGATGAAAAGAGAGATAGAAAAACAATTATAGTGGGCAGACATTGCTTTTTGTGGTTATGGAAACAGAGAGAGAAGGTCCAATGAATATCTTCACTGTTTTTCTTTGATAATTAATCTAACTTTCCATAGGATTGAGGATTTCCACGGTTGTGAGCATTAACACAATTTTAAGGGGCACACAAATTAATAGATTTTTTTTTGTTGTAGTATTTGTTTCTTTAAAACCAAAAGAAACACAGCATTAAATTAAAGGACAAAAGGGCATTAGTATCTTCTCAAGAGGATAAAGTCTAGAGGCCTAGTCTATCATTCATAAGCAATTAACCTAGGGGCTAAATAATAATGATAGGAAGCATTTATGTTATTTTCAATTTCAAAATAACTGTACAATGACAGATTATCAAATTGCATTTGTGATTATTTTTACTGCAGTAATAAGTTTGGAGATAAGAGTTTTATATGGGCAAGTCTTTATTGGACACATATTACAACATGCTAGCACTGAAAATATATCTTTTTATTATTTGAGGCTTTAATGCCATAAAATATTTGCATAATTTACATTGTTGTAGCAATGAATTCTCAAAAGATGTTTTTTTCTCTTTTTGAGCTAGACTCCTCGGTAAGACAGGATATAACTTAGTCCATGTCCTAAAAAGATGACATTCAATGAATAGTGAGAGAGGACATAGAGAAAGATATTTCATTACATTCTTTGTACATAGAATAAATGGGAAAATTGAGATTGTCCATACTTTAAAATTGTCTGCTTTAACTGTTTCTAAAGATTTAAAACAAGCACCAATATCAGATGGTAGAACTATTTATTTTAGCTTGCTGTGATCCTGGTATCTAAAGAAACAGTGTCTGGCAGCATAGAATTGCTCCCCATCAATTCGTTATGGAAATGCATATAGTTGTTGTGGTTTTGTTGTTTGGGGTTTTTTTTTGTGGTTTTGGTTTTTTTTTCAGTTTTGTGTGGTTTGCGTGGTGTAGTTGTTTTTTTTTTTTTCCCAGAAGAGTCTACTCTGATTTTGTCTAGCCCACAGATTGCAAAATTAGGGATCACAACCATATACAGGATCCCAGTAGTTCAAAGTGGATCACAATCCTGTAAGAAATCTGACTGTTCACTGTAGTATGCATGTTCTTTAAAATTTAGATTCAGAGACCAAATAGTCTGTACTCACAGACAAAGAAAAGTTATGAATCATGATATTTTCTTGTTTTAGAGGTAATCAGAGTGCCCAGATAGAGCTATTTAGGAGAAATTATTGTGTTTTTAATTAACATTATATTTTAATCCGTATTAATGTCAAGCAGAGAAAAATCGTAAGTTACGTTGGTATAAAAACGTGGAGAGATGTGACTGCATGTATAATAAGTAGTCTTCTCTAGAAATGCTCAAAACCCACCTGGTTGCAATCCTGTGCAACTTACTCTGGGTGAACCTGCTTCAGTAGGGGGGCTGGACTAGATGATCTCTGGAGGTCCCTTCCCAACCCCATCTATTCTGTGAGTCCATGATTCCCTGAGATAAGTACACTTACTAAAAAAACCTAACAAATACTATGCTTTATGTGGTTTATATTCAGGACAATATAAAGAGTGGACAAGGTAGTATTTTTAAAAGGTGCCTACAGCAAATCACCACATGAATCCTTCAAATTTCTGTTATGTGTCTTTATACATTAGGGCAGCAACTTATCCCACTATTGATGAACTAAATTTAAATATAATTATTCTATAAACACTGGCCAAACTTCTGTAAGTTTTCGAGTTTTCTTAAGAAACAACAACTGCATTTCTATGCTGCGCTAAGACTGCCCAAAATCAGGTAACCAAGTGAATGACATAGCCACATAATGAGGATGAAATTAAAGGGAAATAGGAAAAAAAAAAAAAATCCAGCATTTTATCTCAATATGCAGTTTGTCATCTGACTACCCTTGAAGGAAAGTGTGTCAAGAAACACCCAGAAGACAATGACAGTAACAGCAAAAGTGGTTGCATTAATTTATGGGGATGAGGACAATGAAACATTTCATGAATTGCTTTATTTTTCCAAATAATGTTTCAGCAGGGGATTGATAGTTGACAGCTGTGTTCACTGATAGGTAACCTTGTTGCAAGTTTCTGAAGAAAGATGTTCTTCTTCACTGGACTTGTCTCCGCTTTGTAATTTTTTTTTTTCTCTCCTTAGAGCCAACACAGCTATTGTTACACTTTAAAATATTTCTATCGTGTATTTCTTCTTTGAAATAATTAACTTTTTCTTTGCACTATTTGGCTGATAACATGTCATAATGTAGGCTGCCAAGTGCCAAATGACTCTCAGATTCATTCAAGCATTCAAAGCAAGAAAAACCATTCATCTAGATAAGATCTTATCTGACAAGTCAAGCTCAAGAAATCTCAGTATAATTATATGGTGTTAATGAAGGCCATGTATGCAGGCAGTTCTCAATATTAACCTCTGTGTTAGTCTATCAACAGTAATGTGAAACAGTCATTTTAAGTTAAAACATGTAGGTAGACTTTTTTTAAACAACTCAACAACTTTCTCCCATGGAGACACTTTACATGAGAAACTTTCATCTTTTGGAAAGGATTACTAAGCCATGCTTTCCACAGAGATATTGTTATTGTACTATGTTAGTCCAGACTTCTGGACAGATATTTGTTTAAAAATTAAGGAACAGGCTTTTTTTAAAATACAAGGACTACTGCTAGATACAGAATAATAGTATAGGATTTGCTGTCATTTGTGTTTTTCAAAAAACTAAATTTAGAAGAGATGTAAGCTTGCTCTTTAACTATTGCTGTCATTAAAAATCATATGTTGGGAAATATTTTTAATGGTGAGTGCAGAACTCTGTGGTTATTCTGTATGATTATAATGTTTATTGCTTGATCTCAAATTTCTGTATTTATTTATTTATACTTTAAGGGTCAATATTATTTTTTTTTTATAACACCCTACAACTAGTCAAAAAACCTCATTTGAGCAGTGCTGGTTTGCTTGTTTTGGAAAAGATTGAATTACAAAATTGAAACATTTAAAAATAATTTTGGCATTGCAATAATTTCAGAAAAAAAAGGTTTTCATATGTAAACTTCTACTTGTTGAAAGACAGAAATTTTCTCCAGAATGTCCTATAATGTATAATTTAAGGATTTCAGATAAAATCCAATAGAATTGAGTTCAAATCTGTATAAGACATTGAATATCACAGTATATGAATTCCCTGTTAACAAACTTATGATTACAGTTACCAAAGTGTATGTGTGTTTTTCGCTAACTTTTTTGCTTTTGTCCCCAAAGTTCACAGTTTTGCTCAAAAAACCCCAACTATTTTTCCCCAACAAAATGATCACTTATAGTGCTTTTATCTGTTGGGTTTTTTCTCCTCTTTTTTTACTAGTTCTTTGTTCCTGAAGACCTATTTAAAAATAGTTTATGGTTATCTTCCTGGTCAGAAAAAGGATCTGTTTTATTAAACTGCATTAGAACATAGAAGAGTCTGGGTGAAACCATATGGCAAAAAGCATTATAGTTTTAGAACTTCACTAAATAGCATCAAGAAATACTGCACTTTAGAATAACCACAATTGGTATTGTATTTGTACTTATGTGTATATATATATATATATATATGTAGATAGATAGATAGATCGATCAACTAATCACCTTTTACCAGAACCAAATATACCAACAGAAAACATAAATAAAGAGTATTTACCTATTAGGCAAGGGTTTGTAGACCCTGGCCATTAGAATGGTTTGACCTAACCCTCTACAGAAAGCATTCCAATGTTTATACAAAGTAGTATAAAAGTTAATCCTCTATCATAAGCAGAGGAACTAGGCATAGGTCTTTTTCTGCCCTCCACGGTATCCAATGACATCATTTTTCTCTGTGTGGGAGAAGAGCTGAGGGGGACAGCAAAGCAAGCAGAGATGGTGGCCCCATGAAAGGGCTTATCCCAGTGATCCTGAACAGGCTGCTCAGAAAAGTCAGCAATAACCAGTTTCAACAAGCCCAGACCGACGAGCAAGCCCAAACTTGGTCAAAGCAGGGCAATAATCAAGGCAGCCAGTCAAGTTAGCAGGTCAGTGTTAGCAAGACACGCAGCCAAGCATAGGTACACTTGCAATATAGATCAGGCAAGGGCAAGGCTGTGAACTTAAATCCTATTCTGAAATGAAGGATGGGGGAATGCAATTAATGCTTCTCATGCAGCTCTTTTCCCAGCAGTCTGACCTAAGGTGACAGCAGCACCATATTGGAGCTGATCTGGAGTACAGACTGACAAAATTCTAGACAGGGAAAGAGGTTAAAAAGTCTACCGGTGTCCTGAAGGCATGAAAAGTGAATATAAAGTCCCTTTCTTAAAAAGAAAATAAATCAAAACTTTTCTTTTTCTCATTGTGTGGGTGGGTTATTTTAACTTAAAAGTTCAAAGACTTTTTTGTCTTACTTTTAAAACACCTCTTTAATCTCCAGGGCTTTAATTTTTTAACAGATACATGTAATAATACCATCTGTCTTCTTTTTTTCCTTATTGGAGAATCCTAGTTTATTCAATCCTTCTTCACGTGTAAGCTTTTCCATAAATATGAACATCTTGTGTTTTCTCCCTGAACTACTTTTGTTCTTCTATATCCTTTTTTTTGAGGCAGGAAAGTCTTTATTGTAACTGGAAGCCAAAATGTGAATCCACTTAGATTTATGCAGTGAGGTAATTATGACTTCTGTTTTGTTCCTTTCCTAATGATTCTAATTGTATTTTTAATCATTGCTCAGCTTCAGGCTATGTTTTGGGTTGAGGGTTTGTTGTTTTGGGTTTTTTTGTGTTTTTTTTTTTAAGAAAGTTATATGAAATAACTGCAAATAATTGTAGACATGAAATTTCTGGTGTTCTTCATGTGTACTTTTCTCACCTCAGCATCAAATTTTGTCTGCCATTATATTTAGCAGACACTTAGAAGTGCAAGATCCTTCTGCAACTCTCTCAGTAATCACACATTATCTGTAAGCTTTATCACCTAACTATTCGTCAACTGAATACATTGACCAGCAGAAGTCTTTGAGAAAATGTCTCTGAAATTTGTTTATTCTCCTAAACTTGAATCCAGGAGACTAGGTGATACAACTAGTCCTCTCTTGCCCTTTTTTTTATGTAGTAATTAATCCATCTGTGCAACTTCCTTTTGTTGCTATGAAACACCATAGTGACTTTTTGGAGAATCTTTCCAGAAAGCTTCCTGGAATTCTATGTAGAGAAAGTAATCTGATAACAAAAGGGCATATGTTATTTGACTTCATTAAGGAAATTTAATAGCTATAATAATCATTAATTACACCGGCAAAAATATTTTTCCCCAGTATTTCATATCTAAGTGTTCCAATATGTTGATAGTACAGCCTTACGGTTATACTACTTGGGTGCAGGATTTTTCTACAAATAAATTTTATGTTCCTTGTCAGTGTTTATTTTGCTCTGTGTATTTCTGTATTTTAATCTAATCTTTCTTTTAACATACAGTGCCACTTTTCCACACATACAGCTTCTGCCATTCCTAATGTAAATCATCTGCTAACATCCAAGGTACAGTGCTGCTCTGGTTACCTGGCTTCCATCATATTCTTCCATCCCTAGTATCACAATTCTCTTATTTAAAGTTGGGACTTTGATCTTGGCTACCAAATTCTTTACTTTTCTGTCATTCACATAGAATCACTCATATATTTGGTGCTGTTCTGGTTATCAAATTTTTTATGTGCTTTGTTTCAATAGAGTCTTATTCATAGAGATTGCTCATATTGCTATTACCTTCCTCAATGTTGTTGACTTCTGTCAGGGTTTGTAATACTGCAGAGATTTTATTATCTCACCTTTGTACACCTGTTGGATTTTCCTCAGTCTTAAGTTTAAAACTTGGTCATAAACTTTATTTTATATTTGAATTTTATTTTCTTTAGATGGAACTCACCTGTCCCTTTTATGTTATTTCAAAGGTTTTCCCAGTTCCTAGTAATTTGATAGCTGTTTGCAAACGTGGCATAAGGAATATTTCTAACAGCAGAGTGTGAGTTTGCCTTGCCCTTTAGAGATATTTTCACATTTTTCTCCTTATATTGCTCATCTGCCCAAGTACGATTTGCCTCCCAGGCCTTACTTGTAGGCAAGTGTCTTGTAGTATTTCCCACTCAGCAGCACTTAAAATGACATCCTCGCTGTCATCATTAGCTGAGCACACTTAATGGTGGATCATTTAATAATTTAATTATTGGGGTATCTTTTCTAGATATCAGCTAGAATCCTGTTTTCCAAAGGGATCTATAAAATATATGTTGCAATTTTTCCAGCTGAGGAAAAAAGAGTATTTCAACCATTGGATTGCTTTCCCAATAGGTACTAGGGAGTAAGCTGAACATGTTACTTATTGCAAAAATACTGAGAAATAAGAATTTAGTTGCTGACTTCTACTAGTCTTTGGTTTTTTTAATAGGCTGTTATTCTGTTGTGAATGTCAGTATTGGCTGAGGAAGCACAGGAGAATAAAGTACAAGCTTTGTACATCCGTATGAAATTTGTAAATCTGCTACAAGTGTTTTCAGAATGGTAAATCAGTGAAAACATAATACGTGGACTTCTTTTTTAAGCAGCATTTTTTTAAATGTTTATCTATAATTTTAAGTAACATACTTAAAAGGTGTATGCCGACTCCCTTCCCCCAGCTCAGAAAGGTGGCATATCTGTAAGAGACATATGCATAGGAGGCATGTTGCCATATTATCTGTCAATATGGTCCCAATTTTTAGGATTTCCCTTGAAACCTGAAATCTTAGAGTGATATTTGGATCAAGTCAATAGGTACCTCCAGATAAAATGAATTGTCTAGTGGTATTTGACTACCCTAGGCTGTCACAGATTTGATCTATCATAATAGCTGTCAGAGTTGACATAAAATATACAGAAGGCTTAAGAAGGCTTAAGTCCCAATGCATCAGCTGGACACTGGATAGGATGTCACAGGTCACCCTGAAACAGCACTGCATGCCTATGTTGAGAGGACACAATCAAGTCTTCAGAACTAATTTGTTACACAAATTAAATCACCACTAACTACAATGACACTTAGGCAAATTCTATGACTGAAAATGTTCATGCTTGTTCATGAGATGTGAATACCATTCAGGCAGTCACATGAGTATAATAATGCTCTAAGCTTTCTTTTCTCTTTTTCATTCCCTGTAGAAATCTTGTTTATAGAGAAATGGCCAGATCTGAGCATGACTTAATGTGGGCAGATTTCTGAGATAATTTGAAAATCATTCTCAAAAAGGCTTCCTTTTTCCTATTTACACAATCTAAATTTCTTATTTTCCTTATTAGCAAAGATAATATGCTTCTTTACAGTTTGGATTTTTAAACACTGTATTTAGTACTGAATAATCTCAATATGATTCAGAAAAATTAGAAAGAGGAATTTTGCCTTATGTCTTCTATGCTGATGTGAGTTTTCCCTTGATTGGGGGGTTGGTTATGTTAATTAATGCATTTGATCAACCATGACATAGAATTAATTGCAATTTTTGTAGAACATATATTTTGTCATAGCAGAATTTCTGCCCCCTGCTTTATAGATTTGCTCAAAGGACTGTGTGAATGACAATCATAGAGACGTAGTATGAACTTTTCCGGAGAAAAAGACCCACAGGTTTACCAATTTGATTTCACTGTTGTTAAGGTCTTTTACTTCATAATTTACATTGCTGCTTCAAGTGCAAAAACCCCCAACACAATGGTGAAGTTTTTATTAAATTCATATTAAAATTATTCTGTAAGGTAGAGTATTTTCAAGACATATAAATAATATCTTTTAGAGTAAATTCAGTGTGCTATTCAAGAAATAAAGCTTTGAATTAAGGATGATATACATTACAAAAGCCTAATTAATTAATTTTCTGATTGAAGTATTATGAAGCTTAAAAAACTCTTCTTATCAAAAATAGATTATGGAATAAGAAGAATGTGTTCATAACAAATGTTATGTGTTTTAAGTTTAAAATGGATGTAGTAGGGGAGAAATGCTGTAAATGAATGGAAATTTGGTGACTTTCATGTAAATTTGTCAGTCGTGATTGTCTCAAGTCTACTTTGATTTTAAAGATTTCTGTTAAAGGTGCGTTATTAGATTTAATTTTTTTTTTGGTTGGTTGGTTTGTTTTGTTTTGTGCAGCATTGTCAAATATATAAACTGAGATGTCAGCACTTACTGGAGAAAAACTCCTCTTTCCCTGAAAGACATTAAAAAAATTGTCATATCTCCTACTGTAAAATATACAAATTAAAAATCTAATAAAGCCATAAAGGAACATAGGAACAATCGATGATATCTTACATTTCTCTTAGTGTTTTCTCTAAATTCCAGTTAATATTTCAGCTGAATCTCAGCTTATCCTATCTCTTTCCATGTCCTACTGAGACCTTTCACAGATGCTAAAAAAACCACATGTACATAAATAAATAAACAAATTTAAAATGTTCCTTTTTTGTTGCATCCATTTATTCTGTGATTTTTGCTTCCTCTTTCCCCAGGTAATTATGCGGTTCATTTAGTGTTTTCGTGTTCTTAAAGCTCAATTTCCTTGAAGGCTGCTTGTAACTGTTCCCTTTCTTTCCTCTGCTCACAACCAAGCTCCTTTTATTTCTCACCCAGCAAGCTGCACTCACTGTTTTGCAATTCATTGATTGCTGCTAGGTGGATCTCAAATCCCAGCTACCCCATTTGGCAAAAGAGAAAATGGGTAACCATGCACCAGAAACACACTCTGCTACCTCATATGACAAAGCAACTTGTGGCTTAGACCACAGCAACTGTTCATCACCTCAAACTCCAGCCACAGCTTTGGCCTTTTGGTCTGAAGCAGCTGAGGAGTACCAAAATCAGAGGCAAGTGCTCAAAGTCTTAGAGAGGTGAGATGTAGATGCAATGTTAGCATGTATACAGAGACGAACAGAAAAGTGAGATAAAGAAGGCGTTGCAATGCAACATCTCTTTCCCCTTTTCTAACACTACTGGATACAGAGAAAACAATTTTTATTAAAGGAAATAAATTCTAGTATTCCATTCTACAGCATCCTTTAATTTTTCATGGTTTTGATGATATATCATTTTTTTGAAAAGTTTCAGAAAAACAAACACAACCCCTCCTGCCCCTAAAAAGCTTCAAATTGGTGGGTTTTTTTCCAGAAAACTATCAACCTTTTACTCTATTTGAGAAAGATTTAGAGGGATCTTGTTTGCTTGTTTTCTTTTTCCTCAGTCAAAAAACCACAAAAATGCCTTTCTTTTTTGACTGGGAAAAGATCTGAGTTCCCCATACCATCTCAAAATGAATGCAGTTCAATTTGTATATTAAATACAGCGTGAATTCATATTATTTTCTTTTTTATTGTTTTCTTATTAAATGAGCACTCAGATACTGTGGTCACAGGCTCTCTACATAACTAATACTTATCCAGAGAACCTTTTTTCCCCATTTAATTTCCTTATCAATATTTTATTTCAAAATAAGAACGATTTTGTATTAATTTCTTTACAAATTTCTTCCTTTGCTTATTTTAGTTAAGTTCATGTATTTAATTGCTGTATTAGGGATAGTTTTTTTCCATAACAAATTAGAAATATTCTCAGTATGAAGGAACAGTTACTCAGAAATTTCAAATATAGTTTTTGCAATAGCTAATTTTTACGTTGTGAAAAACTACACTGAAAGTGCGACATGCCAAGTGCACAGGCACAAGTTATTTTTCATCCAAAACTTTTTTAACCATGAAGGTGCATCTCTAAATGAAAGGTAATAAATCATGCTGAAAGACAGCAGTGTGAGCCACTATTCTGGTGTTATTTCAGAAAGGGCTGTCATTTTAAGATGCCACTGCCTACCAGCTACTTATTGCCACCTCTCAGCTGGATGTTATCACCTCACATAAGAGCCAGCTGGTCTCAGTATAATGTTCTACAGTTTCATGTAAAGACACTGAACAGACTTTAAGAGGAGCAATCTACCATTTTTCTCATTGTAATAAAGGCTGTAGGAACTTACATTGTAGAGAAGATATTATAAATCTTGAGAGAGAAAAACTAAAAAGTGCTTCAGTAGAACAAAAAAATCTTCTTTACCTTTCTAATTTTTGTTAGTTGGAAAAGGAAATAAAGTGCACACTAAATCTGGTCCAGAGACTCAATACTGAGGAAGAAACTGATTTTTGCCTCCTTTAAATTTTTATATAAGTAAGCTTATATATGATTTATATAAACTTTGCTGTACATGTTTGCTCTTACACCGCAGAAAGTGAAAACAAATGTATATACAATATAATACAAATGCTCAAGAAAAATGATTTGTCACTTGCAGATGGAAACTTAAAATACCATCTTTCAGACATGTTATCCTTTTGAAAATCCATGTGACGAGAAGGTTGTATTAATCTAAGAAGGACTAAGCAGGAGGAAAAATGTTTTGACCCCTTTTATGGATTTTTCATAGCTATGGTATGGTTTTAGATTCTGCTCCTGTAACTTTGTATTTTTACTAACATTTTAATCAACAGCAGAATGGAAAAATTATTTATTTATGATCAATATCCAGACAATACAGAGAATTGATGGCATGGCACACGGAGCTCTGGGTCTTCTTCTGCCTTTTATTAATATTGCACCCGCTAGTTTGTGGCTACAGACACACTGACTGATCTTCCAAGTGCTGGTTCACTCTTGTCACCAAAGCCTCATGTCTTTCTTGTTTTGTTTTCTTTTTTTTGGTTTTGCTTTGTTTTAAAGACAGGCCCTGTCACCTTTTTAATGAGACTTTTGTTTTATCTCATTTGTACATTAATTACAGACATACTATGTCAACAAGTGAAATTTTGTTTTAGCAAGGTCAAGAGTATGGGAACCCCTCAGGTTTCAGAATGGTGGAGCAGAACTCTCTTCTTTGCTTCCCCTACTGAAGTCAGGAGTCATATATTCAGAAGAGGAGAGGTGAAAAAGCCAAATGAGGAATCAGATGTTCTCTGTTCTTGCTTTTCTACAAATTATAAGTCTGAGGACATTTAGGTCTAGTGTCCTCTATGAGAAGTCTATTCCCACTTTACCTATATTAACTCTGAACAACCAGACCTATATTTAAGAACAGAAGTAGATTTCTACTGGTTGGAGAGACACCAAAAATGTTAAATGTTAACAGGGACAATACTAGGACTATTGGCCCGAACTGACCAGACAGATACTCTGTACCATATGAAACCATGTTCAGCATAAAAGAGCACAAAGAAAGAAGAAGAGAGTACATTTCACTTCCTAGTTCTGGGGGAATTAGGAATTCTGAGGCCCTGCTTTCCAGGAACTGGCTGGACACATGCCTGCATATGGGAATCAGTGAATGAATTCCTCTAGTTTTGTTCCCACATACATCTTTTGCTTTCCTTGTTAAATTTTCATTATCTCAGTTCACAAGTCTTTTCGCCTTCCTTTCATTTTCTCCGCATCTTGTGGGAGAGGCGAGTGAGAGATGATAGGGTGGAAGTTCAGCTGGTGGCCAGATTCAACCCACTATCCTAGCACTCATCCATACTTGCTCCAGTTACTGCATCCATGTGACCATGTGACCTGAGGTCCTACTTCAGCTGCTGACACTCAGAACTCATACACACAAGTGCATCAGAGAGTCCCTCATCCAGGAAATGATTTAGAAATGGAGTTAAATGAGAAAATAGGGCAGATTGCACTGATCCCTTGCAGACATGTTTACTGACCTGCAAAATATTTGCATATGACAACATACCAAACCATTTCCGTTCCCTCACCCCTCTACTTTCCAGTGCTCATTTCTCCTCAGTTTAACTAGATCCACCCCTTTCCTGCCTTTGTTTTCTCCTCTAAACCTCCCATAAGAAGTCCTGTGCCATCCCAAAATGCTCTTCCCTTGTATCCCAGAAGGTGTCCCATACTTCTCAGCAGTAACTCCCCTCAGTTCAAAAGGTGCTCTGTTCCCACATCTTGATGGATTTCATCTCTGGACACTGTGTTTGAGGCTCTCCTGAGGTAGCCCTGGGAAAAGCCCAGACATACTATCTGTTCCTCTCAGTCTTAATTTGGATTTCCCATATCTGCCATTGAACCCCTGAATCCTATGTAGAATTGTGGGGTTTTTGATAGGCTGATGGCTCCTGTGACAGACCTGGGAGTAACATGGAAGGGTATTTTTTAAGTCTCCACCTGATAATGTCTCTCTTAGTGGGTGTACAGATGAGCTTTTATCACATAGCCTAACACATTCCAATTGTAGAAAATGAATTCAGTCTTTTGGGGTTTGTTCCTTGTTATTGTCCCTAGGGCACTCTTTCTATTATAATACAATTAAGGAAGATGAGTTTCAGGGGCCTTTATCAACATCAAAGCTGAAAAAGAGCTATTAGATTAAGTAACACAGACCCTGCCCAAAGCAGCACCTGAGTGAATTACAAACTACTGCCAATCCTCTTAACTAAATATGATCAATTGGAAAGGGAGTGTTCCGCTGCCTCCACTAGAATACATTTCCTTCTGGATTACTATTCAATTAATTAATCTGCCATATACACCCTGGGCTATAAAAACTGTGTATATTTTATTATTATTTTGCATTGAAATGTATATATGCATACAGTATAATACACAGGACCTGTAAAAGGTCATCATGTCAACAGTTACATAATCCATGTATTACAGCTTCCAGCATATGTACAAATGCAGGCATTACAATTTTAAAAATCATATCTCACAATTTTTCAAGAAGTTCTAGGTAATATCGGCTAAAGATGACAGAAAGCATTTTCTCTGAGAGGTTTTGATCTATTTCTTTGCACCACTGTGACATCAACTTAAGGAATTATATGAAAGGCAGATTTAGGTTGCACACTCATAAACAGAAATCTATTCTAGCAGTAAGAATAGTGAAGCAGTCAAATAGATCATCTAGAGTCAGTGTCTGATCCACATCACTGGAAGTTTTGTAAACAGTTTGATAAAAGCAACTGTCCAGAACAACATTGGCACAGTTGCTACTGGCTTTAGACAGAAATAAGGCAGTCAAACTGTCAAGACCTATTCCCATCTTTTTGTCAGAAAATGGTATCTCTGATCTTTGCTGTTGTACCATCATTTCACCAAATAGTGACTGTAGGAAGACACTGGAAACTGAAACCTTTAATTCTTATAAGGGGAACAACACTGGAGTTCAGATAGATCTTGAGATTTCTTTCCACATGAAATGGCAAACAAGTTAGACTGGTCCTACCAGTAATTAATTTGCCCCAGAAATCTCAATCCATCAACTGAGTGTTTGTCCTCAAATGGAATTCAGATTCAGCAAATTAATTCAGTTAATCAGAAAATATAAATAATACTTTTGTGTTGATACATTTTCCTTCTAATAGGATGACTCTCCAAAGAACTGAGAGCACAACTTTCACACCATCATAATCTCCTGATGTTTTTCACCTAGCACTAATAAGAGAAGAACCAAAAGTAACCTAAGATGATACTTCTACTCCCATGTTGAACTGTTCTGTTAGATAATTCCCTTATGTTTAATACAGTTATTCTCAAGTTACAGACTGTAAGTAGGTGGAAATGCCTTTTTTAGGTTTTGGGTCACCCTTTATTATCCACCCAGGTGGATATTGCTGATACTACTGTCAAGTCTGAAGGCGTGGAAGATGATGTGTATA
Source organism: Corvus moneduloides (assembly GCF_009650955.1). Classification (NCBI taxonomy): domain Eukaryota; kingdom Metazoa; phylum Chordata; class Aves; order Passeriformes; family Corvidae; genus Corvus; species Corvus moneduloides. Next base: position 60,265,211 of record NC_045477.1, on the reverse strand, counting down.
TATAGTGCTATTTATTAATATCAGTTAAACAGAACTTTCACAAATGTTAAATGGTTACAAAAAAAGTACTGGTGTCTAAAAGTTAATAAATGCATGGAAGAATCCTGATGATTTTTATTTTTCCCAAGAATAGTAAAAACACATTGCATTTACTAGACTAAATAGAATTTCACTCAGGGAAGCTTCGTATAACAAGGGCTGCAGCTGAGTATAGAGCTGTCATGCGTAGTGTGAAATCACTTCTTTGTTGGTATTTTATCACCTACATACAAGAGAACAACAGCACCCCGGAAGAACCTCTGTTTCTCTGTGGATGAACTGTTCCTGGAAACCAAGCTGGCATTGTGTCTTATGCAGATACCCCTGCGTAGGATCAGTTTCTAAGTCCTGAGTATAGGGAGACAGGTTTTGGTAACAAAGCATCTAATATCAACAAAGGAAGGGACTCCAACCCTGTTGGGAATATTTGGACTTGCCTTTTGTTCAGAAACATGTTCCTTAGGCACTGGGTGTGGAACACGGATGTCCAGTTTAAGGCTGGAGATTGCACTTCAGAGGGCAATTGTGGACTTCTTCCTCTCATTCAGCACCTTCAGGACCCTTCACTGACCTTGGGCCTCTGCAAGAAAACAAAAGGTGAGATGGGGGGAATTATACAAAGTAGAAATAGAGATAATATATAGTATACAAAATACAATATGCAGTATACGGGAGATAGTGTAAAATGTGTAATATAGGTAATGTATATTATATAATATATAATATACATGGAAATGAAGTATAACAAGAGAAAACTGGATTCACATCAATTAACTGTGGAATCCTTTTCTTCTCCCTTGTCTGTTCTGTGGCTCCTTGTAGTGTCTTTGAAAATTAGGGCCATAATTTTCCTACATTTCCACAGAGCATATCAACTGATTAAGACAAAAAAAAATACAGCTTTGGGATTTGTGCTTTGTGTGCATGGTAAATCCATAAATGAGGTGCTTCAGGCAGTGTTTGATTTTCTGGGCTTGCAAAAAGTTGTTTAGTCACTTGTGTTTGGCCAGTAGGGACTAAATGCACTGTGTGCAAATGCATCCTTATATACACAAATAAATGTATGTGTAGTGTAGCCTTTATTCCTCCAGTGATTTTGCTTGACTTGTTTGAAGGCTTGTACATCATTCTTCTTACTTGTCTCTCTTGCTTTCAAAAAATGAATGTTTTAAAAAAACAGAAGCCCCCGAAAACCAGTCCATTTAAATCAGTCCATCATTAAAAAACCATGGATTCTAATTAATTATTAATAATTGAGAGAAAAGACAACATGCAGTAGCCGCAGGCTTGACAAGCTGTCAAGAATGCCTGCCAAGTCTGCCAGGCTCACCAAGCTCCTGGGTCATCACCACAATAAACACAGAAAGTTAAATGACTTTTCCTGGGATCTGGAGAATAGCAATTGGACATAAAAGTATCTTCTTTTTTTTTTTTTTTTAACATTGGTATCCTGTATTGTTTCATATTCTTGACAAAAGATAGAAAAGAATGGAAAAATTTTCAAGCAGACAATACCACATAAGTGGTGGAACAGCTAATAGATTCCTACAACAGCAAATGGAGAAAATAGCGTGTAAAGCCAGTTACCACGAAGGGATAAACTCCTTCCTCATAAATATGTTTTGTAAAAATATAAAAGATAAAGTGACTGGAGTCAAATAAGAACAGAAATCACAGGGTGCAGATCAGCATGCAGAAGTGTCATCAATTCAGTTCACAGTGCAACCTAATTTTAGCTGTATATTTACCATGCAAATAGGCTTTATTAACCACCTGAGCAAGGAAGAGGGGCTGTATCATGGAAATCTTTGACCTGTTGTAGTGTTTTATGCACTCTGTCAAAATGGTCTTAAAACATAGTGAATGGCTAGGGAGAGACCTTTCCTTTTAAATCATAATAAAAGCAATCCTTTATAAGAAAAATATATATACTGTGAATATCTTAGAAAGGAAAAGCGTACTAAAGGAGAAGGAAAACCATGATACCTCTCATGTTTTAACACCTTTAAGAAACAGATTTAACAAACTTTCCAAAAAATGTATTGGTCTTGGGAAAATGTCACTCGAAGCACTGAAAAAATACTATTGTAGAAGTAAGCAGAACTATTTGAATTTAAAAAGACTGTTTTTCAGTTAAAAAAACACATTGAAACAATCTTGTAAGGCAAAATGTTCTCAAGAAGTTAATAAAAAAACCACATAGATATTTTGAATATTGGAATGGTACTTGGAACTCTTGAAATCATAGCAGGTAAATGTATTTTCTTAAAACAGCTTTTAGAGGATCCTAGAAGTTCTTTGGCAGAGATCTTAGTCTTGCAAGCACTTTCCTGAATGAAAAAGTAGAAAGACTTGTTTTTTTAATTTTCTTTCTATGGTCTTTTTTTTTTTTCAAAGAGCATTAAAATCTGTTTTTAAAACTGTGCTAGTTTGAAAACAAACCAGTGGGAGGCACCCAGTCAGAATAACAATTTAATGGAAATTAAAGAAAAGGGGAAAAAAAAAAGGTAAAAGAAAACACTGTCAAACTGACAGAGTCAAGGTACAACCTGACACCCTGTTAGGCAGGGTGGTGGAAGCAGTCTGGTAGAATGGTGGCTGCAGTCCTCTGAAGCAGTGATCCTGTAGTAAAACAGTCTGCTCTTCCTCAGGATGTCCAGTGGTGGCTGTGTAGCTCCTGTCCTCTGGAAATCCAGTGGGAAGCCCGTGTCTCTGGTGTTCAGCCTCAGATTATATCCACGATGGGATGCTTGGTTCCTCCCTCTGGGTGGAGCATCTCACAATGGGGTAATGAGTCATGAGGCCAAGTGTTGATTAGGCTCATTAACAGAAGATAGTCCGGAGGGAGTTATCTCTGAGTCAGGCGGCAGGACAATGAAGGGCCATGAACAGAAAGATAGTCTGGGGGGAGGAGGCAAGGAAACACTGCCCCACCTGATTTCAACGGCTGATGGGGATGGTAATAGAATACATTGCAACCCAGGACAAAAACACAATGTCCATGTAAAATATTTTGTTGTGAAATTACGCTTATTAATGGATTATTACAGAAAAATATGCACCCTTGTGCGTATACAAGGGTGTAACATAAATGAAATATATGGTATTAATTTCAGTAGGATCATGCCTTTAATTTCTCAAATTCTGAGAAAAAGGAAAATAAAATTGGGGGAATGTTGTAGTAGAAGTCAGTATTTCCCAGATTTATTGGTTTAGAAATTTCTACCTGTACCAAGGATGTAAAATGGAAAATATTCCAATCTATACAACACAAGACTTTATCCTCTATTTCTTTAGTATACTCAAAAAAAAAAAAATTATCATGGGAAAAAACCCCAACCAAACAACTAAAACAAAACAAAGGAACATATGTAAATCTGACAATAAACATACTATATATTTATTCTATCTGCAATGTTATAAAAAAAACCCAAAAAGATAAGCCAGTTAAACAATCTCAGTAAAAACAATTACATACATCCAAAACTAATTTTCTGTTCAACCTACAGCAAATAATCAGAGCAATACAAAAGAACATGTGCCATAAAAGCCCTAGAAAAATAACAGAGGGTGTGTATTCTTGAGAGTATTTCAAGAGTAAAGAACAGTTTAATGGAATCTATGCTAGAATTGAAATACTAGGAGCAAAAATTCAAACCAACATGGACCTGTATTTTATATTTTTTGGGCTTTTTCTTGTTGTGGAAAATATTAATGATTACTAAACATTTTTCTATAGTGTACCACGATATTCATACACAGAATACCACTCTAGACCTCTCTCTTCTCATCTTGGTTTGGATATTCTCTCTGGACTATGGAAGAATCATGGGAAATGGGGCTCTCCGAGCTACCGAAAAAAATGTATCTAGAAGTAACCGGGAGATCTAGAACATTTTTTTATCTGGCTTTTCAAAAGGTTCTCCTATATTTCTCGAGACTTACTTCTTGATATCGAACCTCCTGGATCTTGTCAGGGGTGTTTCTGGCATGAGATCGGGGATAAGGTAAGGGATCAAACAGAACATGGACTAGCGAGAGAAGCTTTCCGTGCATCCCTTATAATCAGTGAAGCTCTTGAGGAGCATTTGTATGGTCCCATTATTCCTAAAGCAGAAGATCATACTTATCCCGTGGCCGAGACCGCGCGGCCGCCATCCCGGGAGCACGAGACTGCAGCTGTGCCAGCGGAGGTGCCTGCGCTGGATGCGCCCGGCCCCCTCGGGAGCGCGCGCCTTATCGCGGACCCCATCCCTGTCTCGGGGTCCCCGGCCGCACGACTGCGAGTGAGGGAGCGATGCCGCAGGCGCCGCGGGTGCCGTGGGCCACGAGCAGCCAGGAACCGGGCATCGGCGTGGAAGCCCACTCTGAGCACACGGCTCGGAGAGCCCTGCGGAGGGAGAAGCGGCGGTTTCCACAGCGACACGAGAAGCCGTGCGGTGCAGCGCCGAGCCGGAACGGGGCCGCACTCAAAGCAGCGTGGAGTTTGCGGAGCGGAACCGCTCACAGGGCACAGGGCCAGCGGCGATGGCAACGCGGGGCCGCACAGAGCCCAGACACGCGCCGGAGCAGCGCCGCTCGGAGAGTGCGGAGCAGCCGCAACGCGGGGGCCTGACCGAGACATCGGGGTCGGCGAGGCGGCGGCCACGCGGGACCAGCAGCCACAACGAACACACAAGCACGGGATAGGAGGAGTTATAGCAACGAAAGTCACAGGAACTGTGAAATGGTACAATGTAAAAAACAACTATGGATTTATAACACGAGATGATACAGGGGATAAACAATATCCATCCCAGCAATTTCCCTACCCACAGCCTACTTTCCCCTTTTACCCTATACCCAATATGAACCCTTTCCTAAGTTTATCCTATCCCCAGTTTATTCCTAATCCGCTTTTCAGCCCATGGCTTCCCTATACAATTCCATTTTCCTACAATTCCTCTCCAATGCTGAGGGGGGGATGAAAAGGGGGAGGGATGAAATTAAAACCTCTCCTGCCTCAGTTTCCCCACAAAGCATGCCCGGAGAGTTTTGTCTCCCTTCTGTCAGCCCTAAGATGTTCCAGAGAATCTGTTTGGACATTTAAAGGCTCAGGAGGGTGGCTTGTTTTGTCTTGAAACTGTTCTTGTTATGTTTATCCAGTTGTTTTCATTCTCCTTTTATTAAAATAAAATGGGTGAGATGTTGGGGTCTCCCCCCCTGCCATGTAGCCCTGGGAGATGGGCCCTGGGGGGGAGACACGAGGTTTCCCTGCCCCTGGTCAGCCTCGTTCCCCATTGGTTGGTTTGTGCTCCCCTGTGTGGCCAAGGACCCTCGGGTCCCGTGACTGGGGGAGTTCTTGAGCACAGCCCCGGCCATGCGGCTGGAGAAATAAACATCTCTGAAACATCTACCATGAATCTGTCCATATATACTTCTTTTCCACGGCACTCCTGGTTTGGTATATGCGTGTTACAGTAATCCCCGCTGTAACACACATGATTTTTCCCAGTCTGTCAATTTTGCTTTCCTGTCTTTCTTGATTTCCTGTTTAGTGATTCTGTGAATTTTCTATTCCTTAGGAAATTCTCACTTTATTTCAAAGGCAGCCCTAAACCTTCAGCTCTGCTGAACCTCTCCCAGAGCCATTAAGATTGTGTCTATGAAATATGTGCAGGACTACTTTCTGGCACTGTGGACAATTGACTTGAAAGACCCCATGTCCCCACTAATGAACTCTTACACAACAGAACAAGGTGCATGTATCCAAACTACATACTGGGAATGATTCCACTTCCATGCAAACCAATGAGCCGCAGCCAAGAATCCTTTGGCACAAGATAAAATCATGCCAGCGACTACCTTAAAAATTTAACAGTAAAAACTCTTTCAGTATCTGGGAGTGCTGCCTGGCATTGTTCAATGCTCTAGGATGGTTATAACCTCAGAGTTTTCATAGGATATAATTAGACAAGGCTGGGTTCTCAAAGGTATTTGTGCACCTAGCTTCGATTTCTTTCAATGAATTTAGGCCCCCAAACTGCCTTTAGGAGGTGGGGCAAAGTACACAGAATAAACACATAAACCTCTGCAAACTGAAGTAGATCCAAGTCCAGTTTTGTTCAGAAGCAGCTTTCTGGAATTCTGAACAATAACACATGCAGAACATTCACTTCTGTAAATCAGCTGTTACTCCTCACTCATTCTGCTTTTCTTTTTATACAGTCAAAGATAGGAAAAATGAAAATATTTCTGTGAAAACACCTCACCTCTCATTCTTGGAAGTTCGGGTCAGACAAATGATGATAACTTCTGTCACTACCTAGATTGTTAGATTTATTTACCATTTTGAAAACTTTTAAAATCACAGTCCTTTCAGCCAATTTTAAGTGAATAAAAATGGCTGGCTACTGTTTAGACAGAACCACAAATGATATGAGGGCAACCATTTCTGCCATGCACAGGCATTTGAGAGTAACAGTAACATAGAAGGCTGTGCTATGAACTGCATAATGTGTACCCTGGTTTGTGTGTGGACAGCAGTGTCCTGAAAATCTCTCAACAAATTTCCACAATATCACTCTGTTGTCGCTGGCTGGACCTGCCAACTGAGATTACTTCTCCTGTTATGTCTTTGTCTCACCTTCTAGCTGTTGTTCCTCTCCCTAGCCATTTCTGATTTGATTCTTTGTTTTGTAAGAAGCTGTAGCAGAAACTAGCATGTTGAGCTACAGAAAAAACAAACCTGTATGCAGCACCCTCTAAGGCTTTGAATAAAATCCACAAAAAAAGACTCAGATCCACAACAAGGCTTCAATGTATGTCTATCTGAAATTACTTCCAAGATGATAAATAATGTTATTCATGCATAATATTTATTTATTACTGTACTATACAGCATTCATAACATTCACAGATGTATTCTTAGACACATACATAGCAGGCTGCTCCTGGCATTTCTAATGTAGAGGAGACACTCACTGAATAGATCATCTGGACTCCAGTGTGTTTCTCCCAGTCAGTTAACTTTTACTGAGAGGCCATCGACATTGTTGATAGTATTACTGACTCTGGAAAAGTCCCATAAGCTCTAAGTGTGAAAAGTTTAGCCAAACTGATGATTTTACCTCTTGAAAAGTATTTTGACATCCATGGATGAAAATTATGGTACTTCAAAAGAGTTTGTCCCTTTTGAAATCTTAAGGGCAATTCAGATAAAGTACATCTCAATGTGAACAAAAATGTGAGATGCAAAAAAAGTTACACAACATTACTACCAGAGAATTTTTTTATTAGCCTTTCACTGAATGTGAGAAAGGCTAATAAGCCAAATAAGTCTAAGCTGTGTGCAGAAAACATGATCAGTCTTCAAATAAACCAAGCATTACTATGGGAGACAGAATATTTGAAGGCTTATATCCAGTCACTTTCCTGCTTTTAAAGTTCCTATTAGAAGTTTTCTGTCACTAAAAACACTTATTTAGGTCTCTCCTCCTACAGATGCTTCCTTTCACAAAACCAGTAGGAACTTCAGGTCTATGCCTGTAATTAAAAGAAGCTTCTGGGAATAAGTTCTAGTATTGGATCACTGATTAGTTAAATATTAGCTCTCCCAAGGCTCTGGTTTTCATTGCTCCAGCTAGATTTCCCCGCTATACAGATATGCTCTTGATAAGGTTCTTTATTAACACTGTATATATGTGTCAGGGCCACCCTGTCTTGCAGCACAGAATTGAATTCTAGCTTTATTTATTTATTTATTTATTTAGCTATATAAATAAAAAAGAAAACTGTTGTCAGATTTGCCCTAAATTGATAATCCGATTAGAAACATTACTACAGATAACTTGGAGACAAATACAGAAATATATGTAAACATCTACACGTTGTACCACCATTAAATTATGCAAGCTAAACAAAAGATGATTCTTGAATGACCATATTGTTAGTAACAATGTTGTTGTCACATGTAAAGTATCTTAAATTCATGGGAGAAAATATGATTCTTGTCCTTCCTCCGCCCCCCCCCCCCCCTAAAAAAAAAAAAAAAGTAAGAAGAAAGCTTTGAAAGGGCTTGTGGAAAAAAAAAAATTTCAGGACTTTTTAAGAAAAGTGGCACATTTCTTTTCAAAGACCTTTCCTGAAGATTTTGTTGTTTTCACCTAGGGATTGTCTGGCTAATCCATTAACTCACTTTATGTGCAGAGGGGCAAGACAAAATTCCTATACTTTTAATTTGCTAATCTAATGAGGGATTCATCTCACTAAGTTTAGAGCATCTAAGAGTCATTAATTTTAGTCTACAGTCATCACACAGTTTCTTTCTAGAGTCAATGGAGAAGAATTGGCATTATCACAGAGTGATAAATCCACTCCAACATCAGCGTCTAAAATAGGTGAAAGAATCACCCTCTGGAGATGCCTGCTTTTCTCTATCATCTGTGAAGACTCCTGCGGTAAGTCACTAACAATAGCCATCTAACTTTGAAAAGCTTGCATTTAAATCTGCTCAGTGTCATCTCACCTGATTTTTCTTGTAACAAACCATGATTACTTGAACAGTATTTCCACCAGTGACTAGGATAAAGGGCTCTTTGTTTCAGCGTCACAAATCATTCAGATTCCCATTCTGCCATTCTGACCTACAAAGAGCCATGTTATTTTTGTAGTGGAGAATGATGCTCGGCACTGAGGAAGGGTGGAAGAGCTTGATGTGAGGTTAGTAAGTCCTTGTAGATTAGGCTGAAGCATTTATCTGTCAGAAGTTCTTTTTCACTGTTCAACCTCACTTTACTGATTGGCAAGTGCTTGCATTTCCTGATTTCTTTTGATTCAGATTGCCACACAGAGGATGATTTTTCTGTTTTTTTTTTCCTGATGTTACTGATGGAGGATTTTTTCACAATGTTCTGCATGGCCTTTTTGCCCTGTGTTCAGCTTCAGTTTTTGAGTTCATCTATGGCATCCCCAGATTGCATATATGTTACTATCTGTCCTGTCTTAGACAAAATATCCTAAATTCAGATTTTTTTCCCAACATGCTTCTCTTTGTGACACTCACTGTTTCTGTACTACTCTTCTACACTTACAGCCTTTGGGATGCTGGACTTAAACTCTGCCTCAGAGCTTTTTGCAAGTAACATAAGTACCTTTTCCCTGTTTACAATGCATTAGAAATTCCTGGCATCCACACATTGTTTTGAGCACTGAAAGTGAGAAAGTGGGCGTCTGCTTAGAAAAATCCTTCTGCCTTTCTCATCCTTGTTCAAAGTGTAGCAAGCACACCTACTGCCTTCTCTAAACACTTCTTTCACCATGCTGGAGATTATTTGTTTATCTCATTTCACACGGAATCCTTTTCTGATCTGTCAGCCACATCTAATACCTCAGGCAGTTTGCTTCACCTTTCCAGCCATATACATGGCTTGCAGTTCACACTCAAGTCCTTTGTAAATTACTTTTGACCTTGTTTATCAGCTTTATGGTAAATCGTACTAAATTAGCTCATGGTGAGTGTTAAATAGAGTTATATATATATATACATATTTGATGCTGTGGACTTAATATATTATTTAAGCTTTTACTGATTTGGAAGGTTTTCTTTTTTAATGCAGCCATTGGAGGCTGCAGTCATTCTAAACTCATTTGATCATGTGAAATTTCTTATTTCAGCTGCTCTGTGGTCAGGCTACTTGTAAAATCATTATGGTTTAATTTTGCTAGAAATGTGGGTCAGTGTCATGGCTCTGGGTTCCCTCCTCCCCAGGGTACAGCTCTTTGGGTTCAGCACCAAGCTAGATCGAGTGTTGCTGGTCACTGCAAAAGAAAGCAATGGAAAGTGCTTCACTAACTTTCCCAAATATCTCTGCTAGGGAGCCTCAGAGGGGCTCCCTCTCCAGCTGTGAGAGATGCTTTCAAGCTGAAGCTTCTGTGCACGGTGTCCACTTGAATTCCCACCCCTGCCATTCAAAGCCATTGCTTTGCTCTGCCATTGGCCTGACCCCCCAGCAGCAGGCCCATGTCCCAGCCTGGCTTCAGTCTGTTACCATCCTCTTGAAGGTGCACAGTTTCCAGAACTGGGGCTGCCCATACTACCCAGACGCCTTGAACCTGCCTGGGGCAATGGAACAGCCCAGACTGCCAGTGCCTGCCCCTGGAAAACCTCATGGAGGGACCCCTCTTCCTCCTGGAGCCTCCAGCCTTCACGCTTCCATGGTAGCCAACTCCCTAAAGTGAGCACAGCCAAGCCCTGGCCCATCCCACCTCTTCTTGGTAATCAAGAGAATCTCTTCTGCAACACTGGATGCATCAAAACCGGCAGACACTCTCTAACAGGATTTGGGGAGAGTCCTAAATATGTGAGCACTGCAGAAGTTGAAATATGAAGATAATGCAAAAGTGAGGAAAATGCAGAAAAATTATTTCCTAAAAATTAAATAAAAATCCCTCAGCTTAAACATACTTTCATTTTTTTACTAATTTCAGGACTTTGTAGTTCAACTCGCTTTGCTTCAGTGATTCACTTCATTCTTGATGGTTCACTGAGCTGGGACAATAATAGACTGCACAATAAATGTTCCTCATGTGTTGTACCAATTTCATGAGTGGGGATGATTTTGATGAAATGTACTGCTTATGAAAGGAATCAATAGGCAGTAATAGCCTTAGCTGGGCCAGGTACAGGGAAGAAAGAAGCTATACAGACTTTCCCAGGTAGGTTTGCCGATACATCTCTATTACTTGCAGCAGCTTGAATCTTCTGGTCCAAAACATGCTGGAAAGTGTGTTAGGGATCAATTTCTGATTGCTAAAATGCCAAATACAATCTAAACCTTAGAAAACACCCAGTGAACAAACCTGACCCTTGGGATCTTTAAGACCCTGCTCAACTAGGTGATAGAGCTGCGCTTTTCACATTTTGTGAACTGATAATTGAAGCTGCCCTAGTCTATGAGGTTTTCATTCTTTTTTCCCCACCAATTATACTGAATATTTCTAATTAGTATGCATACTATGCTTGTGTCTGTTTGTATGTGTTTGTGTGTGTTTTTGTATAAATATGCATATACAAAGGTTTCTGTATGGGGAAATCGTGAATAAGGTTGATACTTGGTAGATGTATAATCGTACCAAACCATTGCATTCATATGATGGTTTTGAACTTGAAAACATATTTTGGAGCAAATGTTACGTCACTAGCAATAGTAGAAATATTACATCACTTGCAATAGCTGCTTTCAAGGGAAATATGAAAAGAAGAATATGTCTTTCTTCCCTGATTGGTGAGAAGAGTCTGAAACTGGAGAGAGATAGTTTACAAGGGCATGTGGTGATAGGACATGGGGAAACGGCTTTAAACTGAAAGAGTGTAGGTTTAGATTACATATTAGGAAGAAATTCTTTATTGTGGTGGTGGTGAGGCACAGGAAGAGGTTGCCCAGGGAAGCTGTGGATGCATCATACATGGAAGTATTCAAGCCCAGTTTTGGTGGGCATATGAATGACTTGGTGTTTTGGAAGATGTCCCTGCTAATGGAGGGAGAGTTGGAACTCAGTGATCTTTATAAGTCCCTTCTGACTCAGACCAGTCTCTGATTCTAGGATTCTATGAATGTGATCATTTTTTCCAGGCAATACAGAATCACAGCTACGTGGTAACTGATGGAGCACTTAGTTTTGCAGTAGCCAAACTCTTTAAAGTGAAAAGAGATATCTTGGAAATAGAAATTAATACGAATCCTTACAAAGAAGAAACACATTGAATTCTGTTTTTTCATTTTTCTGTTTTGTGCTTGGTTATGATGTGAGATGAAGTCATTTGACTTCAAGGGACACAAATCAGACATTTTTATGGCAAGTCCAATGGCTTAACCTACAACCTTGTGTTGTGTGAAAGGAAAAAAAAAAAAACAATTATTAACAGGCTGCCCTGATGCACAGAGGAAACCAAGCAGAATGAGGCACATACGGATATAAAAAGGTAACAAGGCTTGCCCTTCTCCTTCCAGCCACTTGTATTTTGGGGCTATTTCTAACACACTGTCTACCAGAAAAGTCTCTCTGTCGTAACCTTTTTTAATGAACTTCATACATTGTGCCAATTTCTATGTAAGTATGTCAAGAATAAATAGTTCAAAATTATTTGTTGGTGAATCACAAACTACTGTGGAGTGAAACTTATTTTTTTACAGAACCAAACTGAATCCTAACTTTATCCAACTATGTGACCTAAGAGTTTGCTAACTGAAGGAAATAAATGAAAAAGCAGACACCTGTACTAGAATCACAGCTGTTTTATGGTAGAATTTCTCTGTGTCTACTTCAAAATGAAGTATCAGATTTTATAAGTTGAAGATTTTGCCATAATATAGCAGTTGTTTGGGGTTTTTTTTGTTTTTTGTTGGGTTTTTTGTTTGTTTGTTTCTTTGTTTGGGGGTTTGTTTTTTGTTTTTGTTTTGTTTTGTTTTTTTTTGTAATTTTCAGGGTTTTAAAGCTAAGAAATATTTTTAAAATTATTTTTAAGAATATCACAGGCCTTTCATTTTACAAGGAGGAATAATGCAAAATGAGGCACTGATCTGGCACAAAGCTTTTCTGTAAAACACATGCTTGTTTTAAACTTGTCAAACATGCACACTTGTTCACAGAAGAGCAAAGATGCTGGTCAAGGGTCTAGAGAGCTCTTATGAGGAGTGGCTGAGGGAGCTGGGGTTGCTTAGTCTGGATGTAAATGAAAAGGGGAAGTTTCTGGTGCGACTTTCCGTTACACCTTCTCTCAATACCTAATCTTATGATCATCCCATTTGTGCAAGCTTCTGCTGCTCATCAGTCATTTCTCAGATCTTACAACAGCAAAAGCTAATGTAGAGAGCTAGGAGATGTCTGCCATTGTGATGACTCTTATTGAAGATACTAATTTTTTTGATAAAAAATATAAGAGCACTACTGCAGCTTTTCTCGTATATAGGTTTTTGTGAGATATCAGCATTCAAGATCTATAGAAATGAAAGTTCTGCAAATGAGCAATTAGTAGTCCATAATTGCATGTTATGAATGTTTTAAAGGTATCTGTATGAAAAGTAAAACGTGGAGAGAATGATTGAACTGATAACAGTTTTCTTCATGTGTATATTTGCAACAGATTTATTTTCCATAGTTTTCTTAGCATTGGGATCTTGTTCAAATACTTTCATAGTCACTCCTGTATTTTTAAAATTCACATTTTCTATTGATTTTACTGGCATGCTACAATGCTAGCTATGTAAAGCATTCTACTTTCAATCAGTTGCAAGATTCATATTCTTAGAAATTATTAAAATGTTCTATTAGACACCTGTCTGCTTCTGAAAATAAAATAGTGCTCATGCATATCAATGTAATGCCCAAAGGGAGATGTTTTTGTAGAAGCTCAGATCATACCGCTTCTTCCATAATCTCACAAATCTGTCATTTTTGCCACCAGTACTTTGGGTTTGTTTTGGGGATTTTTTTATTATTTCTTCATTTTTTGGGTTTGTGTTGTTTGGAGTTTTTTGTTTTTGTTTAGTTTTGTTTGGTTTATCTAGGGCTAAATAAAACATATAAATATTCAAAAGTATTAAAGGTCAATCCCCCATTCAATTTACAGTTGGTAAGCCCAGTCTGTGAATCTTACCATCAATCATTTGTTACATCTATAGTGGCATGTTCAGGTTTATACCAAATCATTGACAGAAACTCATTCACTCTGAATCAACTAAATGGTAGAAGACTCTGTGCAGCATGTCAAGCTAGGGAGAATTATGCATGTCTACTATCCTTTAAGCAGATTTTCCATTTCCAGATCACTAAGGTTCAAAGTTATCTACGGGCAAGCCTTTAGTGATAGATGAGAGAAATTTCTGAACTCATAAGCTTTGATCGTCTCATCACAATCCCAGTGAAATCCAGGGGTGCATCAGCATCCTCCCCTCATTTCACTGCATATCATGATTTCAGAAGGAGGAAAACAATGAGTATGAGCTGACAGAGTTTTTGTACTTTGCTCAGTTCCTCAGTCTGTATGAATAAATACTGTTAGGCAAAGGCACATGTTACTGCCAATCTGTTTGCCTTTAAAATACTAAAATAAGTCTGTGAGAACAATCCTGATGACTGCTTGTAACTGAGAAGATATACTTACAGAGTAGCTAAGTCAAGACTAGACACTTCTCATAACAAAAGTGGCTTTACTTTTTCCATGACATAAAACAACCAATGAACCATCAGTCCTCATGGGTTTGACATAACATCCTCTTTTAATCTAAACTAAAATACATGCTGAAAAAAATCTGTTAGTTTCTTTTTTTTTTTTCTCCAGAGAGCCTGAAGAGAGGAAGAGAATGACAAATAAGGTATTAGGTCCATGTTTTTTTCAAAAATGGTGCCTTCCTTTAAATAAATAGTCCTAGAGCTACAGGATCAATACTAGGATGTGAATAATATTCTGCCAAGACTTCCAAAAAGAAGGGTCTGTAATTTGATCTTGATATTCCAAGGTCAAAAGGAAGTTAGTGCCCGTCACACTCTTGTTCTGTAAATAAACTGCCGTCAGCATCTTGCTTTTCTAACCAGGATAATACATGAGATACTAAATTTGGTAATAGATATACAAATGAAAGGACCTATTTCATGTTTTTTGTCCAGGTGACATTGTTGGCTCACCTGAAGAACATGTTTCTCAGCAGTATTTAGGAGGAGAGACCAGTTTCAGCATTTAGAGGTTGAAAAATGCACAGCAAGAGCCATTGAACAACTATTTTTGCTCACTTGTTCCCCTTTTAACTGTACTTCTTATATCTCTGCTTTCTTTGGGTGATTTTTTAATTTGTGTGTTTGTTTTTCCCCATATTACGGCAATATTGCTGACTGTTGACAAAACATTGCATTTTGTAAATAATCCCAGGCTGTTACTTGCTGGTCTGTGGAAACTCTGTCTCTGGACTCTGTTGCCAAGGTACAGCCTCTTTCTCTCTATCCCCTAACAAGAGACACCCTTTCCATTTAGACCACTGCTTTGGCTAGAGAAAACATGACCTTCCAAACATTGCAGCAGTTGCACAGGGAGACCTGCAGAAAGAGGGTGTGATTGACTGCAGGTGGCAGGAAAATATTCACACATACTTATGTCCAAAATCAACTTGGTAAAACTGCTGCAAAGCAGCTTGACAGAAAAAGCCCTGGGGGTCCTGAAGGACACAAAGGTGAACATAGGCCAGTAAGATGACCTTGCCACAAAACAGAGAGTGGTACCCAGGGCTGCACTAGGGAAAACATTGCCAACAGCTGGAAGGAGGTGACACTTCACATCTGCTCAGCACTGTGCCCAGATCTGGGTTCCCAGTAAGAAAGTGCCACAAACATACTGGGGAGAACTCTTCGGTGTCCCTCCACCATCCCACCATTCCCAGCATGATTTTTGAGATAAGAATGAGATGCTGTGCTGACATGGTGCTGTCCTTGCGATGGATCCAATACCCGCAGGGACAGTGCTGTGCCACTGGGGACAATCAGACTTTTGTCAAGCAGCACTATCCAACAATGGGACCCACCTTCCCAGCCTCATTCCATCCACCAGGACAGTATTCTGACCTCTGCCAGCATGTCCCAGGTGCTGCTGCTCCTGTCCTTGACAGGATGGGCCAGGTGAACTTTTGCTGCACTTTCAGGTGGGCCTCCCTGCAGCTCCCAGATGTGCTGGCACAGTTGAGTCCATCAGCAGCCAGCTTTCTCATGCACAGTGCTGTGTGCTCTACAGGGATGACCCTGGCCCTTGTGCAAGAATGCACATCCATCCTGGCATCACCCAAGCTGTTGCTCTGTCAGCACGTGTGGGTGACACAGGGCAGTTTGGCAAGGAAGGGAGACCTACTCATCTCCAGGGATGCCATGGTCATCCTGAAGCCCAAGTAAGACATTCAGACTCCAGCTGCCTTTCCTACCAAGCACTGGCCCTGGCACCAGGGCAGGGACACCCCAAGGGCCCCCAGTCCTGGATGCACCCATGTCCACACCCATAGCAGGTGTACACCAGAGGTACAATAGTTGAGAGTGTGCACCCCTGGGGTAGAGCCCATGGCTGGTGGCTGCCACTACAGCCTGGAGTTATCCCTTCCTGGGATTCTGTGCAGGGGACACAGCTCTGCTGTGTGAAATGTCCTGGAAGAGCCCAAGGAGGCCACTATGAGGTCATTGCCTGCTGCTCCACTTTGCAGCACCCACTGGCTCCAGCTCTGCTTGACGCTGTACCAGCTATAGGTGCTGAGCAGCAGGAAGAGGATGACTAGAGATTCAGAGAAAGAGAAGGAAGAGAAGGAAGGCAACAAGCAGACCAGCTTTCTTGTCCTAGTCTGGCCTTGCAGTTCCTTCATTGTCAATTTCCAGTGAGTCATGGTGTCACATCTCACAGCAGAGATGGACAGTGCCTCTGTCGTGCCCTGCAAGACTTCATCCTGCCTCTGTGACTCTCCCCTCAGGACAAGGCTGTGCAGGTGCCTGTCTCTGCCCAGAGGCCAGGAGCCTGTTAAGTCTCTTTGATCCTTCTGGCTGTTGAAATGTGTTTGCTTTAGTACTTGAAAGTAAGGACTGAGGACCCTTCACCTAAGAGAGTAGTTTTTGCTTCACAGAGCAGGGGCCCAGAGGAAGTAACAACTTTTCCTTTTTTGCTTGCCTATACCCACGGGCAGAAGAGTGGAGTGTGGACACACCCTGGGCAGAGCTAAGCACAATAGGAAAGGAACATAATTTCTAATGAGTCAAGCAAACATTTGCCCCTTGATAAAGGCTCTTGGTCAGAACTCCATTGTGTCTTTCTGGGGCATGAATCTTCCTCAAAACTACTTAAGTGAGAATGGCATACATCTATGGACCATTCTTCACATTCCTTCCCAAGGCAGCACACTTTTACACCTTTGCTGAGCAGAAAGAAGACTGTAAGCCTTTCCAAGTCAGACTCCTATTTTGAACGGAAATGATATAAAGTCTCATATTCGCCTACAGTTTTCTTTGTCAGCTGTGCACAAGTCCTCGGTACTTCTGTACAAGTGATAAGAAAAAAGAGGTTTTTAAACTTTGTTTTGGTGTAACCTGGCCAAGTCTTTTAAGCTATGGATGTGAGCAGCCAGAATGATGACCTGAATGGAAGAGCATAGTCATTGAACAGAAGAAAATGTCTGCTGAAATGCTAACAGACAAAATGCCTACCAGCCTGGGAACTAGGCATGTGAACCAGAACCATCCTGGAAAATTGCAGCTGGCATCTTTGAAGTACAGCTGGGTACCTAGAAACCAGAGACATCCTGGGATAACATGAGTAATTTCAAAAAGATGGAATTATAAGGGTAATTTACCCCGTGAAATGGGGAAGGATAGTCAACTAAAAGGGACAAACATCCTGACAAAGTAAGAGCCCATAACAACTAGTAACTGCAAAGGCAGGAAAACAGACTGTAAACATAAATATCGGTCTGCAAGAATAGAAAATATTGTTATCTATTGGCTATTCCAGGCAAAAAATAGAAAATAACATTATGTACTGGCTGCCGAATCAGGGTGCTCAATGTCTTTTTATGTCTCTGTGATATAAAAGTGACTTAATTTTTGCCCAAAGTGGACTTTCTCTCCCTTAGAACTCCTCATGCTGCATATACCGCCCCCCCCCCCCAAAAAAAAAAAAAAAAGGAGAAATTTATAAGGTAAGCTCCTCTGTGTCGGTGTGTATCATAGAATCCTATTAACTCAGGGTTGAATCTCTCTGCAGCCACAGGCTGGGTAGCCCCAGGCGAGTCATGACAGCTGCTGTATCCAAAGCCAAGTATTTCTGCATTCCTAGCTAAGATAGCTGGCCATACCAGTCTAAGGAGGGGGAAAGAAGATGGAGCTTGAGCAGTATGGTCTGAGACAAAGCCTCTGATGATTCAGACACTATTATTTTCTTTTGTGCCTAGAAGTTTATGAGAGCTGGGAGCAGGGGCTCCTCCTGCCCATAGGGATGCCTCGTGTTGTGATGTCTCATGATGATGATCATACTAAGTGTTCAGGGCTCTGGACTAACAAGCTGAGCATAGTCCATTCTGTTTTCTTCTGCTCAAAGAATTACACTATTTTGACAATGCAAACATCTGGGTTTCACCTTTGGCCTTATCCAAGTCCAAAGTATTCTAAAAAAAAACAACCTCTCCACTCTGAGCAGGTCCACATCGTGTGGTGCCAATTAGCACAGACATATCTAAGTGAGC